>NC_141873.1:458828163-459131193 GCF_056163025.1 Triticum urartu | reverse complement strand
GGACATTAAAAGTTCTTTTCTAAATGGTGAAATAGAGGAGGAAGTTTATGTCAAACAACCTCCCGGCTTTATCAATCCTAAGAAACCAAACCATGTTAACAAACTTCACAAAGCTCTTTATGGTCTTAAACAAGCTCCTAGAGCATGGTATAAATGCTTGACCAAGTTCCTTATTACAAGTGGTTTTGAAATTGGTAAAATTGATTCTACTCTTTTTACTAAAAGGGTTAATGGAGAACTATTTGTATGCCAAATTTATGTCGATGATATCATATTTGGTTCAACTAACCCTCTCTTTGGTGAAAAGTTTGGAAAGCTAATGTCAGAGAAGTTTGAGATGTCTATGATGAGTGAACTCAAATTCTTTCTCGGTTTGCAAATCAAGCAAACTAAGGAAGGTACATTTGTATCTCAAATGGAGTACACCAAGGACTTATTCAAGAAGTTCAATATGCAAGAATGCAAAGGTATGTCTACACCCATGCCTACTAGTGGACATAATGATTTGACCAAAGATGGTGAACCGGTTGATCAAAAGATTTATCGCTCTATGATTGGTTCATTGTTATACCTATGTGCTTCACGTCCCGATATTATGCTAAGTGTGTGCATGTGTGCACGATATCAAGCTGCTCCTAAAGAATGTCATCTTAAGGCTATGAAAAGGATAGTGAGATATTTAATCCATACACCAAATTTTGGCATTTGGTATCCTAAGAGGTCTTCTTTTGATCTTGTTGGCTATTCCGACTCGGATTATGCCGGAGACAAGATTGATAGAAAGTCCACTTCGAGTACTTGTCAATTTCTTGGTAGATCTCTTGTGTCTTGGTCTTCCAAGAAACAAAACTCGGTATCCTTATCCACCGCTGAAGCGGAATACATTGCCGCTGGTTCATGTTGTGCTCAATTACTTTGGATGACCCAAACTCTTAAAGATTATGGGATTTATGTGAAACATGTTCCACTGCTTTGTGGCAATGAAAGTGCTATCAAAATTGGTCATAATCCTGTACAACATTCTCGAACTAAGCATATTGAAGTTCGTCATCATTTCATTCGAGATCATGTTGCTAAGGGTGACATTAATCTTAAGCACGTTCGCACCGATAAGCAATTAGCGGATATATTTACTAAACCTCTTGATGAGAAAGTATTTTGCAGGTTGAGAGGTGAATTGAACATCATTGATGCTTCGAACTTGGAGTAGAAACTCCATTGGATACATGCAAGACATGAGCTTATGACTAATCCATGATATATCTCTTATGATGACTATCTTATGTCTTGGATATATTTGCACCTTGCATGTTGTCTAACCCATGTAGGTGCTTGGTTGAATCTAATTCCATGAGATTGCGACTCACTCACATCTTGAGCAATCTCTACATCACCAAGACTGTACACAATGGTGGTTGAAGACAAGGAAGCGCAAAACCATTCAAACATATCCTTTGACAAATTCTATGTTGAGCTTCATGATTGTCATTTTTGGATACACAAGTGCTCTTCCTTGCAAGAACTAACCCATGTAGGTAGATGAACTCAAACTCCAAGTGGTGCTCCCAACTCTTGATGAGCTACATCAACCTTGAGCACCCACACAAGTTCAACTACATGAGCAAGAACCACACCACCACCCAAGGTATGTTATTCCATCTTAGAGAAGCTATACTCCAAGACATGAGTCAAAGCAACTCAACAAGATGTGAATACATCAAGATGCTTAAACGAAAAATGGTAACCCCATTTTGAGCTTAAACGATGAGTATGACCTATGATCAAGTGTTCTCACTTGACTCCTAAGTCAATATACTCTAACATAGGTGACTATGTCACCGCCCAACTCTAGATGAAGTTATCTTGTGTTCTTTTCCGTGTTATTGCATTTGCCTCATGCATATTTGTTTTCTTTCTCTTTATCAAAAAAAACTTCATCTAGATCTTTCAGTTTCTTCTTTTTTCTCTTTGTTTCTGTTCTGCATTTTCTGCATTTAATTCCTTGCAAATTCTTCAGGTAATTCATTGCAAATCTTTGTGAGATCCTACATGTCTAGTGAGCTGAGGTGACAAGTGTTTTTCTCTGTGTGAACTCGGTTTCACCGACTTGTAATTTTCGGTCCAACCGAATCTTTTCGGTGCCACCGAAACATACCACTCGGTGCCACCAACTTCGCAACAAGAAAAACAGTTTGCCACTTGTTCTATATTTCTTCTGATCCAGCTCCACTCAATGAATCTTGTCCTCTACAAGCATCACAGTTTTATCCATTGCTTTGTGCTGAGCCTCAAGGACCAAACCTATACGACGGATTCCAGAAAGCCCTTCTTGGAAATTGATGTCAAAGAGGGAGAGAGAGATCACATCAAAGCTTGTAGGAGAGAGAGATCACATCAAGGGAGAGAAAAAGTCTCAAGGACCAAACCTACAAGAGAGAAAGTATTAAGGGGGAGAGAGAGACTTCCAGGGGGAGAGAATACTCAAGGATCCCAGATGCTTGATGTTCAAGAGGAAAGATGTCACATGCCTTTTTGGGGGAAAGACATGTATTTGCATTAAGTTCTATTCATTTGTATCTTTCAGCTCTGATTTGCTGTTCCCTATCTTCTCCCAATATCCCATGTAAGATTCAGGGGGAGCAAGACACCCAAGGGAAAGAAATCAGTCAAATTCATTGCATATCTTTATTCTTGGGGACATGTTGAATCCAATGTGGTACCTTGTACTCACTCTCTACATGTCATCCCAGTCTTGGTATTCTTGTGGTTTCTTTTGTTTGCTCTGGCTAGTGGATGTACCTGTGTTATCTAACTTTGTTTGTGCAGGTTCATTCCATCCTAAGCCAACTCAAGACCACAAGGTAAGTATATGCATCAAAATCATGAGTATGAGGAGTTCTTTCTTATGTACATACTGTTTGCAAGAAGGACTCATGAGCATGAAGGTATTTTCCTTGATAATCTTTTGCTCTGATGCATATGGCCAAGATACATGTAACACATTGCCTACTCTGTCATGGTTATGCTCTCACATGCCTCCATATTTCATATTTACATGAGTGCATACATGTAGGGGGAGCCTATGCTTGTTACATGTCCTTCCAAAGCTTTACTTGTTGTTCTTTATATCTTTATCTAAAGCTTTGATGTATGTTGCCATCAATTACCAAAAAGGGGGAGATTGAAAGCACAAGTGCTCCCTAGGTGGTTTTGATAATTGATGACAACATATCTCTTGTTGGACTAACATTTCTATCTAGCATGTTTCAGATAAGTTCAACAATGGAGTGGCATGGACTAAAGGTTGTGGGAACTCCTTCAAGATGCTAAGGACAAAGGATTGGCTAAAGATTCAAGCTCAAGACTCTTCATTTTACATTTTAGTGATCCAAGATCACATTGAGTCCATAGGAAAAGCCAATACTATCAAGGAGGGATGAGGTGTTGCTTAATGAGCCTCTTGCTTCATGTGCTTAATGATATGCTCCAAAATCCTCAGCTACTTTCCCACTTCCACATATGACCTAAACCCTAAGCCAAACTCGGTTATACCGATTCTTTCTATCCGGCGCCACAGAGTTTCACTTGTCATAAGCCACTACCAAACCCTAGCAATTCAGTTCTACCGATAGGGATCTCGGTCTCACCGAGATGGGATTGCAAACTCTCTGTTTCCCTTTCGTAACTTTTCGGTCTCACCGAAAGAGCGGATCGGTCCCACCGAGATTGCAATGTAAATTCAGTGTTTCCTTTTTGTAACTTTTCGGTCTCACCGAAAGAGCAAATCGGTACCAACGAGTTTGCCTGACCAACTCTCTGGTTAGCTAATTACCAAAATCGGTCTCACTGAATTTGTGTAATCGGTCTTGCCGAGATTACGTTATGCCCAAACCCTAACCATATCGGTCCTACCGAGTTGCATGTCAGTCCCACCGAAAATCTCTAACGGTCACTAGGTTTACATTTTCGGTCCGACCGAGTTTGTTGATTCGGTCCCACCGAGATTGGAAAACTGTGTGTAACGGTTGGATTTTGTGTGGAGGCTATATATACCCGTCCACCTCCTCTTCATTCGTGGAGAGAGCCATCAGAACACATACACAATTCCAACTCATATGTTCTGAGAGAGAACCACCTACTCATGTGTTGAGACCAAGATATTCCATTCCTACCATATGAATCTTGATCTCTAGCCTTCCCCAAGTTGCTTTCCACTCAAATCTTCTTTCCACAAAATCCAAATCCTATGAGAGAGAGTTGAGTGTTGGGGAGACTATCATTTGAAGCACAAGAGCAAGGAGTTCATTACCTACACACCATTTGTTACTTCTTGGAGAGTGGTGTCTCCTAGATTGGCTAGGTGTCACTTGGGAGCCTCCGACAAGATTGTGGAGTTGAACCAAGGAGTTTGTAAGGGCAAGGAGATCGCCTACTTCGTGAAGATCTACCGCTAGTGAGGCAAGTCCTTCGTGGGCGATGGCCATGGTGGGATAGACAAGGTTGCTTCTTCGTGGACCCTTTGTGGGTGGTTGCTTCTTCGTGGACCCTTCATGGGTGGAGCCCTTCGTGGACTCGCCCAACCGTTACCCTTTGTGGGTGGAGCCCTCCGTGGACTCGCGCAACCGTTACCCTGCGTGGGTTGAAGTCTCCATCAACGTGGATGTAGGATAGCACCACCTATCCGAACCACGAGAAAAACATCCGTGTCTCCAATTGCGTTTGAATTCTCCAAACCCTTCCCCTTACATTCTTGCAAGTTACATGCTTTACATTCCGCTGCTCATATACTCTTTGCATGCTTGCTTGATATGTATTGTGAATGTTGAAATTATGCCTAAACTCCACTTAAACCGAAAAATCCTAAAAATTGCAACTTTAGCACTAAGTGTCTAATCACCCCCCCCCCTCTAGACACATCTACTTCTAGATCCTACAAGTGGTATCAGAGCTTTGGTCTCCATTGCCTTGGTTTAATCACCATTGGAGGAAGATGGATGTGTCTACTTTAGGGAGTCTTAGACATAGAGTGCCTATTCTTGATGGAGAGTATTTTCATGAGTGGAAAAATGAGATGCTTGTAATCTTCAATCAATATCATTTGAACAAGTATATTGCTAGTCCTTGTTGATCCTTTGCATCCTACCCTAGATGAAGATATTGACATGATTCGCAATCTTAGAACTGTTGAGCTCATCATTAGAGGATTGCCCAAAAATTTGATTGCTAGTTTGCCTACTCTTAATTGTGCCTATACTATATGGAAATTTCTTGAGGAACGATTTCCCGATCATTCCTTGAAAACTTTGGATCAAATTCTCCATAAATCTATTGCTTTGAGTAAGATGAACTCTAGTGATCCTAGTTTTGGTAATTGTCTATTTGAACTTACCAATCTTAAGCATGCTAAAGGAGATGTTGGAATCATTAGTGATATCATATTCGAAGCTATAAGAATTCATAAAAGTGACCACTTTGATGATCATTTATCTAATGAATTACCCTCTCTAGGAAATGATGAGTCACAAGATCATGATGAACATGGATACTATGATGATGATGATAGTGACTTCGATCTTGATGATGCAATGAGACATTTTGGTCTTATGGAAATCTTCGGGGATATGAATCAGGAGGAAAGGAATGGGTTCTTGATAGTGGATGTACTGATCATATGACCGGAGATGAAGAGATGTTTCGTGAGCTTGCTGAAAATGACGGCCCTCGAAAATATGTCACCTTTGGTGATAATTCAAAGGGTAAAGTGGTTGGCCTTGGTAAGGTGTCCATCTCGCATGATAGTTCCATTCAAAATGTCATGCTCGTTGAATCTCTCGGCTACAACTTACTTTCAGTATCTAGACTTGCTGATTTCGGTTTGAATGTCTTATTTACTGAGGTAGATTGCCAAGTATTTCGTCGAGACAATCATAAAATGGTCTTTACCGGTATGCGTAGAGGTGATCTTTACATTGTCGATTTCTCTAAAAAGGCACAACCTAAAACTTGCTTTGTTGCTAAATCCTCAAAAGGTTGGTTGTGGCATAGACGACTAGGTCACGTTGGCATGAGAAACCTTGACAAGCTTATTAAAGGAAATCATATCCTTGGAGTTAACGATGTCATATTTGATAAGGATAGACTTTGCAGTGCTTGTTAAGCAGGTAAACAGGTTGGAGGAAGGCATCCCATGAAGAACATCATGACCACAATAAGGCCACTCGAGCTACTTCATATGGATCTTTTTGGTCCCAACGCCTACAAGAGTCTCGGTGGAAATTCTTTTGGTCTAGTTATAGTTGATGATTTTTCAAGATTTACGTGGGTGTTCTTTCTTAATGACAAGTCGCAGGTCCAGAAGATCTTCAGAAACTTCTCTAGGAAGGCCCAAAATCAGTTTGACGTGAAGATCAAGAAGGTTCGGAGTGACAACGGAATGGAGTTCAAGAACGCAAATGTGGACACCTTTCTTGACGAAGAAGGGATTTCACACGAGTTCTCGGCTACGTACACACCTCAACAAAATGGAGTTGTTGAGAGGAAGAACCGGACGCTCATCGAAATGGCAAGAACGATGCTTGATGAATACAAGACGCCGAAGCACTTTTGGGCAGAAGCGGTTGAGACAGCTTGTCACGCAACAAATCGCTTATATCTTCACAAGCTACTCGGCAAGACGGCATACGAGCTTCTCACCGGTAACAAACCCCAAGTTGGATACTTTCGAGTATTCGGCTCAAAGTGCTACATTCTTGATAAGCATCGTTGTTCAAAGTTTGCTCCTAAATCTCATGAAGGTTTTCTACTTGGTTATGGCTCAAACTCTCACACTTACCGTGTCTACAACAATTTCACCCGAAAGGTTGAAGAGACGGTAGATGTGAAGTTTGATGAATCTAATGGCTCGCAAGTAGAGCAATTGCCAATTGATGTAGGAGACAAAGACCCTTCAGAAGCAATCCAAGACTTGTCCATTGGCAAAATTCGTCCAACGGAGGTGAAGGAGAGTACTTCATCCGTCCAAGTGGAAGCTTCTACTTCACGACAAAGTGAACCAAGAATTGACATGGAAGCATCCATAAGTGGGACACACCAAGATGAAGAAAATGAGGAAATACATCAAGACGAACATCAACAACCTCCTTCTCCACCACGACAAGAGAACGACAACGTCAACAATGAAGAAGACCAAGAAGAAGAACAAGATGAAGAAGATGTTCAACAAAGACCCAAGCAAAAACTCTCACGAGTTCGAGCAAGAATTGCCAAAGATCATCCCGTCGAGCAAATCCTCAATGATATACAAACCGGGAGAATCACTCGCTCAAAAACTCGTTTAGCTAACTTTTGTGAAAACTATTCATTCATCTCTATCATTGAACCTATGAAGGTTGAAGAAGCATTGGAAGGTCCAGATTGGATAAACGCTATGCATGAAGAGCTACACAATTTTGAGAGAAACCAAGTTTGGACATTGGTTGAGAAGCCCGACAACAACCACAACATCATTGGTACCAAATGGGTGTTTCGCAACAAGCAAGATGAAGATGGACAAGTGGTTCGCAACAAAGCACGTCTCGTCACCCAAGGGTACACACAAGTCGAAGGTATGGACTATGGTGAGACATATGCTCCCGTTGCTAGACTTGAGTCCATTCGCATCTTACTTGCCTATGCTAATCACCATAATATCACCTTGTACCAAATGGACATTAAAAGTTCTTTTCTAAATGGTGAAATAGAGGAGGAAGTTTATGTCAAACAACCTCCCGGCTTTATCAATCCTAAGAAACCAAACCATGTTAACAAACTTCACAAAGCTCTTTATGGTCTTAAACAAGCTCCTAGAGCATGGTATAAATGCTTGACCAAGTTCCTTATTACAAGTGGTTTTGAAATTGGTAAAATTGATTCTACTCTTTTTACTAAAAGGGTTAATGGAGAACTATTTGTATGCCAAATTTATGTCGATGATATCATATTTGGTTCAACTAACCCTCTCTTTGGTGAAAAGTTTGGAAAGCTAATGTCAGAGAAGTTTGAGATGTCTATGATGAGTGAACTCAAATTCTTTCTCGGTTTGCAAATCAAGCAAACTAAGGAAGGTACATTTGTATCTCAAATGGAGTACACCAAGGACTTATTCAAGAAGTTCAATATGCAAGAATGCAAAGGTATGTCTACACCCATGCCTACTAGTGGACATAATGATTTGACCAAAGATGGTGAACCGGTTGATCAAAAGATTTATCGCTCTATGATTGGTTCATTGTTATACCTATGTGCTTCACGTCCCGATATTATGCTAAGTGTGTGCATGTGTGCACGATATCAAGCTGCTCCTAAAGAATGTCATCTTAAGGCTATGAAAAGGATAGTGAGATATTTAATCCATACACCAAATTTTGGCATTTGGTATCCTAAGAGGTCTTCTTTTGATCTTGTTGGCTATTCCGACTCGGATTATGCCGGAGACAAGATTGATAGAAAGTCCACTTCGAGTACTTGTCAATTTCTTGGTAGATCTCTTGTGTCTTGGTCTTCCAAGAAACAAAACTCGGTATCCTTATCCACCGCTGAAGCGGAATACATTGCCGCTGGTTCATGTTGTGCTCAATTACTTTGGATGACCCAAACTCTTAAAGATTATGGGATTTATGTGAAACATGTTCCACTGCTTTGTGGCAATGAAAGTGCTATCAAAATTGGTCATAATCCTGTACAACATTCTCGAACTAAGCATATTGAAGTTCGTCATCATTTCATTCGAGATCATGTTGCTAAGGGTGACATTAATCTTAAGCACGTTCGCACCGATAAGCAATTAGCGGATATATTTACTAAACCTCTTGATGAGAAAGTATTTTGCAGGTTGAGAGGTGAATTGAACATCATTGATGCTTCGAACTTGGAGTAGAAACTCCATTGGATACATGCAAGACATGAGCTTATGACTAATCCATGATATATCTCTTATGATGACTATCTTATGTCTTGGATATATTTGCACCTTGCATGTTGTCTAACCCATGTAGGTGCTTGGTTGAATCTAATTCCATGAGATTGCGACTCACTCACATCTTGAGCAATCTCTACATCACCAAGACTGTACACAATGGTGGTTGAAGACAAGGAAGCGCAAAACCATTCAAACATATCCTTTGACAAATTCTATGTTGAGCTTCATGATTGTCATTTTTGGATACACAAGTGCTCTTCCTTGCAAGAACTAACCCATGTAGGTAGATGAACTCAAACTCCAAGTGGTGCTCCCAACTCTTGATGAGCTACATCAACCTTGAGCACCCACACAAGTTCAACTACATGAGCAAGAACCACACCACCACCCAAGGTATGTTATTCCATCTTAGAGAAGCTATACTCCAAGACATGAGTCAAAGCAACTCAACAAGATGTGAATACATCAAGATGCTTAAACGAAAAATGGTAACCCCATTTTGAGCTTAAACGATGAGTATGACCTATGATCAAGTGTTCTCACTTGACTCCTAAGTCAATATACTCTAACATAGGTGACTATGTCACCGCCCAACTCTAGATGAAGTTATCTTGTGTTCTTTTCCGTGTTATTGCATTTGCCTCATGCATATTTGTTTTCTTTCTCTTTATCAAAAAAAACTTCATCTAGATCTTTCAGTTTCTTCTTTTTTCTCTTTGTTTCTGTTCTGCATTTTCTGCATTTAATTCCTTGCAAATTCTTCAGGTAATTCATTGCAAATCTTTGTGAGATCCTACATGTCTAGTGAGCTGAGGTGACAAGTGTTTTTCTCTGTGTGAACTCGGTTTCACCGACTTGTAATTTTCGGTCCAACCGAATCTTTTCGGTGCCACCGAAACATACCACTCGGTGCCACCAACTTCGCAACAGGAAAAACAGTTTGCCACTTGTTCTATATTTCTTCTGATCCAGCTCCACTCAATGAATCTTGTCCTCTACAAGCTCACAGTTTTATCCATTGCTTTGTGCTGAGCCTCAAGGACCAAACCTATACGACGGATTCCAGAAAGCCCTTCTTGGAAATTGATGTCAAAGAGGGAGAGAGAGATCACATCAAAGCTTGTAGGAGAGAGAGATCACATCAAGGGAGAGAAAAAGTCTCAAGGACCAAACCTACAAGAGAGAAAGTATTAAGGGGGAGAGAGAGACTTCCAGGGGGAGAGAATACTCAAGGATCCCAGATGCTTGATGTTCAAGAGGAGAGATGTCACATGCCTTTTTGGGGGAAAGACATGTATTTGCATTAAGTTCTATTCATTTGTATCTTTCAGCTCTGATTTGCTGTTCCCTATCTTCTCCCAATATCCCATGTAAGATTCAGGGGGAGCAAGACACCCAAGGGAAAGAAATCAGTCAAATTCATTGCATATCTTTATTCTTGGGGACATGTTGAATCCAATGTGGTACCTTGTACTCACTCTCTACATGTCATCCCAGTCTTGGTATTCTTGTGGTTTCTTTTGTTTGCTCTGGCTAGTGGATGTACCTGTGTTATCTAACTTTGTTTGTGCAGGTTCATTCCATCCTAAGCCAACTCAAGACCACAAGGTAAGTATATGCATCAAAATCATGAGTATGAGGAGTTCTTTCTTATGTACATACTGTTTGCAAGAAGGACTCATGAGCATGAAGGTATTTTCCTTGATAATCTTTTGCTCTGATGCATATGGCCAAGATACATGTAACACATTGCCTACTCTGTCATGGTTATGCTCTCACATGCCTCCATATTTCATATTTACATGAGTGCATACATGTAGGGGGAGCCTATGCTTGTTACATGTCCTTCCAAAGCTTTACTTGTTGTTCTTTATATCTTTATCTAAAGCTTTGATGTATGTTGCCATCAATTACCAAAAAGGGGGAGATTGAAAGCACAAGTGCTCCCTAGGTGGTTTTGATAATTGATGACAACATATCTCTTGTTGGACTAACATTTCTATCTAGCATGTTTCAGATAAGTTCAACAATGGAGTGGCATGGACTAAAGGTTGTGGGAACTCCTTCAAGATGCTAAGGACAAAGGATTGGCTAAAGATTCAAGCTCAAGACTCTTCATTTTACATTTTAGTGATCCAAGATCACATTGAGTCCATAGGAAAAGCCAATACTATCAAGGAGGGATGAGGTGTTGCTTAATGAGCCTCTTGCTTCATGTGCTTAATGATATGCTCCAAAATCCTCAGCTACTTTCCCACTTCCACATATGACCTAAACCCTAAGCCAAACTCGGTTATACCGATTCTTTCTATCCGGCGCCACAGAGTTTCACTTGTCATAAGCCACTACCAAACCCTAGCAATTCAGTTCTACCGATAGGGATCTCGGTCTCACCGAGATGGGATTGCAAACTCTCTGTTTCCCTTTCGTAACTTTTCGGTCTCACCGAAAGAGCGGATCGGTCCCACCGAGATTGCAATGTAAATTCAGTGTTTCCTTTTTGTAACTTTTCGGTCTCACCGAAAGAGCAAATCGGTACCAACGAGTTTGCCTGACCAACTCTCTGGTTAGCTAATTACCAAAATCGGTCTCACTGAGTTTGTGTAATCGGTCTTGCCGAGATTACGTTATGCCCAAACCCTAACCATATCGGTCCTACCGAGTTGCATGTCAGTCCCACCGAAAATCTCTAACGGTCACTAGGTTTACATTTTCGGTCCGACCGAGTTTGTTGATTCGGTCCCACCGAGATTGGAAAACTGTGTGTAACGGTTGGATTTTGTGTGGAGGCTATATATACCCGTCCACCTCCTCTTCATTCGTGGAGAGAGCCATCAGAACACATACACAATTCCAACTCATATGTTCTGAGAGAGAACCACCTACTCATGTGTTGAGACCAAAATATTCCATTCCTACCATATGAATCTTGATCTCTAGCCTTCCCCAAGTTGCTTTCCACTCAAATCTTCTTTCCACAAAATCCAAATCCTATGAGAGAGAGTTGAGTGTTGGGGAGACTATCATTTGAAGCACAAGAGCAAGGAGTTCATTACCTACACACCATTTGTTACTTCTTGGAGAGTGGTGTCTCCTAGATTGGCTAGGTGTCACTTGGGAGCCTCCGACAAGATTGTGGAGTTGAACCAAGGAGTTTGTAAGGGCAAGGAGATCGCCTACTTCGTGAAGATCTACCGCTAGTGAGGCAAGTCCTTCGTGGGCGATGGCCATGGTGGGATAGACAAGGTTGCTTCTTCGTGGACCCTTTGTGGGTGGTTGCTTCTTCGTGGACCCTTCATGGGTGGAGCCCTTCGTGGACTCGCCCAACCGTTACCCTTTGTGGGTGGAGCCCTCCGTGGACTCGCGCAACCGTTACCCTGCGTGGGTTGAAGTCTCCATCAACGTGGATGTAGGATAGCACCACCTATCCGAACCACGAGAAAAACATCCGTGTCTCCAATTGCGTTTGAATTCTCCAAACCCTTCCCCTTACATTCTTGCAAGTTACATGCTTTACATTCCGCTGCTCATATACTCTTTGCATGCTTGCTTGATATGTATTGTGAATGTTGAAATTATGCCTAAACTCCACTTAAACCGAAAAAGCCTAAAAATTGCAACTTTAGCACTAAGTGTCTAATCACCCCCTCTCTAGACACATCTACTTCTAGATCCTACATAAGCACATCAAGCGACGCTTCAATTCCATCCGCGATCAAGTCAAGGAGGGAGACATAGAGATTTGCAAGATACATATGGATCTGAATGTTGCAGACCTGTTGACTAAGCCTCTCTCATGAGCAAAACATGATCAGCACCAAGACTCCATGTGTAACGCCCGGGTAATCAAGCTACAGTAATTCCACACAAATGGTGCCATGTCACCACGGTTACTGTTGCTAAACTACCGTTAGATCAAAACACTCTAAATTTAAATTTAAATTTAGCAAACAGTCAAAGTTTTCAAAACATTAAAACAAAAATGTTTGGTGTGTGTGTGTCAAATATTGCTATGGTAATTATAGTGAAGAAAACATAATTTTACAAAGTGCCTAAGTGCTTTACACTAAATAAAACAGAAAAAGAAATAAAAGAAAAGAAAATACAAAAGTAGAAGACAAATAAAAAAGGAAAAGAGAAAAGCCCCCCCCCCCCCCGCTGGGCCAAGTGGCCCAGCTGGCCTCCACCAGCCCAACCGGACGGCCCACTCCCTCTCCTTAACCCCCCAAAACCCTAGCCGTAACCACCCGTCGCCCCACTCGCCCCCCCCCCCCCCGCACTCCCCCACTCGCTCTCCCCCCTCGCTCCCCCGATCCAAATCAGGATCGGGGTGACCGCGCCCTCGACGCCCGACGTCGGTGCCCTGACTCCGTCATCGAACTCCCCCTTGGCCTCGACACTCGCGTCATCCCCCTCCCCTGTGCCCCGTCGCTGGGACTGCCCATCGCCAGACCTCGCCGTCCTCCTCCTCGCCGATCCGCCTGAGTCGCCACTGCCCCGTCGTCCTCGTCTTCTCGTCGCCACGCTGCACGTTGTCCTCGACCTCCGTCGAGCCCGGTGCCCTGAACCCCTACGGCCCCAGTGAGCCCCTCCTTGCTCCCTTCCTTTCCCTCGAGCGCTCGCGCTCGTCGCCGCGGTCCCCGCCAATCTCGCACATGGTTGACGCGCTCCGGCCACGTCCGATGCGCGCTCACCGCGCTCTGGCCGCGCCCACGCCCGCAGCTCGACATGCTCCGCCTCCGCGCCTGCCTCGCCGCGCCTTCGCTCACCATCTGCAGCTGTTGCTGCCCCGCCACCGCGCACTCACACTGTCCCTACTCGAGCCGCGTCGGCCTCGCCCTCCCCCGGACTGCGCCCGCCCCTGCACGACACCGCAACCGCATGGCCCCGTCGCCATCGGTGTCGCGGCACCTCTGCGACGGTCGCCGTCGCTTGCCGCTGCGTCCCCGCGTTCTGACCACCCGGGTCTGCCCCGCCCGGTGCCCGTTCGCCCGTGCCCGCTAACTGGCTTGGGCCGCTAACCACTGGGCCCCGCCCCCCTGTGACAATGACTGGTGGGCCATGCCCCCTGAGAACGTTAAAAATAATAATTAAAAAATATATAAGTAAATAAATAATAATTTAATTAATTAATTAATTTAATTAACTAATTAATTAATTTAATTAACACTGTTTAAATTAACTAATTAAGATTAATTAACCTAATCACTTAATTAAATTAACTAATCATGTTTAGTTAACCTAGGTCATTGACAGCCGGGACCCACTGGTCAATTTGACCAGTCAACGGTCAATGCTGACTGGGCCGTTGACTTTGACCGGCCCCATTAGTCAGCCTCTGCTGACTGGGCAGTTGACCAAGTCAACTGGGCCTACTGGTCAGCCACACAAGCCCATCTGTGGGTACACTTCTGTGTACCCATAGCAATTTAACATTTAATTCTCGAATTAAAAATAATTAATTAAATCCTAAAAATGATTTAATTCTTTTAAAATTAATATAAAATAAACCGTAGCTCGGATGGAAAAACTTTGTACATGAAAGTTGCTCAGAATGACGAGACGAATCCAGATACGCAACCCGTTCGTCCATCACTCATCCCTAACCTATCGAACTCGCACCTTTCCCCCTCCGCTTCATTTGTCCGGAAATGCGAAACACCGGGGATAATTTCCCGGATGTTTCCCCCCTTCACCGGTACCACCTCTTACTGCATTAGGGCACCCCTAGCACCGCTACTTGTCATGTCATGCATTGCTATGCATCTGTTTGCTCAATATTTATTGTTTCTTCCCCCCTCTTCTCTCGCTAGACACCGAGACCGACGTCGCTGCTACCCGGTACGACTACGGTGTTGCCGACCCCTCTCTCTTGCCAGAGCAACCAGGCAAGCCCCCCACTTGATCACCAGATATCGCCTACTCTCCTCTATACTGCTTGCATTAGAGTAGTGTAGCATGTTACTGCTTTCTGTTAATCCTATTCTGATGCATAGCCTGTCATTGTTGCTACAACTGTTGATACCTTACCTGCAATCCTAAATGCTTAGTATAGGATGCTAGATTATCATTAGTGGCCCTACATTCTTGTCTGTCTGCCATGCTATACTATCTGGCCGTGATCACTTGGGAGGTGGTCACGGGTATATACTTATACATAATATATGATACTTGTGGTGACAAAAGACGGGTCGGCTCGAGGAGTACCCGCGGTTGATTCACGAATTGGGGGCTGGAAGGACATACTTTCTCGATAGCCCTCTATGTGGATCTTTGTGGCGAAGCGACAGGGTAGGTTGGGACCACCTAGGAGAGAGGTGGGCCTAGCCCTGGTCGGCGTTCGCGGTTATTTCAAGATAACACGTTTAATGAGATCTTGGTATTTGATCTGAGTCTGGCCACTGGCCTATACGCACTAACCATCTACGTGGGGACAGTTATAGGCACTCGAAGTTGTGGTGTCAGCCGAAGCCTTCTTGACGTCAGCGACTGAGTGGCGTGCGCCGGATTGGACCGTAAGCCTGCTCTTGTATTAAGGGGGCTAGTTCTGCTTCCGACCGCGTTCGCAACGTGCAGGTGTGCAAAGGATGATGGGCCCAGACCCCTGCGCCATAGGATTTAGATCGGCGTGCTGACCTCTCTGTTGTGCCTAGGTAGGGATGCGACGTGTTGATCTTCCGAGGCTGGGCATGACCCAGAAAAGTGTGTCCGGACAAAGGCGATTGAGCGTGTTGGGAAATGTGGTGCACCCCTGCAGGGAAGTTAATCTATTCGAATAGCCGTGATCTTCGGTAACAAGACGACTTGGAGTTGTACCTTGGCCTTATGACAACTAGAACCGGATACTTAATAAAACACAGCCTTCCAAGTGCCAGATACAACCGGTGATCGCTCTCTCACAGGGCGACGAGGGGAGGATCATCGGTTAGGATTATGCTATGCGATGCTACTTGGTGAACTTACCATCTACTCTCTTCTTCTGCTGCAAGATGGAGATTACCAGAAGCGTAGTCTTCGAAAGGACTAGCTATCCCCCCCTTATTCCGGCATTCTGCAGTTCAGTCCACCTATGATACCCTTTTTCCATTTGATACCATTGCATACATATGTAGTGTAGCTCCTTGCTTGCAAGTACTTTGGATGAGTACTCATGGTTGCTTTGATTCCCCTTTTCCCCTTTCTTATACCCGATTGCTGCGACCAGACGTTGGAGCCCAGGAGCCAGACGCCACTGTCGATGACGACTAGTACTACTCGGGAGGTGCCTACTACTACGTGCAGCCCGCTGACGGTGACCAGGAGTAGTTTAGGAGGATCCCAGGCAGGAGGCCTGCGCCTCTTTCGATCTGTATCCCAGTTTGTGCTAGCCTTCTTAAGGCAAACTTGTTTAACTTATGTATGTACTCAGATATTGTTGCTTCCGCTGACTTGTCTATGATCGAGCTCTTGTATTCGAGCCCTCGAGGCCCCTGGCTTGTAATATGATGATTGTATGACTTACTTTTATTTGTAGAGTTGTGTTGTGATATCTTCCCGTGAGTCCCTGATATTGATCGTACATGTTTGCCTGTATGATTAGTGTACGGTCAAATCGGGGGCGTCACACCATGGGAGACTGAAGGAAATATGCCCTAGAGGCAATAATAAAGTTGTTATTTATATTTTCTTATATCATGATAAATGTTTATTATTCATGCTAGATTCTATTAATCGGAAACTTAGTACATGTGTGAATACATAGACAAACAGAAAGTCACTAGTATGCCTCTACTTGACTAGCTCGTTAAATCAATGATGGTTTTGTTTCCTAACAATAGACATGAGTTGTCATTTGATTAACGGGATCACATCATTAGAGAATGATGTGATTGACTTGACCCATCCGTTAGCTTAGCACAATGATCATTTAGTTTGTTGCTATTGGTTTCTCCATAACTTATACATGGTCCTATGACTATGAGATCATGCAACTCCCGAATACCGGAGGAACACTTAGTGTGCTATCAAACGTCAACTGGGTGACTATAAAGATGCTCTACAGGTGTCTCCGATGGTGTTTGTTGAGTTAGCATAGATCGAGATTAGGATTTGTCACCCCAAGTATCAGAGAGGTATCTCTGGGCCCTCTCGGTAATGCACATCACTATAAGCCTTGCAACCAATGTGACTAATGAGTTAGTTACGGGATGATGCATTACAGAACGAGTAAAGAGACTTTCCGGCAACGAGGTTGAAATAGGTATTAAGATACCGACGATTGAATCTTGGGCAAGTAACATACCGATGACAAAGGGAACAACGTATGTTGTTGTATGGTTTGACCGATGAAGATCTTTGTAGAATATGTAGGAACCAATATGAGCATCTAGGTTCTTCTATTGGTTATTGACCGGAGATGAGTCTCGGTCATGTCTACATAGTTCTCGAACCCGTAGGGTTCGCATGCTTAACGTTCGATGACGATCGGTATTATGAGTTTATGTGTTTTGATGTACTGAAGGTAGTTCAGAGTCCCGGATATGATCACGGACATGACGAGGAGTCTCGAAATGTTCGAGACATAAAGATTGATATATTGGACGGCTATATTCGGACACCGGAAGTGTTCTGGGTGATTTCGGAGAAAACCGGATTGCCGGAGGGTTACCGGACCCCCCCCCCCCCGGGGGGGGAAGTAATAGGCCACATGGGACTTAGTGGAGAGAAAGAGGGCCAGCCAAGGCAGGGCCGCGCTCCCCTCCCGCTCTAGTCCGAATTGGACTAGGGAAGGGGGGGCGGCGCCCCCCTTTCCTTCTCCCTTCTCCTCCTTCCTTTCCTCCTCCTAGTTGGACTAGGAAAGGATAGTCCTACTCCTACTAGGAGGAGGACTCCTCCTCTCTAGGAGCGCCACAAGGGCCGGCCGGCCTCCCCCCTTGCCCCTTTATATACGGGGGCAGGGGAACCCTAGGACACACAAGTTGATCATTGATCCCTTAGCCGTGTGCGGTGCCCCCCTCCACCGTAATTCACCTCGGTTATATCGTCGTAGTGCTTAGGCGAAGCCCTGAGTCGGTAGCTTCATCATCACCGTCACCATGCCGTCGTGCTGACGAAGCTCTCCCTCGACACTCAGCTGGATCGAGAGTTCGTGGGATGTCACCGAGCCGAACGTGTGCAGATCGCGGAGGTGCCGTACTTTCGGTAATAGGATCGGTTGGATCATGAAGACGTATGACTACATCAATCGTGTTGTCATAACGCTTCCGCTTACGGTCTACGAGGGTACATGGACAACACTCTTCCCCTCTCATTGCTATGCATCACCATGATAGATCTTGTGTGTGCGTAGGATTTTTTTTGGAATTACTGCGTTCCACAATAGGTTGCGGTGATGAGGCGCTTGCTAGATGTGATGGAAGAAGGAGGCTATGTATACCATGTCTAGATGGGTAAAGCATCTCAACTCCCAATAGGGAGTCCACATAAGTTTATATTTATCTGGTCGTGGTTATTACAGATGGGTTTTGGTTAGGACTCCTAACCGAGAGAGAGAGGAGATCCTATAGGGGGGAGATAGAGATAAACCAACTAAATAACAATAAAGGTTCCTATCTCTACCAAAACGTGGTACACAAGTAATGTGCCATAATATTACTTTAACACCATGTACGCAATTTCGAATTCATTAGGGAACATTTTAAGGGTATTGGCAAAGATTCTAGAATATTGAGTTGGCTGGTAAGCAATCATGAGGTCTCGTAACAGCCTTGATTTATGTTGCAAAATTGCATGGACTAGTAAAGTTTCTATGACATATGCAAACTTTTAGTCTAGTTATGCTGTATAGGAAAGGCTTTATTTTTATCTAATACTGAAGGTGTACAATGACGAACTAATTAGGCCCTTTTTCCATTTCCCATGCAGCATTCTTTTTCAAGCAGTTCTATGGATCAGTAAGTAAAACCGACTACACCACAATGCGTCTTGGTTTTATCATGGTAAGCATAGCTTGTAATAAGCTGACATTGTGTGCTTTCCTCAAATGTGAAAATGATTGCAATTTTGGATTGCAGACCCACTACCGCGGAAACCTGAAATTCAATTTCCATAAATACATGTTGTGGGTTTCAGAGTCTGATTTTAAGAAGGTGGTTGGGATAAGGTGAGAAAAGAGTATCACCCACATTGGCGGAGCTTCATAGGGCCAAATGGGGCAATTGCCCCCCCCCCCTCACTCTAGGAAAACTCTTAAGTGTACCCCTAATATTATTAGCCTTGAATATCAAAGATTTTTCTGAGTTCATGCATAACTTATCTTCATTGCCCCCTCAACTCTGATTAGTCCCCCTCAACAATCTTCATCAAGCTCCGCCACTGATCACACAAGTTTCTATACTATTCCAAGCCGGTTTTGTATGCAAGTTAGCTCAACTCATGTCATGTCTATTCTCCTTTAGCTGATACTTGTGGGTCTTCGTGGTTATCTTTCTATTTCTGAATGTTAATGATAACTTGCAGCCCCCCTCCCAAGCATCCAAACTCATCAATCTCTTGTTGACACCATTATTTTGGCTTGCATGGTTGCATCCTCAAGATTGTCTCATGAAACTACCACCCAACGATTTTTCCTTTTGGACCATCTCATTCCAAGATTGTATGCAACTTCTATAGGAAAAATTGAGAGGCCTAATATTTTTCTTGACCACAGTTTGGTCGTCTGACCCCACACATATTGATACATGTGTGGTGTGAGGCATGGCATATACCGCCCTAAAGATGGACTCAGATCAAAAAATGCTCAACACGAAAGTTCTTTGTCTCCCATTCAAACTAGAAACTTCTTTTTAGGTCATGTCCATCTGAGTTAATATGCGATCACCAAGGCTAAAATATGGCCGTCTGGTCCAGCCATGGGTGATACATGTCTAATATAAAGCATGGCATATATCAGCTTCAAGAATGCTTCAAACAAAAAGTGTTCAACATGAAAGTTATTCTCCTCGTCGAAACAAACGACTTTGATTTTTTGGATCATCTCAATCCAAGTTCATATGCGACCTCCACAAGATGCAATGTAACAACATTTTGACTTAACCCATGATGCGGCTTGAACTACGTTGGTATTTCCCCAAAGAGGAAGGGATGATGCAGCACAACTACGGTAGGTATCTTCCTCACTGATGAGACCAATGTTATCAAACCAGTAGGAGAACCACACAACACCACGTAAACAGCTCCTGCACACGAAGAACAAATACTTGCAACTCGACGTAAGAGAGGGGTTGTCAACCCCTCACGGGTAAACAGATAGGTAAAATTGTAGTAGATTGGATAAATAGATCTCGCGGGAACACGAGATAAAATAAATAAATAAAAATTGCAGCAAGATATTTTTGTATTTTTGGATTAATAGATCTGAAAATAAAATAAAATAAAAATAGACCGTGAAGGCAAATATAATAGAGAAGAGACCCGGGGCCGTAAATTTCACTAGTGGTTTCTCTCGAGAAAAATAGCATATAGCGGGTAAACAAATTACTATTGGGCAATTGATAGAACTTCAAATAATCATGACGATATCCAGGCAATGATCATTATATAGGCATCACGTCCAAGATTAGTAGACCGACTCCTGCCTGCATCTACTACTATTACTCCACACATCGACTGCTATCCAGCATGCATCTAGTGTATTAAGTTCATGGAGAAACAGAGTAATGCAATAAGAATGATGACATGATGTAGACAAGATCTATTTATGTAGAAATAGACCCCATCTTGTTATCCTTCATAGCAATGATACATACGTGTTGGTTCCCTTTCTGTCACTGGGATCAAGCACCGTAAGATCGAACCCATCACAAAGCACCTCTTCCCATGGCAAGAAAAATTGATCTAGTTGGCCTAACTAACACTACTGTAGGATGCTTCTAACGCGACACTATGATCAGAGACCCTTCGATGAAACTGTGTGCAATGCAATAATCGCAAACGATGTTGTAAAAGAACCATAAAAAAGGTGCAAAACATTTGCGATGCCAGATGCATCAAACACGATTCTGATTTTAATTGCGTGTGTGATGCAGGGCATACAGTTCAGTTCAATGAACTGCTTGCGATGAGGTGTGATGTCTACTACACAACCTTCTTCTTGTAGACGTTGTTGGGCCTCCAAGTGCAGAGGTTTGTAGGACAGTAGCAAATTTCCCTCAAGTGGATGACCTAAGGTTTATCAATCCGTAGGAGGCGTAGGATGAAGATGGTCTCTCTCAAGCAACCCTGCAACCAAATAACAAAGAGTCTCTTGTGTCCCCAACACACCCAATACAATGGTAAATTGTATAGGTGCACTAGTTCGGCGAAGAGATGGTGATACAAGTGGTATATGGATAGTAGATAATGGTTTTTGTAATCTGAAAATATAAAAACAGCTAGGTAACTAATGATAAAAGTGAGCACAAACGGTATTGCAATGCGTTGAAACAAGGCCTAGGGTTCATAATTTCACTAGAGTAAGTCTTCTCAACAATAATAACATAATTGGATCATATAGCTATCCCTCAACATGCAACAAAGAGTCACTCCAAAGTCACTAATAGAGGAGAACAAACAAAGAGATTATGGTAGGGTACGAAACCACCTCAAAGTTATTCTTTCTGATCGATCTATTCAAGAGTCTGTAGTAAAATAACATGAAGCTATTCTTTCCGTTCAATCTATCCTAGAGTTCGTACTAGAATAACACCTAAGACACAAATGAATCAAAACCCTAATGTCACCTAGATACTCCAATGTCACCTCAAGTATCCATGGGTATGATTATACGATATGCATCACACAATCTCAGATTCATCTATTCAAACCAACACAAAGTACTTCAAAGAGTTCCCCAAAGAGTCTACCGGAGAGTCAAGACGAGAACGTGTGCCAACCCCTATGCATAGGTTCATGGGCGGAACCTGCAAGTTGATCACCAAAACATACATCAAGTGGATCAATAGAATACCCCATTGTCACCACGGGTATCCCATGCAAGACATACATCAAGTGTTCTCAAATCCTTAAAGACTCAATCCGATAAGATAACTTCAAAGGTAAAACTCAATTCACTACAAGAGAGTAGAGGGGGAGAAACATCATAGGATCCAAATATAATAGCAAAGCTCGCGATACATCAAGATCGTAACACCTCAAGAACACGAGAAAGTTATAGAGAGAGAGAGAGAGAGAGATCAAATACATAGCTACTGGTACATACCCTCAGCCCCGAGGGAGAACTACTCCCTCCTCGTCATGGAGAGCACCGGGATGATGAAGATGGCCACCAGAGAGAGATTCCCCCTCTGGCAAGGTGCCGGAACTGGTCTAGATTGATTTTTGGTGGCTACGGAGGCTTCTGGCGGCGGAACTCCCGATCTATTGTCCTCCCTGAAGTTTTTTTGGGTATATGGGTATATATGGGAGGAAGAAGTACGACAATGGATCTCCGGGCTGTCCATGAGGCAGGGGGGCACGCCCCCACCTTCGTGGGCAGCCCAGGACTCTCCTGGTGCATCTCCGATACTCCGTGGGCTTCTTCTGGTCCAAAATTAAGTTCCGTCAAGTTTCAGGTCAATTGGACTCCGTTTGATTTTCCTTTTTTGTGATACTCTAAAACAAGGAAAAAACAGAAACTGGCACTGGGCTCTGGGTTAATAGGTTAGTCCCAAAAATCATATAAAATAGCATATAAATGCATATAAAACATCCAAGGTTGATAATATAATAGCATGGAACAATCAAAAATTATAGATACGTTGGAGACGTATCAGCATCCCCAAGCTTAATTCCTGCTCGTCCTCGAGTAGGTAAATGATAAAAATAGAATTTTTGATGTGGAATGCTACCTAACATATTTATCCATGTAATCTTCTTTATTGTGGCAAGAATATTTAGATCCATAAGTTTCAAGACAAAAGTTTAATATTGACATGGAAACAATAATACTTCAAGCATACTAACTAAGCAATTATGTCTCTTCAAAATATCATGGCCAAAGAGAGTTATCCCTACAAAATCATATAGTCTGTCTATGCTCCATCTTCACCACACAACGTATTCAAATCATGCACAACCCCGATGACAAGCCAAGACATTGTTTCATACTTTTGATGTTCTCAAACTTTTTTCAATCTTCACGCAATACATGAGCGTGAGCCATGGACATGGCACTGTAAGTGGAATAGAATGGTGGTTGTGGAGAAGACAAAAAGGGAGAAGATAGTCTCACACCAACTAGGCATATCAACGGGCTATGGAGATGCCCATCGATAGATATCAATGTGAGTGAGTAGGGATTGCCATGCAACGGATGCACTAGAGCTATAAGTGTATGAAAGCTCAACAAAAGAAACTAGTGGGTGTGCATCCAACTTGCTTGCTCACGAAGACCTAGGGCACTTGAGGAGGCCCATTGTTGGAATATACAAGCCAAGTTCTATAATGAAAATTTCCCACTAGTATATGAAAGTGACAAAACAAGAGACTCTCTATCATGAAGATCATGGTGCTACTTTGAAGCAGAAGTGTGGAAAAAAGGATAGTAGCATTGTCCCTTTTATTTTTTATTTTTTTATTTGGCCTTTCTTCTTTTATTTGGCCTTTCTTTTTTATTTGGCCTTTCTCCCCTTTTATTTGGCCTTTCCTTTTTTGGGGGACAATGCCCTATTAATGATGATCATCACACTTCTATTTACTTACAACTCAAGAATTACAACTCGATACTTAGAACAAAATATGACTCTATATGAATGCCTCTGGCGGTGTACCGGGATGTGCAATGATGCATGAGTAACATGTGTGAAATAATTATGAACGGTGGCTTTGCCACAAATACAATGTCAACTACATGATCATGCAAAGCAATATGACAATGATGGAGCATGTCATAATAAACGGAACGGTGGAAAGTTGCATGGCAATCTATCTCGGAATGGCTATGGAAATGCCATGGTAGGTAGGTATGGTGGCTGTTTTGAGGAACATATATGGTGGGTTTATGATACCGGTGAAAGTTGCGCGGTATTAGAGAGGCTAGCAATGGTGGAAGCGTGAGAGTGCGTATAATCCTTGGACTCAAAATTAGTCATAAAGAACTCACATACTTATTGCAAAAATCTATTAGTTATCGAAACAAAGTACTATGCGCATGCTCCTAGGGGGATAGATTGGTAGGAAAATACCATCGCTCGTCCCCGACCGCCACTCATAAGGAAGACAATCAATAAATAAATCATGCTCCGACTTCTTAAGATAACGGTTCACCATATGTGCATGCTACGGGAATCACAAACTTTAACACAAGCATTTCTCAAATTCACAACTACTCAATTAGCACGAATCTAATATCACCATCTCCATATCTCAAAACAATTATCAAGTATCAAACTTCTCATAGTATTCAATGCACTTTATATATGAAAGTTTTTAGTATATCCCTCTTGGATGCCCATCATATTAGGACTAGTTTCATAACCAAAGAAAACTACCATGTTGTTCTAAAGACTCTCAAAATAATATAAGTGAAGCACGAGAGTTCATCTATTTCTTCAAAATAAAACCACCACCGTGCTCTAAAAAGATATAAGTGAAGCGCTAGAGCAAATGACAAACTACTCTAAAAGATATAAGTGAAGCTCAATGAGTAGTCGAATAATTATGCAACTATGTGAAGACTCTCTAACATTTAAGAAATTAAGATCTTGGTATTTTATTCAAACACCAAGCAAAATTAAATAAAATAAAATGACGCTCCAAGCAAAACACATATCATGTGGTAAATAAAAATACACCTCCAAGTAAAGTTACCGATGAACGAAGACGAAAGAGGGGATGCCTTCCGGGGCATCCCCAAGCTTAGTCTCTTGGTTGTCCATGAATATTACCTTGGGGTGCCTTGGTCATCCCCAAGCTTAGGCTCTTTCCACTCCTTATTCCATAGTCCATCGAATCTTTACCCAAAACTTGAAAACTTCACAACACAAAACTTAAAGTAGAAAATCTCGTGAGCTCTGTTAGCGAAAGAAAAAAAAACACCACTTCAAGGTACTGTAATGAACTCATTCTTTATTTATATTGGTGTTAAACCTACTGTATTCCAACTTCTATATGGTTTATAAACTATTTTACTAGCCATAGATTCATCAAAATAAGCAAACAACACACGAAAAAAAAAATCTGTCAAAAACAGAACAGTCTGTAGTAATATGTAGCTAACGCAAGATCTGGAACCCCAAAAATTCTAAAATAAATTGTTTGACGTGAGGAATTTATCTATTAATCATATGCAAAAAGAATTAACTAAATATCACTTTCCAAATAAAAATGGCAGCAATTCTCGTGAGCGCTAAAGTTTCTATTTTTTACAGCAAGATCAACAAGACTTTCCCCAAGTCTTCCCAACTATTCTACTTGGCACAAACACTAATTAAAACATAAAAACTCAATAATAACAGAGGCTAGATAAATTATTTATTACTAAACAGGAGCAAAAAGCAAGGAACAAAAATAAAGTTGGGTTGCCTCCCAACAAGCGCTATCATTTAATGCCCCTAGCTAGGCATGATGATTTCAATGATGCTCACATAAAAGATAAGAATTGTAACATAAAGAGAGCATCTTGAAGAATATGACTAGCACATTTAAGTCTAACCCACTTCCTATGCATAGGGATTTTGTGAGCAAACAACTTATGGGAACAATAATCAACTAGCATAGGAAGGCAAAACAAGCATAACTATAAAACTTTAAACACATAGGGAGGAAACTTGATATTATTGCAATTCCTACAAGTATATATTCCTCCCTCATAATAATTTTCAGTAGCTTCATGAATGAATTCAATAATATAACCAGCACCTAAAGCATTCTTTTCATGATCTACAAGCATAGAAAATTTACTACTCTCCACATAAGCAAAATTCTTCACATTCGGAATAGTGGAAGTATCATAGGAGACTCGAATACTATAAATTGTTTCCACATTAAAAGAGTAATGTTCAGAAAAGGGGTAATCATAATCATGACAAGTTTTATAAATATAATCATCAGTACTCTTTATAGCATAAGTGTCATCACAATATTCATCATAAATAGGAGGTATGTTATCATCATAATAAATTTGCATGTCAAAACTTGGGAAACTAAATGTATCATCTTCATTAAACGTAGCATCCCCAAGTTTGGGACAAACATTAATTGCAGCGAATATATTCTCAAAAACATCACCTTCATCAAACATAGCATCCCCAAGCTTGGGCATTTTCATATCATAAGCATAATCACTCTCATCATTAATAGTATGGATAGCACCAATACTATAGCAATTATCATATTCTTCCAAGCAAGTGCCAACAAGATTTTCAAGATCATAAGAAGCATCATTATCTTCCACAATTATATTTTCATGAGGCACAACAATAATAGGAGCAGCATTATTTGGGATAGATATCTTTTTACCTCTCTTCCTTTTTCTTTTCTTCTTCTTCTTCACCACATCATGTGTGGATTCAATCCTCTTTTTTGAGCTCCTTATTAATGAGATTGGTTGAATAGGAGGCTCCTCCTCGTTACCCGATTCATCATAAGAAATAATAGGAGGGTATTTGGAAGTCTCTTCCCTTTCATTAGTATTCTCTTCATCTTCTATTTGTTTTCTTTTCTTTATGCAATTGGCAATATAAGGATTTTCAAAACAATTCACCGCACAATACATATAAATTTCCTCTAGATCAATATCGAGGAATTTCTCGAGGTTATATTCTGGAATAATCTTAGTTTGACATTTCATTTCTTCATAACCTAAAAGCAAACTAAGTTCATTATAATGTGCAACGGAAATCAAGTCGTCACAATTTTTAGACACGATTCGATCATGGAACAATTTGCATTTGATATTTAAACGACCATGTTCATTGCAAAGTTCACAAGTACGGTTAAGATATTTTAAATTTTCAGCACTAACATTTAGCCTTTATTGCAACCATTTAGTTTCCAAATACTTATGCCTCTTGCAATATCTATCTTCCCTATTTGGTGTGTACTTACAAACCCAATGCACTCCACAAAAATTGATATGTTTATAGGAGAAATTTTCATCATAACTAGTGCAATCATCATTAGTACTATGGATATTCAAGGAGTTCATACTAACAACATTGTAATCATGCTTAGCATTCAAAGATTTAGTGCCAAACATTTTAATGCATTCTTCTTCTAACACTTTGGCACAATTTTCCTTTCCATCATACTCACAAAAGATATTAAAAAGATGAAGCGTATGAGGCAAACTTAATTCCATTTTTTGTACTTTTCTTTTATAAACTAAACTAGTGATAAAACAAGAAACTAAAAGACTCGATTGCAAGATCCAAAGATATACCTTCAAGCACTCACCTCCCTGGCAACGGCGCCAGAAAAGAACTTGATGTATACTACACAACCTTCTTCTTGTAGACGTTGTTGGGCCTCCAAGTGCAGAGGTTTGTAGGACAGTAGCAAATTTCCCTCAAGTGGATGACCTAAGGTTTATCAATCCGTAGGAGGCGTGGATGAAGATGGTCTCTCTCAAGCAACCATGTAACCAAATAACAAAGAGTCTCTTGTGTCCCCAACACACCCAATACAATGGTAAATTGTATAGGTGCACTAGTTCGGCGAAGAGATGGTGATACAAGTGGTATATGGATAGTAGATAATGGTTTTTGTAATCTAAAAATATAAAAATAGCAAGGTAACTAATGATAAAAGTGAGCACAAACGGTATTGCAATGCATTGAAACAAGGCCTAGGGTTCATACTTTCACTAGTGTAAGTACTCTCGACAATAATAACATAATTGGATCATATAGCTATCCCTCAACATGCAACAAAGAGTCACTCCAAAGTCACTAATAGAGGAGAACAAACGAAGAGATTATGGTAGGGTACGAAACCACCTCAAAGTTATTCTTTCTGATCGATCTATTCAAGAGTCTGTAGTAAAATAACATGAAGCTATTCTTTCCGTTCAATATATCCTAGAGTTCGTACTAGAATAACACCTTAAGACACAAATCAATCAAAACCCTATTGTCACCTAGATACTCCAATGTCACCTCAAGTATCCGTGGGTATGATTATACGATATGCATCACACAATCTCATATTCATCTATTCAAACCAACACAAAGTACTTCAAGGAATGCCCCAAAGAGTCTACCGGAGAGTCAAGACAAGAACGTGTGCCCACCCCTATGCATAGGTTCATGGGCGGAACCCGCAAGTTGATCACTAAAACATACATCAAGTGGATCAATAGAATACCCCATCATCACCACGAGTATCCCATGCAAGACATACATCAAGTGTTCTCAAATCCTTAAAGACTCAATCCGATAAGATAACTTCAAAGGGAAAACTCAATTCATTACAAGAGAGTAGAGGGGGAGAACATCATAGGATCCAAATATAATAGCAAAGCTCGCGATACATCAAGATCATAACACCTCAAGAACACGAGAGAGAGAGAGAGAGATCAAATACATAGCTACTGGTACATACCCTCAGCCCCGAGGGAGAACTACTCCCTCCTCGTCATGGAGAGCACCGGGATGATGAAGATGGCCACCAGAGAGAGATTCCCCCTCTGGCAGGGTGCCGGAACTGGTCTAGATTGGTTTTCGGTGGCTACAGAGGCTTCTGGCGGCGGAACTCCCGATCTATTATCCTCCCCGAAGTTTTTAGGGTATATGGGTATATATGGGAGGCAGAAGTACGTCGGTGGATCTCGGGGCTGTCCACGAGGCAGGGGGCGCGCCAGGGGGTGGGCACGCCCCCCACCATCGTGGGCAGCCCGGGACTCTCCTGGTGCATCTCCGATACTCCGTGGGCTTCTTCTGGTCCAAAAATAAGTCCCGTCAAGTTTCAGGTCAATTGGACTCCGTTTGATTTTCCTTTTCTGCGATACTCTAAAACAAGGAAAAAACAGAAACTGGCACTGGGCTCTGGGTTAATAGGTTAGTCCCAAAAATCATATAAAATAGCATATAAAACATCCAAGGTTGATAATATAATAGCATGGAACAATCAAAAATTATAGATAAGTTGGAGACGTATCAAGGTGGAACAAAAGAAACGAGCAGACGGATGAAGGCGTGTGCGATATACATCATATGGTTCACTCGGATTAACGATTTGTGATGAGGAGGAACAGTAGAAATGGGCTGCTAGATAAAGGTGTGTGCGATTGAGGGCATACACTTTAGAAGGATTAACTGTTTGCAATTAGGCAACAGAACAGAAACGGTCAGCCAGATCAAAGTGTCTGCGATTGATGGCATACACTTCACATGAATGAACTGTTTGCGATTAGCCACAACAAACAGAAACAGTTAGATAGATCAACGTGTGTGCACTAGACGGGCACACACATTCTAATTAGAAGAAGCATGCGCGATGGTAATAATGAGCGTGCATGGTTGTTGGAACAAGACGTGTGCTGACATTGCCTATTGCGGTGCACCCTATGGTGCAAATGCCACGTACGCGACTGAGAAAGCGTGCCGACGTTACGCCTTCCGGGAATAGTGCCGCACTTAGAACCGTCAATAAATTTTGAGCCTGCGTCCCGTCACATTCCAAATTACTACCACGCTATATTTAATTGCAAACCTGTTCACACCGATGAAAACCTAAACGGTTTCACACTTAGGAGTGTATTAGTACTCGTTTATAAATACTACTACTCGAAGATGACTGCACATTCCTCCTCAACTCCTCCACAAACATTAACAAGTCATTCATCATCATTCCCTTGCATCTCCCATGGCCAGCGTGAGTTCTGGGTCGAGAGATTGCCACCAGGGAGAGGCGAGCATGGAAGCGGAAGCACGAGAGATGTCCCGCCTCACCGCGAAAGCAGCCGGCATGTCCCGTCGTGTGGCCGTAGCAGCACAGAGGTCCCGTCGCGCCGCCGAAGCAGGACGGAGGTCCTGCCACGCTGCCGAAGCAGCACGGAGGTCTTGTCGCGCCGCCGAAGCAGCACAGAGGTCCCGCTGCTTCGTCGACGGAACAGACTAGTCTGGCCGCACCGCGGAAGCAGAAGAGATGTCCCGCCGCGCCGTGAATGCAGCAGAGATGTCCTCCCGTGCTGCGGCGGCCTGAGAAAATGTCTCGCGGGCAGGCGAGGACTCTTACTGGCACATGCATGCGGTCGTCCATAGCCAGATGGATCAGATCTCCGTTTGGGCGAGGTTGTAGGACGACATGAAAGCCTCTTTTGAACATGCTACCGGCGTCATCCGCAACTAAATGAGAGCAATGCGAAGCTCCTGGCTGAGCGCGACCTGCTGAGGGCAAAGATCGTCGGAAGTGCGGAGCAGCAGGAGGAGACCACTGCCTTGTTGAAGAGGACCGGCGTCATCATCGGGAAACTTATGGACGAGAATGCCATGCTACGCATCGAGCATAGAAGGCTGGTGGAGGAATACACAGATGCTTTCGAGCAGCATCTTGAGGACAAGAAAGAGTTCATCTCCGCTCGCCGCGGAGACTAGTTCCCGCGGCCTGCAGCAACGCATCAAGAAAGTAGAGATTAGCGAGCCAGATCGTTGTCTTACTTCTTCTTTGGCCCTTGTGTATTTCGGGCGTTGCCGCATGTGGCTTTTTTTAATGATGTTCCTAAAATACGGAAGACAATTATTATCCATTGTTATCGTCCTTATATTCATCATGCTTGCTATAAGTTGCAGTCAATGCTATATAGGTCCGCCGGATCTTACATCAAGATCCGTGAAAAACTTTGTTTTGAGATTTTCATTTTTCTCTCTTAAATCTCAGTCCAGTGAGACATAGCCACGCCATGAAACAGGGGCTCGGGCGCCATTAATGGAGACGTTGGGAGGGAGGTGTGCGGCGGATAGAGGTCAGAGGGCTCTCCTCCCGATGAGCATGCAGGGGTCTGATCGCACGCCTCCCGTACTCAAATAGCTACCCCGGACGGCACCTCCTAGCCAATAAAAAAGGGGGCGCTTGGCGGCACGTAATCGGTAAGTAGAATGTCCATGATTTCAATAATATGTGTGTTTCCGATTTGTAACGTGACAACACTTGTTCCAAAATGACTTTGTTGATTGTTAATGTGTGCACCTTCGCAAATCGGACAGAAAAATTACCACAGCATGTTGGTGCCATGTCATGACACCATGCCAAGTTTCATGATTTTCAAACATATTTTGGATTTACAGGAATTAAAAAACCAAGTTTCTCAATCTTTCCAATCGAGCCACGATGCCCATATGTTTGAATTTCATTCCCATTTCCTGCATGAGACCTAGAAATTCACCGAAGGACACACATGTGATTTTTCAACCAACTTTGGTGCACTGGAGCATGTGCTTGTAGTTCAAATTTGAATTATGCACATTAAATGCCCAGAAATTCAATTAATGTATAAAAAAGTCCAAACGAACCCCGAATAATTCCAAAATTTAGCACAATACTTCTATTTGGTCTAATATTCCTGTGTAAAAAAATTAAAGCGGGAGAAGGCAGTGTACGTATGTCATTTTGCACACGAAGGTGACACGTTCCCTCTCGGAACCACGAGCCTTCTTGAGATAAGCTCCGGTTTGCAAGTATACCAAAGCTTGTCCCAATTCGGCCAAAAAATTAGCGCCGCATGTTGGTGCCATGTCATGACACCATGCCAAGTTTCATGATCTTCATGCGTGTTTTTGATTTACATGAATTAAAAAAATCAAGTTTCTCAATCTTTCCGGCTGAGCCACGACGCCTAGATGTTTGAATTTCATTCGCATTTCTTGCATGGGACCTAGAAATTCATCCAAGGACACACATGTGATTTTTCAACCAACTTTGGTGCACTAAAGCATATGCTTGTAGTTCAAATTTGAATTGTGCACATTAAATGCCCATAAATTTAATTAATATATAAAAAAGTCCAAACGAACCTGGAATAATTCCAAAATTTAGCACGATACTTATTTTTGGTCTAATCTGCTTGTGTAAAAAAATTAAGGCGGGAGAAGGCAGTGTACGTATGTCATTTCGCATACGGAGGTGACACATTCCCTCTCGGAACCACAAGCCTTCTTGAGAGAAGGTGCAGTTTGCAAGAAGCTTATACAAAACTTGTCCCAATTCGGCAAAAAATATACCGCAGCATGTTGGTGCCATGTCATGACACCATGCCAAGTTTCATGATTTTCAGGCGTGTTTTGGATTTACATGAATTAAAAAACAAAGTTTCTCAATCTTTCCAGCCGAGCCACGACGCCCAGATGTTTGAATTTCATTCTCATTTCTTGTATGGGACCTATAAATTCACCCGAAGACACACATGTGATTTTTCAACAAACTTTGGTGCACTGGAGCATGTGCTTGTAGTTCAAATTTGAATTATGCACATTAAATGTCGAGAAACTCAATTAATGCATAAAAAATGCCCAATGAACCCGGAATAATTCCAAATTTAAACACGACACTCATGTACTAAATGTTCACTGTACATAAATGTTCTAGCAATTAAAACACCATCCTTTCCCTCCGTAACACCATTTTGTCTTTCAAAACGTAATGAAAAAATCAGGTATACCACAAACAGTTTACTAGAAGGACAACGCTAATGCCCACACGTCCGGTGGGAGCGAAACCTGCCCACACGCCCTATAACACATAGACTGCGCCACGTCACCACATGCATGCATGTAGAAATCTTTTTGGATTTTCAGGTTTTAAAATGTTTGATTTCTTAAATGAAAAATCTGATTGAAGATCCGTTTTCACCACTAAATCCCTCGCGACGAGATCTTCGAAACTAGATCTCATATCAATATATTTTGACGAATTTTTTTTGGGTTAAAAATTGCCATGTCTATTGCACATGAATTGCCATGATGTTTACACTAAAGTTGCCATGATATGTTTCAGCTATTTTCTTCTACATTTAAAAGTAAATTTTGACATTTATAAAATGGGGAATTAAGAAACTAGACTTTCCATGAACCTAAACTAAAATTGCCATGATATATGCACTTAAAATTGCCATGGTTCATACAAAAAATAATTGTTATGGTCAAAGTACTGGAGTTGCCATCATCAAAATACTAAAATTGACATGATCTACAAACTGAAATTGCCACATGGCAACTTTAGTTTAAGCACTATGTCATTTACAGTGTAAACATCATGGCAACTTTTGGGTAAAAAAATCCGTCGAAACATATCAACATGGGGTCTAGTTTTGAAGATCTCGCCGAGACAGATTTAATGGTGAAAACGGATATGGCAACTTTTCGGTAAAAAAATTCGTTGAAACATATCAACATGGGGTCTAGTTTTGAAGATCTCGTCGAGACGGATTTAATGGTGAAAATGGATGTTTAATTCGATTTTTTAATTAGGAGATAAAACATTTTTAAGCCGAAACCAAAAAGATTCCTGCTGATGTCATCTGTTCACATGTGGCAAAATGAGTGGTAAAGAAGGCGTGTGGGTGATGTGTAAGATGCCACACGTGTGGGCTTTAGTTTTTCCGTTACTAGAAAGAATCGTGTGGGATGCGATATAAAATATCTTGGCGCACCATCTTGTCTGGCTTACGCAGGAAGCTTCGTCGTCTACAGTCCACCACCCCCGCTTGAACCACACTTTCGCTCCAGTTTCTCGCAGCATCGAGCGAAATTTTTTTGCCACCGCGAAAATATCTATCTCCCCGCCCCCTCCCTCCCACCAAAAGCCACATTTCCACTGTTCCTCTTTGCTTTCCAAGTTCAAACCTTCACTGTTGCTTCATGGCAGCTCAGCCTCCTCGCTGGCGACCCTTCTTCTTGCAGTGCCGCCTCCTCGTCGGCTACCCTTCTTCTTGTAGCGCCGCCTCCTCGCCGGCGACCCTTCTTCTTGAAGCGCCGCCTCCTCATCGGCGACCCTTCTTCTTGCCGCGCGGCCTCCTCGCCGCCGACCCTTCCTCTTGTTGTGTGGCCTTGTTGATATGTTCAGGTAATCCACACCCCACCCACACCATCCTCCTTCTTTCCCGACCCACATGCCCCGACCGACGGCGCGACACCTTCCGCCGAAATCACTGTCCCCCTCCTCCAATTAAGCACCGCCCAGATCCATTTTGCACGCAGTATAACGTGGAGCTCAGTAGCATGCGGCCGCACGCGTGCACGAGGTCGCTATGGTTGCCATGCATGCCGACTGCCAGATATTGGAGGAGCACCTCGTCTTCAAGGCCACCGTCGACACCGCCACGCGGTTGCTTTAAAATGCAGTTCTACTATTTTCTCGAGGCCACCGCCAGTGCCTTCTAGTGATTTATCCTCTATAATGTTAATATGCAATCTGATGTTCAATTAACAGTTTGTTCCTCTGAAATGTAATGTTCAGTTAACACTTTGGTCCTCTGAAATGTAATGTTCAATTAACAGTTTGGTCCAACAATTGCTACATTTCGTAGTACTGTTCTCAAGTATTCCTTGTTTTGTTAACTGTCTTATCTTCTAGTACATGTTTCTATTCTGCAATGCGTGCTCAATTAACTATTTTGGTTCATTTGGTCTCCTGTCCATTTAACTGTTTTGGTCAGTTCTGCAATTTGATTTTCATTTGTTGTGGGTACAATTTTGTATTGTTATGCATGTGAAATAAATCAAATTTGGCTGTACTCAATACATATTCTACTGATAGTATGGCAACTCTCGATTAACCTGATCAAGATCTTCCTTGTGTCTGTTGCAGGGAAACAACGGGAGACACTCGGTTTACCATCGAGGTTTGTTCAAGCATGGTCCTTTGGCTAATAGCACATTATTGTGCAGTTGCAGGAATCATTCTAATATTTAGGTTTCTTACAATTTGGTCTTGCACATGTAGTCCTACTGTCACAGCCTTAGACCCACTGTTCGACCCATTTTGTGTATGGGGAAATAAGATGTCCATGAATATTAGTCAAGTCAAGAAACTCAGAAAGATTGTTAGGATGAAGAAACTTGCGACGAATAATAGCAAGATCTTTGTTGGCACAATCAAGAAGACATCAGTCAACTATATGATGGTACTAACTCTTTTACCTTGTTTTTACTGTTGGGGAACGTAGTAATTTCAAAACATTTCCTACGCACATGCAAGATCATGGTGATGCATAGCAACGAGAGGGGAGAGTGTTGTCCACGTACCCTCGTAGACCGTTAAGCGGAAGCGTTATAACAACGCAGTTGATGTAGTCGTACGTATTCACGATCGACCGATCATCAGCACCGAATATACGGCACCTCCGCGTTCAGCACACGTTCAGCTCAGTGACGTCCTGCGAACTCACGATCCAGTAGAGCTCGGGGAAGAGTTTCGTCAGCACGACGGCATGGTGGCGATGTCGATGAAGCTACTGATGCAGGGCTTCGCCTAAGCACCGCTACGAAATGACCGAGGTGGATTATGGTGGAGGGGGGCACCGCACACGGCTAAGAGATCAACGGATCAATTGTTGTGTCTATGGGGTGCCCCTACCCTCGTATATAAAGGAGCTAGGGGGGAGGCGGCCGGCCAAGGAGGAGGGCGCACCAAGGGGGGAGTCCTACTCCCACCGGGAGTAGGACTACCTCTTTTCCTAGTTGGAGTACGAGAGGAGAAGGAAAGGAGAGAGGAAGAGAAGGAAAGGGGGGCACCACCCCCCTTCTTGTCCAATTCGGACTAGAGGGGGATGGGGTGCGCGACTGCCCTTAGCCGCCCCTCCTCTTTTCCCACTAAGTCCCATTAGGCCCAATATACTCCCTGGGGGGTTCCGGTAACCCCCGGTACTCCGATAAATGACTAAAACCTCCCGAAACACTTCCGGTGTCTGAACATAGTCATCCAATATATTGATCTTTACGTCTCGACCATTTTGAGACTCCTTGTCATGTCCGTGATCATATCCGGGACTCCGAACTATCTTCTGTACATCAAAACACAAAAACTCATAATACTAATCATCACAGAACTTTAAGCGTGCTGACCCTACGGGTTCGAGAACTATGTAGACATGACTGAGACATGTCTCCAGTCAATAACCAATAGCGGAACCTGGATGCTCATATTGGTTCCTACTTATTCTATGAAGATCTTTATCGGTCAAACCGCATAACAACATACGTTGTTCCCTTTGTCATCGGTATGTTACTTGCCCGAGATACGATCATCGGTATCTCAATACCTAGTTCAATCTCATTACCGGCAAGTCTCTTTACTCGTTCCATAATGCAACATCCCACAACTAATTCATTAGTCACATTGCTTGCAAGGCTTATAGTGATGTGCATTACCGAGAGGGCCCAGAGATACCTCTCCAACAATCGGAGTGACAAATCCTAATCTTGATCTATGCCAACTCAACAAGTACCATCAGAGACACCTGTAGAGCACCTTTATAATCACCCAGTTACATTGTGACATTTGGTAGCACACAAAGTGTTCCTCCGGTAATTGGGAGTTGCATAATCTCATAGTCATAGGAACATGTATAAGCCATGAAGAAAGTAATAGCAGTAAACTAAAATGATCAAGTGCTAAGCTAACGGAATGGGTCAAGTCAATCACATCATTCTTCCAATGATGTGATCCCGTTTATCAAATGACAACTCATGTCTATGGTTAGGAAACATAACCATCTTTGATCAACGAGCTAGTCAAGTAGAGGCATACTAGTTACACTATGTTTGTCTATGTATTCGCACATGTATTATGTTTCCGGTTAATACAATTCTAGCATGAATAATAAACATTTATCATGAAATAAGGAAATAAATAATAACTTTAATATTGCCTCTAGGGCATATTTACTTCAGTCTCCCACTTGCACTAGAGTCAATAATCTAGATTAAACAGTAATTATTCTAACACCCATGGAGCCTTGGTGTTGATTATGTTTTGCTCGTGAGAGAGGCTTAGTCAAAGGATCTGCAACATTCAGATCCGTATGTATCTTGCAAATCTCTATGTCTCCCACCTCGACTTGATCCCGGATGGATTGAAGCGTCTCTTGATGTGCTTGGTTCTCCTGTGAAATCTGGATTCCTTTGTCAAGGCAATTGCACCAGTATTGTCAGAAAAGATTTTCATTGGACCCGATGCACTAGGAATGACAGCTAGATCGGATATGAACTCCTTCATCCAGACTCCTTCATTTGCTGCTTCTGAAGCAGCTATGTACTCCGCTTCACACGTAGATCCCGCCACGACGCTTTGTTTAGAACTGCACCAACTGACAGCTCCACCGTTCAATATAAACACGTATCCAGTTTGCGATTTAGAATCATCTGGATCAGTGTCAAAGCTTTTATATACGTAACCATTTATGACGAGCTCTTTGTCACCTCCATAAACGAGAAACATATCCTTAGTCCTTTTTAGGTACTTCTGGATGTTCTTGACCACTGTCCAATGATCCACTCCTAGATTACTTTGGTACCTCCATGCTAAACTAATAGCAAGGCACACATCAGGTCTGGTACACAGCATTTCATACATGATAGAGCCTATGGCTGAAGCATAGGGAACACTTTTCATTTTCTCTCTATCTTCTGCAGTGGTCGGGCATTGAGCCTTACTCAACTTCACACCTTGTAACACATGCAAGAACCCTTTCTTAGCTTGATCCCTTTTGAACTTCTTCAAAACTTTATCAAGGTATGTGCTTTGTGCAAGTCCAATTAAGCGTCTTGATCTATCTCTATAGATCTTGATGCCCAATATATAAGCACCTTCACCGAGGTCTTTCATTGAAAAACTCTTATTCAAGTATCCTTTTATGTAATGCAGAAATTCTATATAATTTCCAGTCAACAATATGTCATCTACATATTGCCAGGACCCCGATTCCAAGTCACATCGATCTAGCCGGTAACACCTCATATCACTCTGCGGCCTCACGCACGGTATCCCATGGGTGTCGCCTTACCATGGCCCGGGACCGTTTGCGCCTTTTGGCTCACGTATATGATAGTGTCGCTAGCATCCATATGACAGAGAATCCGGGCCGACATGGCTAGTCGTGAACCCAAAGCGGCACAGACCTATGGAGACAGGCATATATGAATCACATCGAGCATGTCGGTCATCAGCGAGTGATTCTGGGCTGTAGCACTGGGCTAACAGGACTCTGGGGAACCCGGGCTGTAGCAGGCTAGGCAGGACTCCGGATATCACCGCGTGACATTTCCCCGAAGGGACAGACATAGGAACGAAGTGAAACACATGCCGGCCAGTCAAGTGTCCTGAGCAATAGTGCTGGGCTAGCAGGACTCCGGTGAACCGGGCTGTAGCAGACTACTATGGCTCGAGGAACACTAGACTACATTTCCCCATAAGAAAGGCTGCCAAGGATAAACAACTAGATTGTCGGATCCCACCCATACCAAGCATTTCAATCATACACACAATATGCCCGATATGAGTACATACAACATGGCATCACAACAAAACTCTACAACTCAAGTACTTTATTTAAAGGCTCCAGAGAGCCATACATAACAAGTTCATACAGATAGGGGTCACATGACCCGACACTCAAGTCATACAATCATACAGGCACATGCGGAAGCAACTAGTCTGAGTACAGACACTAGAAAGAAAGAAGGCTTCTCGAAGCCTGTCTATCTACATAGGGCCCTCCATGGCCAGGATCACCACCTGGGTGGCTAGTCACTCGTCGACGTCAAGGTCTACGTAGAACCCATCGGAGGGGGCAGTGTTGTCGTCTGAAAACAGTAATTAAGCAAACATGAGTACAAAGGTACTCAGCAAGTCTTACATCAGAACCTACTAGACATGCTTATTCTCAAGAAGGTGGTGGGGTTAATGCAGCAAGCCAGCTTTGACTCTTGGCTAAGCTATCCTACGGAACTCCACCAGTAAAATAGTTTTCGCACACGAGTCCACTACTCACCAACACAATACTCCACCGGGGATCCTCCCTCGTCATCCTACAAGAGGGCCATCCTCGGTACTCACACTTATCTTGAGTCTTTTAGTAGTATCCATTAACTTGTCTATGAACTGTATAGGCAACCAAGTAGTCCTTTACCGCGGACGCGGCTATTCGAATAGTTTTATACCCTGCAGGGTGTAATTCTTCATACACGCTTTCACCACTTACCGTCGTTTACACGACATGTACTCGGCAACCTTCAAGCGGAAGCCCAGCGAGGGTGTCGGCCACGGCCTACCTAACACTTAAGTCTCTAGTCCAGGGTTATCGCCTATCCAGGTTCCATCCGCAGGGAGTCCGGCCGAGGTTTCCACATACGGCCCCGAACGATGTGAACAGGGTCCCGAGATGCCTAACGGGCGCCCGGCATACCCGGCCACGGTGTATCTACCGCAACATAGCCCATCCCTAGGGTCAGCGCTACGCACGGCCGCCAACACATAACCTACAAACACCAGAAACTATTTGCAACTCCTGGACAGAGTACTAGGGTGATTAAGAAGCCGAGAGGGTCCATTGGTTTCGGGCCCAATGTACGGTAGTAACTGCATCTTAAATCACACATACAGATCTCAGTTCTTAGGGACGGCCTCAATGAAACAACCCACCATGTACTCCTACATGGCCTCTCATCGATACCTTTACCAAAACATGTTCAACACATCCCTCACATTACCGACATAAGCATTTCACTCTATCCCATCACCCATATGAACCAGACCTGACACAACTCTAAGCATAGCAGGCATAGCAAGGTAGGAATCACATACATGGCTCAATCAACTCCTACACATGCTAGTGGGTTTCATCTAGTTACTGTGGCAATGACAGGTCCTGCAGAGGATAAGGGTTCAACTACCGTAGCACACAGCAGATTGAAACACGTTGTCTTAATGCAGTAATCAAGAGCAGAAGCGAGAACATGGGTTGTATCGGAATGATCAATGGTTGCTTGCCTGATGGAGTGGTAGTGGGATACTGCCCTTCAGTTGGATACTCGTGAATATCCTCGGAGGCAGAACCTACCACGAAGAACACATCGGAACACATTCAACACATGACGATATGCAACAATATGATGCATGCTATGACATGGCAATATGAATGTGTCTTGGCCTAATACAAGCTATAACAGAAAGGATTGAACTTATTTGAATCAAAGATTCAATTATTAGCTCATTAAACATGGCCTTAATAGTGCATTTCCTTATTCTGCTTAAACAGCAAGGTAAACTTGTTTTTTCATGCATGAAACCATTACAGATGGATAGATTGAATTTTTCTGATCATTTTTCATATATAAATCTTTGCATTTGGAGCTATGGTTGATTTTCTATGATTTTTAGAAGTTTTGACTATTTTCTGGAATTTCCTCTATAAGAATAATTCCAGTAATTTAATTACTGCGTCAGCATTACGTCAGGGTGACGTCAATGGTCAACGGGGACGTCCAGGTCAAACCTGACTGGTGGGTCCCGCATGTCAGTAGTTAATTAAGCTAATTATTTTTAGTTAAAACTAATCTGATTTAGTTAACAGAGGGGGCCCACTTGTCATTGACTCAGGGGAGTCAAACTGGGGTCAAACCCCTGGTCGGCGGGGCTAATCCCGCCGGTGTTGAGTCACCGGCGAGGCCGAGACGGCGGAGGGCTTCGGATTTGGTCCCCTGGTGACCAAATCGACGGCGGAGACGTGCTACGCGTAGCTGGGGCTCGTGCGCATCTAGTGGGGCAAGTGGGAGGAGCTGGGGTGGAGCGAGCTCACCGGAATCGAGCTCGTGGCGGCGGCCGGAGTTCGGGCGGGGTTGGTTTCGAGGCTACGGTGCACGGGAGAAGGAGCTGGTGGTGGCTACGGGTTCCTGGTGCTACGCTGAGCTCAACGGTGGGCTTGGCTTCGAGCCACTGTGGCTCTGGCCACGACGGCGCCATGGCCGGCGGCGGGGAGCTCTCGGGTGCGGTGGAGGTGGCGGCTACAGGGGCCAAACGAGCACGGGAGCTAGGGGAAAAGGAAGAGGAGCTCACAGGGAGGTCGATGAGCAGCTCAGTGGGCTCGGGGGCGACCGGAGCGAGGCGAATCGATGAACGGCGTCCGGCGGGTACCGAGGTTGAAGACGAGGGCGAAGACGGCGTTCGGCGGCGGTTGGAGTCGCGTGGGTCGGCGGGGAGGTGCAGGGCGACGAGGCGGAGCTATTGGGCTCGTCGGAGGGGCGAGGGGGTGGCTCTGGTGGCAACTACGGCGATCGGCGGCGAGGTTCGCGCTCGGCCATCACGGGGGAGAGTGAGAGAGACGAGGGGGAGAGTGCGAGAGGATGAGAGGGGGACGTGGGGGTCGTGTGGCATCCCTGGACGTCTCCAGGACGTCGGCAGAAGCAGGAGGTGGCCGGCGTGTGGCCGCGGGCGCCGGCCACGCGCTCCGCGTCCTTCTGGCGTGAGGAGGACGACGATTGGCAGCCAGTCGGCTGGGCCGAGCCAGGTGGGCTGGGCCAGCACAGGTAAGGCCCAGGTAGCTCCCTCTCTCTCTTTTTTTTCTAATTGTTTCTGTTTTTCTATTTAACTGCAACTATTGGGCTTTAATTAAAATACTAAAACGTTTCCAAAAATCCTGAAAATAATTGTGGGCTCTGTTTAGATTATTTCCAACAGCAAACATTTATTTCCAGAATTATTTGAGCATTTAAATTATTTTATAGCATTTAAATGCCCAAATTCAAATACTTATGGTTTAATTCAATGACCTTCTGTTGACCTAGAAAATTGTGCACCAATTTTGCCAGAGGTTCTAACCCAAGACAAAGAGGGTGAACTTTTTAGAAGGGCATTTCAGGTTCATTGAAAATAATTTTAGTAAACCCTAGTTCTTTCCAGGGGGTGTTGGGGGTTTCTGCCTTCCCCATTTCAAATTTAAGAGAAATTTAAACATGATGCACACTCTAATGCTTGAACTAGCTAGGGTGTGACAACTCACCCCCACTCAAAAGAATCTCGTCCCGGGATTTAGGATCCTCCGGGAAGAAGGTGGGGTACTCGAGTCGAAGACGATCCTCCCTTTCCCAAGTGGCTTCTTTCTCGGAATGGTGTGACCATTGAAACTTGAGAAACTTGATATTATGACGTCGAGTGGTACGCTCGGCTTGATCAAGGATACGAACGGGATATTCCCGATATGAGAGGTTATCTTGTAGATCAAGCGTTTCGTGGTCCACTCCACGGATGGGAACCGCGAAGCAACGCCTGAGTTGAGAAACGTGGAAGACATCATGAACTCTGGAAAGATGTGGAGGTAGTTCCAATTGGTAGGCAACTTCTCCTCGTTTGGCAAGAATGCGAAAGGGTCCAATGTAACGAGGAGCCAATTTTCCTTTGATACCGAAACGATGGGTTCCCTTTAACGGGGTAACCCGAAGGTAAGCCTTCTCGTCGACTTCATAAGTCATTGGCTTATGTTTACGATCATATTGACTCTTTTGACGAGATTGGGCTGTTTTCAAATTCTCATGAATAACGCGAACCTGCTCTTCTGCTTCCTGAATCATATCCGGGCCAAAGAGTTGTCTTTCCCCAGTTTCTGACCAGTTAAGAGGCGTTCGACATTTTCGTCCATAGAGAACTTCGAAAGGAGCCTTGCCCAAGCTGGCTTGATAACTATTGTTATAAGCAAACTCTGCGAATGGGAGGCAATTCTCCCAACCCATTCCGAACGAGATGACAGAGGCTCGGAGCATATCTTCCAGAATTTGATTGACTCGCTCTACTTGACCACTTGATTGAGGATGGAAGGCGGTACTAAAAGAGAGACGAGTTCCCATAGCATTTTGGAAACTTTCCCAAAATCGAGAGGTGAAGAGACTCCCACGGTCTGAATTAATTTCCAATGGAACACCATGAAGAGACACTATTCGGGAGATGTATGAATCGGCTAGCTGGCTAGCGGTGATACTCTCACGAACAGGTAGAAAGTGGGCTACTTTGGAAAGTTGGTCGATCACGACGAAGATGGCATTATTCCCTCTCTTGGTCCTGGGAAACCCAGTGATGAAATCCATACTGATTTTATCCCATTTCCACTCGGGAATAGCCAGAGGTTGAAGGGTGCCAGCAGGTCGTTGATGCTCTGCTTTAACACGACGACAAACGTCGCAATTAGCAATGTATTGAGCGATTTCTCTCTTCATCCTAGTCCACCAAAACCTCTGGCGTAGGTCTTGATACATTTTGGTACTACCGGGATGAATGGTGAGAGGGGATTCATGAGCTTCCTTAAGGATCAGCCGCCTCAGGTTTCGTGCCTTTGGAACCACTAGGCGATTCCCAAAGTATACGACACCTTGATCATCAATGGAGAAACAATTCGCGACTCCTTTCTTAATGTTTCTCTTAATACGGGAGATTCCCGGATCTACCTTCTGTGCCTTGATGATCTGATCCGTAAGGGTAGGTTTCGCCACCAGGGTGGATAGGAATCCTCGAGGAACAATGTGAAGATTAAGCTTACGAAATTCCTCATGGAGAAGTGGTTGACTTTGTTGTAACATCGGGTTGTTACAATAGGACTTACGGCTTAGCGCATCAGCCATGACATTGGCTTTGCCCGGGGTGTAAGTTATTCCTAATTCGTAATCCGAGATCAACTCAACCCAACGTCTTTGCCCGAGATTCAAATCTGGTTGGGTGAAGATATATTTCAAACTTTGGTGATCGGTGAAGATCTCGCAATGATTACCGAGAAGGTAATGTCGCCAAGTTTTAAGTGCATGGACTACAGCTGCAAGCTCTAGATCATGTGTGGGATAATTTTCCTCATGTGGGTGTAATTGCCGTGAAGCATAGGCAATTACCTGACGATCTTGCATGAGTATGCAACCTATTCCTTGTCGCGAGGCATCGCAATAGATAATAAAGTCCTTGGAGAAATCTGGTGGTACCAGTACGGGAGCAGATGTCAGGCGTCTTTTCAGTTCCTGAAAACTGAACTCGCACTGTGGAGTCCACTCGAACTTTTTATCTTTCTTGAGGAGTTCAGTCAGAGGTTTAGCAACCTTGGAGAAATTCTCGATGAAGCGGCGGCAATAGCTCGCTAAGCCAAGGAAGCTCCGAACTTGCTTAACCGTCTCAGGTGGAGTCCAATCAAGGACGGCTTGAACTCGCTCGGGATAGACAGCAATACCCTTACCAGAGATTACATGGCCTAGATAGGTCACTTCTGGCAACCAAAATTCACACTTGGAGAATTTGGCGTAAAGGCGATGCTCTCGAAGTTTCATCAATACCAGCCTTAGATGTTCGGCATGTTCCTCTTCATTCTTGGAGTAGATGAGTATGTCATCGAGGTATACTACGACAAATTTGTCCAAGTACTCCATGAAAACCGAGTTCATTAACCGGGAGAAGGTGGCTGGGGCATTGGTTAAACCGAAGGACATCACGGTGTACTCGTATTGGCCATAACGAGTAACAAAGGCCGTTTTGGGAATGTCCCCGTTTCTGATTTTGATTTGATGGTAGCCCAACCTCAAATCCATCTTGGAAAAGACTGAGGATCCAGCGAGCTGATCATACAGATCGTTGATCCTGGGAAGCGGATATTTGTTCTTGATGGTGACCAAGTTGACAGGTCGATAATCCACAACCATTCGATCCGTTCCATCCTTCTTCTTAACGAAGAGGACGGGGCAAGCCCAAGGAGAGGAACTAGGACGGATGAAACCCTTTTTCAAGGACTCATCGAGTTGGTTCTTAAGCTCGGCTAGTTCTAAGGGTGCCATCTTGTAGGGTCTTCTAGAAATTGGAACGGTTCCTGGAACAAGGTCTATCACAAACTCGACATCCCTGTCAGGTGGAACACTTGGCAGTTCTTCTGGAAAGACATCCGGAAAGTCTCGGACTACCGGAACATCCTCAAGGTCTGGAAGGGGATTGGCATTTAAGGAGTAAAGCTGGCGCTTGGCCACTCGACTTAAGACATTGACTGTCTTGCCCGATGGGTGAGTAAGTTGAACGGTTCTAATGGCACAATCGATCTTAGCATAATGAGCTGACATCCAGTCCATACCCAAGATGATGTTTATGTCCGAGGACTTGAGAGCTATTAAGGATGCAAGGAAGACAAGTCTATCGACAAGGATTTCGTTCCCATGGCTTACTCTAGAAGTTTGCCATCTAGAGCCAGGAGTTTGAATTTCCATGGTAGAGGGCATGTCACAGAATGTCGTGTTGTGCAATCGAGCATAGTTCTCGGATATGAATGAATGAGATGCTCCAGTATCGAAAAGAACAGATGTCGGATGGTAGTTAACAAGGAGCGTACCAAGAACAACGTTGGGATCCTCATGAGCCTCCTCGGCTGAAACATAGTTGACATGGCCACGGGCAGTGGTGACCGGCTTGGCGTAGAATGTCTTTCCCGTGGGCTTACCACGGCCAACGGACTTTCCAGTTTGAATGGGGTTGTTGTTCTGGGGACACTCTCGGCTATAGTGACCCGGCTCTCCACACTTAAAGCATGTCACCATATTGGGGCATGGAGCAGCATTAGCAGCGGGGCCACCATAGGGCTTGGGCGGTGCAAATTGCTGGTTGGGACGAGGCGCCTCAAAGGATGGCCTCGGAATGAACCTGGGTGGCAGTGCTGTGCTTGGAATCCACACCCGGCGCTTCTGAGTTCCAGAGCTAGATGAAGAGCCAAAGTCACGGGAGTGCTTGCGTGAAGCGTCATAATCCGTCTGGCCCGTCTCAGCACTGATGGCTTTATTGACCAACTTCTGAAAGGAGGTGCACTCGTGCAGACGAAGATCGCGGCGAAGCTCAGGGCTAAGTCCCTTGCGGAACCTTGCCTGCTTCTTAGCGTCAGTAGATACCTCTTCAGGGGCATAGCGTGCCAGATTCCCAAATTCATGACTATATGCATCCACAGTCAGTCTTCCCTGGGTGAAATTGCAGAACTCCTCCCTCTTGCGATCCATGAGACCTTCTGGAATGTGATGCTCACGGAAAGCCTCACTCAATTCAGCCCAAGTAGTAATTTGGCCGACCGGGCGCATAGCTTCGAAGTTTTCCCACCAAAGGCTAGCAGGGCCTTCGAGGTGATAGGCAGCATAGGTAACCTTGTCGGCTTCGGCTACGTTGGCAGAACGTAGCTTGTGGGTAATGTTGCGAAGCCAGTCATCCGCGTCGAGGGGTTCGACGGAATGGTTAAACTTTGGTGGGTACAGCTTGATAAAGTCATTGATCGACACCAAGTCATTTCACGGTTGGCGTGCAGTGTTCTGCTCAATCCGCTCCAGCAGGCGGTTAGTCTCACGCTTGTTTCTTTCCGCCTCTAGCATTACTTCGGCCAGAGAAGGTGGGTGAGGCAGATTTTCACCCCTAGCTGCACTGGCTTCCCCCTGCTCCGAGGCAGCAGGGTTGCTGCGGGTGTTGACCATCCTAGGAGAAAACAAGACAATGGTTTAGATAAGGATGGCTCAAACTTAGCAAGGAAGTGCAGTATGTAATGGATAACACGGAATGCAGAGATGTTCATCCGTATGTCATGATAATATAAAACTGCCATATATATACCAACGGTCATACACATCATACATAGTTTAGTACAAGCCCAGGCTACAGTACAACTATGATGAAAGACGTTACATCTCATCGGAGGCATTCCAAGCTCCTATACATTATTTGTCTACACCTCCGAAATTGACTACACACTAAGTCGTATTCCACAAGTCACGCAGGACAGTGGAGATACAACTACTACAACACTAGTGGTACTACTACTAACTCAGACAGCTCCGTAGTAGTCCTCATAGAAGTCACCTCCGTAGCCTGGAAGTTCAACGTGACCATCCGGGAACAGACGGTCCTGAGGAGCCTGTGGACCATAGGGGCTAGGATGAGGTCTTGGACCAACAAACGGTGACCTGCGGGGACCACGGGGTGGGGTGATGCCTCCCACATGACGCCAATCCACCATGTCTGGCAGAGCTGATCTCACAGGATACAGATCCCTTGTATCCATACATCCAGCTTGCACCGCAGGTGCAAACCGAGTCAATGTGGCCCAATGATCAGCACGGGTATTGAAAAGCTCTAGCCTCAAGGCCCGATTCTCTCGGTCCTTATCTTCGAGCATCTCAGCAGTGGTACGAGTTAATGAGTCCTCCTGAGTGGAGTCAGCATAGATAGCCTGAAGATACCCTTGCGCTCCCGGAAGTGAAGCTGGCATGTAACAGAAGTCGGTGTTCCGAAGCAGGCCAGTCCGGACTCGCATAATGGTCATCATGGAATAGGCAGCATCCTGCACAGCCATCTCAACAGTAACCCCCAGTCCATAGGAACAGTGAAGGGGCTCGGTAGATCCAGGATAAGAAGGAAATATCCTGAGGGTGCAGAAATATTGGCTTTGATTAAAGTCTCGAAATTTCTCTTCGATGGTGTATTCGGGATACCAACGGTAACCCGTCTCGATCATTACCCGGACTAACATAGCAGTATGACCGGGCACGTCGAGGCACCGGGTCAGGTGAACGACTTGGTTTTGAACACGGTTGGCCATCTGAAAGCACAACCATAAAGCAAAGACATCAGAATTTCTAGGGAAAATTGGACAGCATAACAGTTGTAAATGCTCAGTAAAAGATTTGGGACATCCACAACAGTTCGCAATACCACTCAACAACATCATATCAAGGTTCTGATCCAATTAGCAACATACTAAGAATAGTAGAAACTGAACTGGGACTTGTAACAACAATCCTATAAGCTACTACGGATTAGTAACACGTGAACCTGATAGAAGAAGAGAGCCTAGTCCTTAACCCACGTTGAATGAGAAGAGAATGACTCAGATCAGAGGCATAGGGTAAAGGAGTAAAAGAGCCTTACGTTCCCTCCCATAATCAATTCCCCTACATATAACTAAAGCATTTCTAGACTCGACATCGACCAGTTTGGCTCAACGAACCTACAGGCAGTCCAGCTCTGATGCCAACGCTGTCAGGACCCCGATTCCAAGTCACATCGATCTAGCCGGTAACACCTCATATCACTCTGCGGCCTCACGCACGGTATCCCATGGGTGTCGCCTTACCATGGCCCGGGACCGTTTGCGCCTTTTGGCTCACGTATATGATAGTGTCGCTAGCATCCATATGACAGAGAATCCGGGCCGACATGGCTAGTCGTGAACCCAAAGCGGCACAGACCTATGGAGACAGGCATATATGAATCACATCGAGCATGTCGGTCATCAGCGAGTGATTCTGGGCTGTAGCACTGGGCTAACAGGACTCTGGGGAACCCGGGCTGTAGCAGGCTAGGCAGGACTCCGGATATCACCGCGTGACATTTCCCCGAAGGGACAGACATAGGAACGAAGTGAAACACATGCCGGCCAGTCAAGTGTCCTGAGCAATAGTGCTGGGCTAGCAGGACTCCGGTGAACCGGGCTGTAGCAGACTACTATGGCTCGAGGAACACTAGACTACATTTCCCCATAAGAAAGGCTGCCAAGGATAAACAACTAGATTGTCGGATCCCACCCATACCAAGCATTTCAATCATACACACAATATGCCCGATATGAGTACATACAACATGGCATCACAACAAAACTCTACAACTCAAGTACTTTATTTAAAGGCTCCAGAGAGCCATACATAACAAGTTCATACAGATAGGGGTCACATGACCCGACACTCAAGTCATACAATCATACAGGCACATGCGGAAGCAACTAGTCTGAGTACAGACACTAGAAAGAAAGAAGGCTTCTCGAAGCCTGTCTATCTACATAGGGCCCTCCATGGCCAGGATCACCACCTGGGTGGCTAGTCACTCGTCGACGTCAAGGTCTACGTAGAACCCATCGGAGGGGGCGGTGTTGTCGTCTGAAAACAGTAATTAAGCAAACATGAGTACAAAGGTACTCAGCAAGTCTTACATCAGAACCTACTAGACATGCTTATTCTCAAGAAGGTGGTGGGGTTAATGCAGCAAGCCAGCTTTGACTCTTGGCTAAGCTATCCTACGGAACTCCACCAGTAAAATAGTTTTCGCACACGAGTCCACTACTCACCAACACAATACTCCACCGGGGATCCTCCCTCGTCATCCTACGAGAGGGCCATCCTCGGTACTCACACTTATCTTGAGTCTTTTAGTAGTATCCATTAACTTGTCTATGAACTGTATAGGCAACCAAGTAGTCCTTTACCGCGGACGCGGCTATTCGAATAGTTTTATACCCTGCAGGGTGTACTTCTTCATACACGCTTTCACCACTTACCGTCGTTTACACGACATGTACTCGGCAACCTTCAAGCGGAAGCCCAGCGAGGGTGTCGGCCACGGCCTACCTAACACTTAAGTCTCTAGTCCAGGGTTATCGCCTATCCAGGTTCCATCCGCAGGGAGTCCGGCCGAGGTTTCCACATACGGCCCCGAACGATGTGAACAGGGTCCCGAGACGCCTAACGGGCGCCCGGCATACCCGGCCACGGTGTATCTACCGCAACATAGCCCACCCCTAGGGTGAGCACTACGCACGGCCGCCAACACATAACCTACAAACACCAGAAACTATTTGCAACTCCTGGACAGAGTACTAGGGTGATTAAGAAGCCGAGAGGGTCCATTGGTTTCGGGCCCAATGTACGGTAGTAACTGCATCTTAAATCACACATACAGATCTCAGTTCTTAGGGACGGCCTCAATGAAATAACCCACCATGTACTCCTACATGGCCTCTCATCGATACCTTTACCAAAACATGTTCAACACATCCCTCACATTACCGACATAAGCATTTCACTCTATCCCATCACCCAGATGAACCAGACCTGACACAACTCTAAGCATAGCAGGCATAGCAAGGTAGGAATCACATACATGGCTCAATCAACTCCTACACATGCTAGTGGGTTTCATCTAGTTACTGTGGCAATGACAGGTCCTGCAGAGGATAAGGGTTCAACTACCGTAGCACACAACAGATTGAAACGCGTTGTCTTAATGCAGTAATCAAGAGCAGAAGCGAGAACATGGGTTGTATCGAAATGATCAATGGTTGCTTGCCTGATGGAGTGGTAGTGGGATACTGCCCTTCAGTTGGATACTCGTGAATATCCTCGGAGGCAGAACCTACCACGAAGAACACATCGGAACACATTCAAGACATGACGATATGCAACAATATGATGCATGCTATGACATGGCAATATGAATGTGTCTTGGCCTAATGCAAGCTATAACAGAAAGGATTGAACTTATTTGAATCAAAGATTCAATTATTAGCTCATTAAACATGGCCTTAATAGTGCATTTCCTTATTCTGCTTAAACAGCAAGGTAAACTTGTTTTGTCATGCATGAAACCATTACAGATGGATAGATTGAATTTTTCTGATCATTTTTCATATATAAATCTTTGCATTTGGAGCTATGGTTGATTTTCTATGATTTTTAGAAGTTTTGACTATTTTCTGGAATTTCCTCTATAAGAATAATTCCAGTAATTTAATTACTGCGTCAGCATTACGTCAGGGTGACGTCAGTGGTCAACGGGGACGTCCAGGTCAAACCTGACTGGTGGGTCCCGCATGTCAGTAGTTAATTAAGCTAATTATTTTTAGTTAAAACTAATCTGATTTAGTTAACAGAGGGGGCCCACTTGTCATTGACTCAGGGGAGTCAAACTGGGGTCAAACCCCTGGTCGGCGGGGCTAATCCCGCCGGCGTTGAGTCACCGGCGAGGCCGAGACGGCGGAGGGCTTCGGATTTGGTCCCCTGGTGACCAAATCGACGGCGGAGACGTGCTACGCGTAGCTGGGGCTCGTGCGCATCTAGTGGGGCAAGTGGGAGGAGCTGGGGTGGAGCGAGCTCGCCGGAATCGAGCTCGTGGCGGCGGCCGGAGTTCGGGCGGGGTTGGTTTCGAGGCTACGGTGCACGGGAGAAGGAGCTGGTGGTGGCTACGGGTTCCTGGTGCTGCGCTGAGCTCAACGGTGGGCTTGGCTTCGAGCCACTGTGGCTCTGGCCACGACGGCGCCATGGCCGGCGGCGGGGAGCTCTCGGGTGCGGTGGAGGTGGCGGCTACAGGGGCCAAACGAGCACGGGAGCTAGGGGAAAAGGAAGAGGAGCTCACAGGGAGGTCGATGAGCAGCTCAGTGGGCTCGGGGGCGACCAGAGCGAGGCGAATCGATGAACGGCTTCCGGCGGGTACCGAGGTTGAAGACGAGGGCGAAGACGGCGTTCGGCGGCGGTTGGAGTTGCATGGGTCGGCGGGGAGGTGCAGGGCGACGAGGCGGAGCTATTGGGCTCGTCGGAGGGGCGAGGGGGTGGCTCTGGTGGCAAATACGGCGATCGGCGGCGAGGGTCGCGCTCGGCCATCACGGGGGAGAGTGAGAGAGACGAGGGGGAGAGTGCGAGAGGATGAGAGGGGGACGTGGGGGTCCCGTGGCATCCCTGGACGTCTCCAGGACGTCGGCAGAAGCAGGAGGTGGCTGGCGTGTGGCCGCGGGCGCCGGCCACGCGCTCCGCGTCCTTCTGGCGCGAGGAGGACGACGACTGGCAGCCAGTCGGCTGGGCCGAGCCAGGTGGGCTGGGCCAGCACAGGTAAGGCCCAGGTAGCTTCCCTCTCTCTCTTTTTTTTCTAATTGTTTCTGTTTTTCTATTTAACTACAACTATTGGGCTTTAATTAGAATACTAAAACGTTTCCAAAAATCCTAAAAATAATTGTGGGCTCTGTTTAGATTATTTCCAACAGCAAACATTTATTTCCAGAATTATTTGAGCATTTAAATTATTTTATAGCATTTAAATGCCCAAATTCAAATACTTATGGTTTAATTCAGTGACCTTCTGTTGACCTAGAAAATTGTGCACCAATTTTGCCAGAGGTTCTAACCCAAGACAAAGAGGGTGAACTTTTTAGAAGGGCATTTCAGGTTCATTGAAAATAATTTTAGTAAACCCTAGTTGTTTCCAGGGGGGTGTTGGGGGTTTCTTCCTTCCCCATTTCAAATTTAAGAGAAATTTAAACATGATGCACACTCTAATGCTTGAACTAGCTAGGGTGTGACACATATAATATTAGAAATGCTACAAAGCTCCCACTCACTTTCTTGTAAATACAGGCTTCTCCAAAAGTCTGTATAAAACCATATGTTTTGATCACACTATCAAAATGTTTATTCCAACTCCGAGAGGCTTGTACTAGTCCATAAATGGATCGTTGGAGCTTGCATACTTTGTTAGTATCTTTTGGATTGATAAAACCTTCAGGTTGCATCATATACAACTCTTCTTCCAGAAATCCATTCAGGAATGCAGTCTTTACATCCATTTGCCAAATTTCATAATCCTAAAATGCGGCAATTGCTAACATGATTAAGACGGACTTAAGCATCGCTACGGGTGAGAAGGTCTCATCGTACTCAACTCCTTGAACTTGTCGAAAACCTTTTGCGACAAGTCGAGCTTTGTAGACAGTAACGTTACCGTCAGCTTTAGTATTCTTCTTGAAGATCCATTTATTCTCGATGGCTTGCCGATCATCGGGCAAGTCAACCAAAGTCCATACTTTGTTCTCATACATGGATCCCATCTCAGATTTTATGGCTTCAAGCCATTTTGCGGAATCTGGGCTCATCATCGCTTCCTCATAGTTCGTAGGCTCGTCATGGTCAAGTAACATGTCCTCCAGAACAGGATTACCGTACCACTCTGGTGCGGATCTTACTCTGGTTGACCTACGAGGTTCAGTAGTAACTTGGTCTGAAGTTTCATGATCATCATCATTAGCTTCCTCACTAATTGGTGTAGGTGTCACAGGAACCGGTTTCTGTGATGAACTACTCTCCAATAAGGGAGCAGGTACAGTTACCTCATTAAGTTCTACTTTCCTCCCACTCACTTCTTTTGAGAGAAACTCCTTTTATAGAAAGGATCCATTCTTAGCAACAAATGTCTTGCCTTCGGATCTGTGATAGAAGGTGTACCCAACAGTCTCCTTTGGGTATCCTATGAAGACACATTTCTCCGATTTGGGTTCGAGCTTATCAGGTTGAAGCTTTTTCACATCAGCATTGCAGCCCCAAACTTTAAGAAACGATAACTTTGGTTTCTTGCCAAACCACAGTTCATAAGGTGTCGTCTCAACGAATTTCAATGGCGCCCTATTTAACGTGAATGCAGCTGTCTCTAAAGCATAACCCCAAAACGATAGCGGTAAATTAGTAAGAGACATCATAGATCGCACCATATCGCTGTGGTGTTCCGGGTGGCGTGAGTTGTGAAACTATTCCATATTGTTTCAAATGTAGACCAAATTCATAACTCAAATATTCTCCTCCACGATCAGATCGTAGAAACTTTATTTTCTTGTTACGATGATTTTCCACTTCACTCTGAAATTCTTTGAACTTTTCAAATGTTTCAGACTTATGTTTCATTAAGTAGATATACCCATATCCGCTCAAATCGTCTGTGAAGGTGAGAAAATAACCATACCCGCCGCGAGCCTCAATATTCATTGGACCACATACATCAGTATGTATGGTTTCCAACAAATCCGTTGCTCGCTCCATTGTTCTAGAGAACGGCATTTTAGTCATCTTGCCCATGAGGCATGGTTCGCAAGTACCAAGTGATTCATAATCAAGTGATTCCAGAAGTCCATCAGTATGGAGTTTCTTCATGCGCTTTACACCAATATGACCCAAACGGCAGTGCCACAAATAAGTTGCACTATCATTGTCAACTCTACATCTTTTGGCTTCAACATTATGAATATGTGTATCACTAGTATCGAGATTCAATACAAATAGACCACTCTTCAAGGGTGCATGACCATAAAAGATATTACTCATATAAATAGAACAAGCATTATTCTCAAATTTAAATGAATAATCGTCTCGCATCAAAAAAATCAAGATATAATGTTCATGCTTAACGCTGGCACCAAATAACAATTATTTAGGTCTAAAACTAATCCTGAAGGTAGATGTAGAGGTAGCGTGCCGACGGAGATCACATCGACTTTGGAACCATTTCCCACGCGCATCATCACCTCATCCTTAGCCAGTCTTCGCTTAATCCATAGTCCCTATTTCGAGTTGCAAATATTAGCAACAGAACCCGTATCAAATACCTAGGTGCTACTGCGAGCTCTAGTAAGGTACACACCAATAACATGTATATCACATATACCTTTGTTCACCTTGCCATCCTTCTTATCCACCAAATACTTGGGGTAGTACCGCTTCCAGTGACAAGTCCCTTTGCAGTAGAAGCACTCAGTCTCAGGCTTAGGTCCAGACTTGGGTTTCTTCTCTTGAGCAGCAACTTGTTTGCCGTTCTTCTTGAAGTTCCCTTTCTTCTTCCATTTACCCTTTTTCTTGAAACTGGTGGTCTTGTTGACCATCAACACTTGATTCTCCTTCTTGATTTCTACCTCCGCAGCCTTTAGCATTGCGAAGAGCTTGGGAATCGTCTTATCCATCCCTTGCATATTATAGTTCATCACAAAGCTCTTCTAGCTTGGTGGCAGTGATTAAAGAACTCTGTCAATGACACTATCAATCGGAAGATTAACTCCTAGCTGAGTCAAGTGATTATGGTACCCAGACATTCTGATATATGTTCACTAACAGAACTATTCTCCTCCATCTTACAGCTGTAGAACTTATTGGAGACTTCATATCTCTCAATCTGGGCATTTGCTTGAAATATTAACTTCAACTCCTGGAACATCTCATATGCTCCATGACGTTCAAAACGTCGTTGAAGTCCCGGTTCTAAGCCGTAAAGCATGGCACACTGAACTATTGAGTAGTCATTAGATTTTCTCTCCCAGACGTTCATAACATCTGGTGTTGCACCTGCAGCGGGTTTGGCACCTAGCGGTGCTTCCAGGACATAATTCTTATGTGCAACAATGAGGATAATCCTCAAGTTACGGACCCAGTCCGTGTAATTGCTACCATCATCTTTCAACTTTGCTTTCTCAAGGAACGCATTAAAATTCAACGGAACAACAACACGGGCCATCTATCTACAATAACATAGACAAGCAAAATACTATCAGGTACTAAGTTCATGATAAATTTAAGTTCAATTAATCATATTACTTAAGAACTCCCACTTAGATAGACATCCCTCTAATCATCTAAGTGATCACGTGATCCATATCAACTAAACTATAACCGATCATCACATGAAATGGAGTAGTTTTCAATGGTGAACATCACTATGTTGATCATATCTACTATATGATTCACGCTCGACCTTTTGGTCTCAGTGTTCCGAGGCCATATCTGCATATGCTAGGCTCGTCAAGTTTAACCTGAGTATTCTGCGTGTGTAAAATTGTCTTACACCCGTTGTAGATGAACGTTGAGCTTATCACACCCGATCATCACGTGGTGTCTTGGCACAACGAACTTTGGCAATGGTGCATACTTAGGGAGAACACTTTTACCTTGAAGTTTAGTGAGAGATCATCTTATAATGCTACCGTCAAACAAAGCAGAATAAGATGCATAAAGGATAAACATCACATGCAATCAATATAAGTGATATGATATGGCCATCATCATCTTGTGCCTTTGATCTCCATTTCCAAAGCACCTTCATGATCACCATCGTCACGGCGCGACACCTTGATCTCCATCGTAGCATCGTTGTTGTCTCGCCATCTATTGCTTCTACGACTATCGCTACCGCTTAGTGATAAAGTAAAGCAATTACAAGGCGATTGCATTGCATACAATAAAGCGACAACCATATGGCTCATGCCAGTTGCCGATAACTCCGTTACAAAACATGATCATCTCATACAATAAATATAGCATCATGTCTTGACCATATCACATCACAACATGCCCTGCAAAAACAAGTTAGACGTCCTCTACTTTGTTGTTGCAAGTTTTACGTGGCTGCTACGGGCTGAGCAAGAACCGTTCTTACCTACGCATCAAAACCACAATGATAGTTCGTCAAGTTAGTGTTGTTCTAACCTTCTCAAGGACCGGGCGTAGCCACACTCGGTTCAACTAAAGTTGGAGAAACTGACACCCGCCAGCCACCTGTGTGCAAAGCATGTCGGTAGAACCAGTCTCGCGTAAGCGTACACGTAATGTCGGTCCGAGCCGCTTCATCCAACAATACCGTTGAACCAAAGTATGACATGCTGGTAAGCAGTATGACTTGTATCACCCACAACTCACTTGTGTTCTACTTGTGCATATAACATCTACGCATAAACCTGGCTCGGATGCCACTGTTGGGGAACGTAGTAATTTCAAAAAAATTCCTACGCACACGCAAGATCATGGTGATGCATAGCAACGGGAGGGGAGAGTGTCGTCCACGTACCCTCATAGACCGTTAAGCGGAAGCGTTATAACAACGCGGTTGATGTAGTCGTATGTCTTCACGATCGACCGATCCTCAGCACCGAACGTACGGCACCTCCGCGTTCAGCACACGTTCAGCTCGGTGACGTCCTGCGAACTCACGATCCAGTAGAGCTTGGGGAAGACTTTCGTCAGCATGACGGCATGGTGACGATGTTGATGAAGCTACTGACGCGTGGCTTCGCCTAAGCACCGCTACGATATGACCGAGGTGGATTATGGTGGAGGGGGCACCGCACACGGCTAAGAGATCAACAGATCAATTATTGTGTCTATGGGGTGCCCCTGCCCCATATATAAAGGAGCTAGGGGGAGGCGGCCGGCCAAGGAGGAGGGCGCGCCAAGGGGGAAGTCCTACTCCCACCGGGAGTAGGACTCCCTCTTTTCCTAGTTGGAGTAGGAGAGGAGAAGGAAAGGAGAGAGGAAGAGAAGGAAAGGGGGGCGCCGCCCCCCTCCTTGTCCAATTCAGATTAGAGGGGGAGGGGGCGCGTGGCTGCCCTTGGCCGCCCCTTCTCTTCTCCCACTAAGGCCCATTAGGCCCAATATACTCCCCGGGGGGTTCCGGTAACCCCCCAGTACTCCGGTAAATGTCTGAAACCTCCCGAAACACTTCCGGTGTCTGAACATAGTCATCCAATATATCGATCTTTATGTATCGACCATTTCGAGACTCCTCGTCATGTCCGTGATCATATCCGGGAGTCCGAACTATCTTCGGTACATCAAAACACAAAAACTCATAATAGCAATCGTCATAGAACTTTAAGCGTGCGGACCCTATGGGTTCAAGAATTATGTAGACATGATCGAGACATGTCTCCGGTCAATAACCAATAGCGGAACTTGGATGCTCATATTGGTTCCTACATATTCTATGAAGATATTTATCGGTCAAACCGCATAACAACATACGTTGTTCCCTTTGTCATCGGTATTTTACTTGCCCGAGATTTGATCGTCGGTATCTCAATACCTAGTTCAATCTCGTTACTGGCAAGTCTCTTTACTCGTTCCATAATGCAACATCCCGCAACTAACTCATTAGTCACATTGCTTGCAAGGCTTATAGTGATGTGCATTACCGAGAGGGCCCAGAGATACCTCTCGGACAATCGGAGTGACAAATCCTAATCTTGATCTATGCCAACTCAACAAGTACCATCGGAGACACCTGTAGAGCACCTTTATAATCATCCGGTTATGTTGTGACGTTTGGTAGCACACAAAGTGTTCCTCCGGTAATCGGGAGTTGCATAATCTCATAGTCATAGGAACATGTATAAGTCATGAAGAAAGCAATAGCAGTAAACTAAAACGATCAAGTGCTAAGCTAACGGAATGGGTCAAGTCAATCACATCATTCTTCTAATGATGTGATCCCGTTTATAAAATGACAACTCATGTCTATGGTTAGGAAACATAACCATCTTTGATCAACGAGCTAGTCAAGTAGAGGCATACTAGTGACACTATGTTTGTCTATGTATTCACACATGTATTATGTTTCCGGTTAATACAATTCTAGCATGAATAATAAACATTTATCATGAAATAAGGAAATAAATAATAACTTTATTATTACCTCTAGGGCATATTTCCTTCATTTACCCCTTGCGCCATTTCAAAATTTATAACAGTGATTTATGCATATATTTGTTTTCAGTACTTTTCAAAGCAGTTCATGGATGATTACCTCTCAAACCACCTGCATGGTCAAGAGGCTAGGAAGGTATTCATTCAACACCCACGGTACAATATTGAAGTCATGCTGAAGAGGATGAAGGTTGGGTGGGCAATTATCCATAGCCAGTGGCCTAAAGTTGCAAGGACATTCAACATCACTGAAGGCTCAATATTTTCCTTCGCTTCTGCAGTTTCTCAGATGAGATTCATCTGTCTATTTACCGTGTATGATGCTACTTTCCAAAGGTTTTTGATGTTGCATGTGAAACTTGGTGCTGTTGTGTAATGGCGTAACTGAGTGCCGAAGCTATCTGCTGTAATTCGATTATGAAATCCTGGTTGTTGTTATATAGTATGAAATATCTGGTGTGTTTTATAAGAAATATCAATTTGATTAGTACATGGATTATCAATAATAGACTAATTACCCTGCTTATTGGGGTTTTCTATTGCAGACGGTTACTCAGACAGCATCATGGGCGATGAACTCAAACAACCCGCATGGTTTCTAGAAAGTAGGCGTGTTCGATCACCTAACAATCACACACGGCTTCCAGTAGAGAACTGTTTGCGTTAGGCCACCTTGCACAAACATTTCCACCCAAAAAACTGTGTGTGATATACATACGAACAGAAATGATTTTCTGGGATTCACCGTGTGGGATGTGCATAGAACAGAAACAATTGGGTTTTGATGTCCCGCCAGATAGCACACGAGCTCATTTTGCCCCAGCCTGTGTGCTAGTAGGGCCTATCCCCGACGGTTTCTAGATCGTGTGGGAAGGACCCCCCTATCTCCCACACTCACTTGGCGACGGTTCCAAACGCCATCGCGGAAAGGGATTAAAAACCGTTTGTATAGCACGTCGTTGTACCAGTGTAAACCAAAGATTCGAAGAAGAAATACGAGGCTATAAGTAATCATGCATATAAGAGATCAAAGAAGACTCAAATAACTTTCATGAATAAAAAACGTAGATCTGATCATAAACTCAAAGTTCATCGGATCCCAACAAACACACCGCACAAAGAGTTACATCCAATAGATCTCCAAGAGACCATTGTATTGAGAATCAAAAGAGAGATAGGAAGCCATCTAGCTACTAACTACGGACCCGTAGGTCTACAATGAACTACTCACGCATCATCAGAGAGGCACCAATGAGGATGATGAACCCCTCTGTGATGGTGTCTACATTGGATCTGGTGGTTTTGGAACTTGCGACGGCTGGAATTGATTTTCGTCGACTTCCCTAGGGTTTCTGAAATATTGGGGTATTTATAGAGCAAAGAGGTGGTGCGGGAGGCCACCGAGGTGGGCACAACCCACTTGGGCGCACCTATACTTTCTTGGCCCAACAGGTGGCTTCTGGTCCAGAAAAATCCACAAAAAGTTTCCTTGCGTTTGGACTCCGTTTGGTATTGATTTCCTGTGATCTAAAAAACAAGCAGAAAACATCAACTGTCACTTGGCACTATGTCAATAGGTTAGTACCAAAAATGATATAAAATAATTGTAAAACATCCAAGAATGGTAATATAGCAGCATGGAACAATAAAAAATTATAGATACATTGGAGACATATCAACCCACTAGTCTGAACTAGAATTGGAGTCGTTTTCTTGTATGATAAGTCCAACTGCCTCATATATAGATGAGAAGTGATGACCAATTGAACAACAATACACAACCGTCAAACCAGACTATCCCTGTCGGTGTCAAAACCGGCGGATCTCGCGTAGGGGGTCCCGAACTGTGAGTCTAGGCCGGATGGTAACATGAGGCAGGGGACACGATGTTTTACCCAGGTTCGGGCCCTCTTGATGGAGGTAAAACCCTACGTCCTGCTTGATTAATATTGATGATATGGGTAGTACAAGAGTAGATCTACCACGAGATCAGAGAGGCTAAACCCTAGAAGCTAGCCTATGGTATGATTGTATGTTGTGATTATTGCCCTACGGACTAAAACCCTTCGGTTTATATAGACACCGGAGAGGGTTAGGGTTACACAAGGTCGGTTATAAAGGAGGAGATATCCATATCCGTATTGCCTAGCTTGCCTTCCACGCCAAGTCGAGTCCCATCCCGACACGAGACGAAATCTTCAATCTTGTATCTTCATAGTCTAACAGTCCGACCAATGGATATAGTCTGGCTATCTGGAGACCCCCTAATCCAGGACTCCCTCAGTAGCCCCCGAACCAGGCTTCAATGACGATGAGTCCGGCGCGCAGTATTGTCTTCGGCATTGCAAGGCGGGTTCCTCTCCAAATTCTGTGTACCTGTCAAAATAGTGTCCGGTTTCTTGTGAATGTTGCACTCCTTGGCTTCCACGCCCAATAATGGCCACTTTCCACGTGTCGAGCGAATGTGAAGAGCCAAGGTGTTTTCACATTTACCCCCCTAGCTGTGTGAATGAGCCGCCTATTAAAAAGACGAGGATTCAGATCCAAATCACACCATCCTCCCTTGGCGAGCCTTCATCGGAGCGCACCCGACAGAGATCCATTCCATCATGGCCGGTCGACGCAGCTCCTCCTCTCGCTCCCCTAGCTCCAAGCCTGGAGATTGGGAGAGATGTTCCGTCCCGCACAGCAAATTAGTGATGCTTCAGACCAAGGGATTTCTTCCCCCAGCGTACATGGTCCCGGTTCGAGCCGGGCTCGCCACCTATAATGGCGGAGAGCAAGCGGAGAGCCTTCTCAATCCCTCCAAGGTAGAGCGGGTATGCCTTGTCCCTTATTTGGTAAGAGGGCTCGGATTTCCAATTCATCCGTTTCTCCGGGGGCTCTTGGAGTTCTACGGCCTCCAGTTGCACAACCTTATGCCTACCTCCATGCTACATATCGCGGGATTTGTAGCCCTTTGCGAGTTGTTTTTGGGCTGTGAGGCTCATTTCGCTTTGTAGAAGAAGCTGTTCTGCCTTGTGCCCTGTTCTCAGAAGGGGTCAATATATCAAGTGGGCGGAGTCGAAGTGTGGCGTGTTGCCGGGACCAGATACCTGTCCGAAACCCCAAAGAAGACGTCCGAAGACTGGCCTTCAGAATGGTTTTATATAGAAGACATCCCCCTCCCGGATCCTATTCGGATCGGCCTTCCTGAGTTCGACAACGCCCCTTTGAAGAAGCGCCGGAGCTGGCGTCCACGGAGCTCCCTGGAGGAAGATGACAGGGACATTCTTTACCTGATGAGCCGGATAAGTTTTTTAGCTCGATCCGGATTGACCATGATCGAGGTCATGGCCATATGTATCATGCGGGGGGTGCAGCCGCTTCAGTATAGAGGCCACCCCATGTGGGATTTCAACGGGGAGGATGACGCCACCCGCTACGGCCGTAAAGGGCTGGGATCGGTTGCTGATCTAATAAAGATCTTATCCACTTTGTACAAGGGATAAGAGGAGGAATTCCTTCGTGTCAACCCGCAGGGCGGATTTTCTATGTACAATCCTCCAAGCTGGGTAAGCGGAGACTTTTTCTCGCCCATCCGTTTCATACTTCCGCAGTTAATTATTCAGTCTAGCGATTTCTACGTAGGAACTGCGCCAGGCCGTAAGGGAGATAAACAACCCCCCTCCACAACCCGAGGACCCTGGACGGTCCCTCGACCCGGCCTCCCAGGAGGATCCGGACATATCTGTGGAGCTGATCGATGGGGTGTTTTACCAATTGAGCAATGATAATGCTTTGGTGGCCATTACGGCCGATTACCCTCGGCTACTTCCAGCCTCACAGGTGACTGAGACCGAAGTCCGAGCACTTCAAAAAGGGATCCGTCCTTGCGTGTTTTTGATTGCCGTATAACAGCCATGTTTTGCAGGGGAGGTCCTCGAGGCAGAAGGCCGAGCCTGCGGCGACTGGCCAACAAGGGGCCGCGAGGCCAGGCAGGCTGAAAAGACCCGCAGTCCGGATTGAGACAGCGACGCAGCGGTACGGCGTGCCGTCTTTACTGCAAGACATTATTCTCAGAGGCATATTAACGCCCATGCCTTCTTTTCAGGAAAAAGAGCGCTCGCCGGACTATACCCGGAGAGGCTACCAATCGCGCCTCCACAAGCCAGGCTCCAAGGCCGGATTCGGAGGCGGGAACGAATACGAGGCGTGCGTCGGGTGCTCCTCCGACAGAGGATGCGGATAGACTGTCCGCCACCAATTCCGAGGTGGAAAGTGCCATGAACCACAGGCGTCACTGGACTGTTCTTCGTGACGCTTGTTTCTCCCAAGAGGCATTGGATGCCTTCAACTCGGGAGACGCGCACCTCCGTGCCGCTCAAAATGGTCTAGCCAGAGCCACGGAGCAGTATGTAAAAGACATACGGGTGAGAAAATTTGGTGATTATATATATCGGTAGCCCCTGAGACTTGAAACAGTTAGGATAACTGATTTAAGGATCATTTGTTATGCAGGTTCTTACAGAAAAGAATACTCAACTGTCCCAGGAGCTGGAAGAGTGCAAAGCCCAACTTCAGGCCGCACTGGCCGCAGCAGGGGAGCCCAAAGAGACCCCCTCTGGTAACATATCCTTCGAATGATAAGTATCATATAGAATGCGGCGTATATGCAGATCTGACAATAAAATTGCAGATGATGCTGGAGTAAATCCGGATAAGCAACAGCTCCTACGCCAGCTGAAGGCCGGTGAGAGCGTGCTTATGAGGGTGAGGCAGGAGAAAAATGATCTCCTAGATGCCAACACCAAGCTGGGTGTGGAACTATAAGATGTTCGTGCCCAACTGTCGGACTCTGTTAAGGAAAATCGGTGTCTTCGATGCGGCATATTTAGTAAGTGCTTGAACGAACTTTGAAAAGGAGTTCGGCGAGGAAGCTGGCTGACAGAGTTATGTCTGTAGGTATGCTAACAGGTCGTCCTGCCGAGGAAATGCCCGGTTCAACGGGTGACCTTCTTCCCGAGCTCTCACAGCTGCATGAACGAGTTCGGCAGGTGATGCAAGGCGTCGCCCAGGCCTTGTGGCCATCTGTCTCCATACCCGAAGGCCTTGTAGAAAAGCTAAAGGGAGCGCAGCGGCACTTCCGATTATGGAAGATATCGGCCTGCCGTCAGGGGGCCAGGGAAGCTTGGGCAATGGTGAAGACACGATACACGAAGGCTGACCCGAACCATATGGCCGAAGTTGGACCTGTGGGGCCCGATGGGAAGGAGATCCCTGTGAGCTTAGTGTACAGCCAAGTAGAATTGGCCGCAAAGTATCCCAACAGGACTGTAGACTAGACAGCCTATTGGATGGTATTGAAGAGGAATTCAGCCAGTCAAATTGACTATGTAATTTTAAAGTGACATGTATAATGCCTTCTAGCCGGATTGTAGATCGTTTGTCGTGGCAGACCTTTTCGCTTCGACCTCGGGACCCGACGGTCCGGAGTGTATCCGAATACCCTCTCGGTTATGTAAGGACCGGGGCATGCGTGGAGACCAGGCGTAGGGGTCATTAGTGCTTTATCAGACAAGTGCCCAACTAGTTATGTTATATTAAATGGGTAGTAAGAAACATCTTCTAGGGAGAATAGTTCCGTTAAGGGTTCCTTTCCCTGGGTAAGCATGCCCTAAAGTGCATGTCCGGACTGCGACAAGAAGCGCAGAAAAAGCATCTGGGGGCAGATATGTATAATAAATAAAAGTCATCTTTTGTTCAGCGACCGAATATTCCCTTAAGAACGCTAGCTTTCGGCTTCACCCAGTCTGAGGTACACGTCCGGCTGACCCGGCGGTAACAATCACAGAGGTGCTCCCCTTATGCCCTAGCCGAATTAACGGGAACGTAGGGCATAAATACAAGAGCCAGGTAACCCAGCTTGGCCAAAACTTAAGTCATATCGATGCATATAATGGTGAAAAAAGGTACATGTGGAAGTATAACACATGTGTTGGGCATGAGGCTAGGGATGGCAATTTTATCCATGGATCTAGATACCCATGGATACCCGACCCCGTTGGGCAAGGGTATGGAGCGCATTTCTGCCCATGGGTCCGTGGATATGGATACCCACGAATAGCAGGGTTGGGCACGGTTATAGTTTGTGCTCCATGGATATCCGATGGATACCCATAAGACATGTGGGGTCATATGCCAGTGACAGTAGAAAGAGCGGATCAATGGGAAATGGCAGGCAATATGCAACTGGTACCATAAGCTATATGCTCCAGAGTCAACCTCTGGTATGTCACACTTAAGGACTCATCGTATTACTTGTTGCCTACTTATGCATGTAGTTTATGTTGTCATTTGTGAGTGAATGATGATGAGTTAATTTGATCTTTGTGAAGGCTTCATGTTGACTTTTCTATGCCCATCGAGCTCCATGGGTATGTGGGTATCCAGCGGGTTTGGGCATGGGCACAAGTTGTGCCCATGGATAATTTGGTGGATGGGCAGAGGGTAGAAAGATGGGTCATGGGTTGGATTTGGACCAGCTCCACCCACCCCAAACCCGACCCATTGCCATCCCTATGTGAGGCCTAGGTAAATAATTTAAGCTTCTGGGAAAGAAGCCCTCATGTATGAAGAGTGCGGCTAGCGCATCTGTAATGTATGAGTGGGGCACAAGGTGACCCTTGAAGGCCTAGAGAAATAAAAGAAAGAAAGGGAAACAAGACAGATGATGCATATGCAGAAAATGGACAAAGGGAGGGGACTAACATAAAGTCCAGTGCTAGGGGTAGAATCTTCGAAGCCTGGCTGCGTTCCATGGGTTCGGCTCGAGTCGACTAGTCGATGCATCCCACAGTCAGTACGCTCCACCGGTCAGAACTTGGTCGATAATGAAGGGACCTTCCCATTTGGGCTCGAGCTTGTTCTTTTTCTTATCCGGCAGCCGTAGAACTAGTTCGCCAACGTTATAAGTTTTGGCCCGTACTTCTCTGCTTTGGTATCTGCGAGCCTGTTGCTGGTAAAATGCAGAACGGGCTTTGGCTACGTCGTGCTCTTCCTCCAAGGTGTCCAGACTGTCCTGCCGATCGAGCTCGGCTTCTCTTTCTTCGTACATGCGCACTCGAGGTGAGTCATGAATTATGTCACAGGGCAGGACTGCCTCTGCGCCGTACACCATAAAAAACGGTGTATATCCGGTACTATGATTCTGCGTGGTCCGCAGCCCCTAGAGTACGGAGTCGAGCTCCTCTACCCAGTGCGTGTCAGACTCCGTTAAGGAGCACACTAATCTGGGTTTAATGCCGCTCATTATAAGACCATTTGCTCGTTTGACTTGACCGTTGGTTTGTGGGTGATGGACTGAAGCATAATCGAGCTTGATGCCCATTTTGCTGCACCAGAGTTTTACCTCGTCGGCCGTGAAGTTCGTGCCGTTATCAGTGGTGATGCTGTGGGGGACGCCGTAACGGTGTACAACCCCGGATATGAAATCTATCACCGGTCCGGATTTGGCTGTTTTAACAAGTTTAGCCTCTATCCATTTGGTGAATTTATCCACCATGACCAATAAGTATTTTTTCTTGTGGGTTCCCCCTTTAAGGGGTCCAACCATGTCAAGCCCCAAGACCGCGAAGGGCCATGTAATGGGGATTGTTTGGAGGGCGGTGGGTGGCATGTGGCTTTGATTTGCAAAGAGTTGGCAACCGGCGCAATGTTGGACCAAGTCATGTGCATCTGCCCGGGCCGTTGGCCAATAGAATCTTGTACGAAAGGCCTTGCTTACAAGAGCTCGGGCTGCGGCGTGATGACCGCCGAGTCCGGTGTGAATTTCTGCCAAAAGGTTCCGCCCTTCCTCTTCGGAGATGCACCTTTGAAGGACTCCGGTAGCGCTTTTTTTGTACAATTCTCCCTCATGGACCATGTAGGCCTTGGATCGCCGCACTATGCAGCGTGCCTCATTTTGGTCCTCCGGAAGTTCCTGTCTGGTTAGGTAGGCCAGGAATGGTTCTGTCCATGGGGCAATAATGGCCATTATTTCGTGGGCTGAATGTGTTATTTCGGTGGCGTAGCCTCCGATTGTGTCAAAGAGTTCGGTATCGGGTATTTTGGCCGGGTCCGGACTGTTGTTACCGGTGTCCCCTTCCCATGCTACGGATGGCTTAAAGAGCCTTTCCAGAAATATGTTGGGAGGGACCGCGTCGCGTTTTGCGCCGATGCGAGTGAGGATATCCGCCGCCTGATTGTTTTCCCGAGCCACATGGTGAAATTTGAGCCCCTCGAACCGAGCTGACATTTTTAGGACGGCATTGCGATAAGCTGCCATTTTCAGATCCTTGGCATCAAAGTCTCCATTTATTTGGGATATCGTGAGGTTCGAATCCCCGCGCACCTCTAGGCGTTGAATGCCCATGGATACTGCCATCCGGAGACCATGTAGAAGGGCCTCATATTCGGCTGCGTTGTTGGAGTCCGTATACATTATCTGTAGTACGTATTGAATGGTATCTCCTGTTGGGGACGTCAAAACGATGCCAGCCCCCAGACCAGCCAACATTTTGGAGCCGTCGAAGTGCATGATCTAGTTTGAATATGTGTCGTACTCTTTAGGGAGTTCGGCTTCCGTCCACTCAGCGACAAAGTCAGCCAAAACTTGCGACTTAATAGCTCGCCGTGACTTGTAAGTTATGTCGAACGGGAGGAGCTCAATGGCCCATTTGGCAATCCGGCCCGTCGCGTCGCGGTTGTTTATAATATCATTAGGTGGTACTTCCGAGGCTACCGTTATCGAACACTCTTGAAAGTAGTGTCGCAGCTTCCGGGATGCCATAAATACCGTGTACGCTATCTTTTGATAATGCGGGTACCGTGATTTGCATGGAGTAAGGATAGTGGACACATAGTAAACCGGCTTTTGAAGGGGGAATTTGTGTCCGTCCACCTCTCGCTCAACGACGGGCACTGCGCTTACTACTTGATGAGTTGCCGCAATGTATAATAGCATTGATTCGCCAATGTTTGGCGCGGCCAGGACTGGGTTTGTTGCCAATATGGCTTTTATTTCGTTGAGTCCGGCCGTGGCAGCATCCGTCCACTCGAAGTGTTCGGTGTGCCGGAGGAGGCGATAAAGGGGTAATGCCTTTTCTCCCAAGCGGGAGATAAAGCGGCTTAGAGCCACCACACATCCAGTCAATTTTTGTATTTGTTTGAGGTCTGTTGGGGTAGCCAACTATGACAACGCTCGGATTTTGGCCGGATTAGCTTCAATACCTCTACTGGAGACAATGTATCCCAGGAGCTTTCCGGCTGGTACGCCGAAAACGCATTTTTCCGGATTGAGCTTGATGTCATATGTTCGGAGGTTGTCGAATGTGAGCCTCAAGTCGTCTACTAGAGTTTCGACATGCTTGGTTTTAATGACCACATCATCTACGTATGCCTCCACTGTTTTGCCGGTCTGGTTTGCCAGACATGTCTGAATCATGCGTTGATATGCTGCGCCGGCGTTTTTGAGCCCGAAGGGCATTGTGTTGAAGCAGAATGGGCCGTATGGTGTGATGAATGCCGTTGCGGCTTGGTCTGGCTCTGCCATTTTAATTTGATGGTAGCCGGAGTATGCGTCGAGGAAACACAATGAATCGTGTCATGCGGTAGCATCGATGATTTGATCGATGCGGAGGAGGGGGAAGGGATCCTTTGGGCAGGCCTTGTTAAGGTCTTTAAAATCAATGCACAAGCGCTAGGATTTGTCCTTCTTTGGTACCATCACCAGGTTTGCTAGCCAATCCGGATGTTTTATGTCTCTGATGAATCCGGCCTCTAATAGCTTGGCTAGTTCCTCTCCCATGGCTTGTCTCTTAGGTTCGGAGAAACGCCGAAGAGCCTGCTTGACTGGCTTGAATCCTTTTAGGATATTTAGGCTGTGCTCAGCCAGCCTGCGTGGGATTCCTGGCATGTCTGAAGGGTGCCAGGCGAAAATGTCCCAATTCTCGCGTAGGAACTCTCGCAGTGTGGCGTCGACATCAGGGTTTAATTGTGCCCCGATGGAAGCTGTTTTTGTAGGGTCCGTTGGATGGACTTGGAATTTGACTATTTCGTCTGCCGGTTTAAAGGAGGTGGACTTGGATCTTTTATCGAGTATCACGTCGTCCCTATTCACCGTGGAGCGCAGCGCAGTTAGTTCCTCGGCCGCTAGGGCTTCGGATAGTGCCTCAAGGGCCAGTGCAGCTGTCTTATTTTCGGCGTGGAGTGCTATGTCCGGATCACTAGCAAGAGTGATGATTCCGTTGGGCCCGGGCATTTTGAGCTTCATGTACCCATAATGGGATATGGCTTGGAAGATTGTAAACACCTCCCGCCCTAATAAAGCGTGGTATCCGCTGCTGAACGGGGCCACTTGGAATGTAATTTCTTCGGACCTGTAATTATCCGGCATGCCGAATACCACGTCTAGTGTGATTTTCCCAGCACAGCGTGCTTCCTGACTGGGGATGATTCCTCTAAAGGTTGTGCTACTTTGCTCAATGCGGCTCCAGTCTATTTCCATCTTTTGAAGAGTTTCCTCATAGATGAGGTTTAATCCGCTGCCGCCGTCCATGAGTACCTTGGTGAGTCGAAAGCCGTCCACGATTGGACTGAGGACTAGTGCGGCTGGTGCTCGGGCTGTTTGGAATTTAGGTTCGTCACTGGCATTGAAGGTAATAGTCGTGTCACTCCAAGGATTTATTTCTGCTACGTGGCAGATTTCGGCCATGCTACGGAGTGTTCGCTTGCGTCTATTATTTGACGCGAAGGTCTCAAAGACCGTTAACACCGTATTGTTATCCACGGGATGGTTCTCTGTGGTATTTGGGAGGAGTAGATCCTCACCACTTTTGGCCACCTGCCGGAGTATCCAACATGCTCTAAGGCTGTGCGTTGGTATTGCATCCGCTGTACTATGAATTTTGCAGGGTCCGTTGAGCCATCCCTCCAGTACAGTTCCTTGCCCCATAGAGGGCTTTTGCTTTTTGGTAGTTAACCCAGGTGTATTGTGATAATGCACCTTTTATTTCGGACTAGGTTTGTATTCAGGGCCGGATTATCCCAAAATTTTATTTCGGTTTTCCAGGCGCTTTCCATCGCATAGTACTTTCGTACTATGGACACCAAGTCGGCAAAGCGTGTAATTTCGCGGCGACTTATGGCGTTGAGGATTCCCTTGTCCGTGCAATTATTGAAGAAGAATGAAATTGCGTCTTCCTCGCGGTAGTCCTTTATCCTGTTCATGACCAGGAGGAATCTGGCCTAGTAATGGTGTACTGTTTCTTCGGGCTCTTGCCTAATTTTGGATAGATCGCGTATGTTTGGGTGGGTGGATGTAATTGAATCCGAATCCTCACCCAATCTGAGACTCAGGGGCCAAGGAGTTTCCGAACTCAGAAGTTTGGATTCTTGGATGTTTTCCGATAAATCTAGCCCGCTGCCTGATTCTAGGTTCAGGCCTTGAGTGACGTCCTCCCCTCCGCGGTTATCCGGCTTGGAGGGATCGGGAATCCGGACATAGCTAGTCCTTAAGATAGATGAGGGGTTGCCGCATTGTTCCTCCACCACTGCAACATGATGGGTGACCTGGGGAGAGTTGATCTCTCTTAGATCGGGTTTAGGCCCAATCTGATCATAGTCTGTAGCGACTCCCAAGGCGGGATGCGATCCAAGAGCTCGTTCAGGGAAGAGAGCTCCATTGGATCTAACAGCTCGGCGAGTTCCGAGTTGACGTGAAGATTGCTTTTGATGACCCAAGAAGTCATCGTCGGCGCAGCGGCCGAACAGGCGGTCATAAGAAAACCACCTAGCCGGAGAGTTTGGCCGATAGCCAAAGCTCCCTCAGCAACAGTGTTGTCTTTAAAGACGGGATGAGACATCCTTCCTGGTGGCGACGGCACAGCGGAACTCTCAATGAAAGCACCAATGTCGGTGTCAAAACCGGCGGATCTCGGGTAGGGGGTCCCGAACTGTGCGTCTAGGCCGGATGGTAACAGGAGGCAGGGGACACGATGTTTTACCCAGGTTCGGGCCCTCTTGATGGAGGTAAAACCCTACGTCCTGCTTGATTAATATTGATGATATGGGTAGTACAAGAGTAGATCTACCACGAGATCAGAGAGGCTAAACCCTAGAAGCTAGCCTATGGTATGATTGTATGTTGTGATTGTTGCCCTACGGACTAAAACCCTTCGGTTTATATAGACACCGGAGAGGGTTAGGGTTACACAAGGTCGGTTATAAAGGAGGAGATATCCATATCCGTATTGCCTAGCTTGCCTTCCACGCCAAGTCGAGTCCCATCCGGACACGAGACGAAATCTTCAATCTTGTATCTTCATAGTCTAACAGTCCGGCCAATGGATATAGTCCGGCTATCCGGAGACCCCCTAATCCAGGATTCCCTCAATCCCTTTTATCTTTACCTTTTCTCCTTCATCCTTGTTTTTTTCTTCCTCGTTCTTCGATTTTCTTTGTGTTCGACCTCGAGGACATAGGGGCAGTCAAGCCAACCTAGGGCAGCCTATAAGCGTCGTGTGCCCTGACGGGTTCCCTTTGGGGGGGTGTCGGTTCTCAAAAGATCCCACCAGCATGTCTTGCTTACTGTGCTCCCGGCGAGGTTCCTCCAACGATGTGTCTTGTGTACCATGCTAGTTGTCAGGGGTACACTGTGACATGTGAGAACACACTTTTTGGCGATTTCACCCGGGACGAAACTTCAAATTATCCATTCTGATCATCGTTGCTATAAAGAGATCGTCATCAAGAGGTTGTAGTCTACAAAGCCAAAAGGAAGGTTCTATAGGACGACGATTCGACCCGCAATGTTGTATGGCATTGGGTGTTGGCTGACTAAAAGTCGACATGTTCAATAGTTGGGTGTAGCAAAAATGCAATGTTGAGATGGATGTGTTACTACACAAGAAAGGATCGGGTCCGGAACGATGATATACATGATAGAGTTAGGGTAGCACAGACTGAAGCGAAACTTGTTTAATACCATCTGAGATGTTTTGATCATATTCAACATGGACCTCTAGAAACTGCAGTGCATAGCGGATGATTAAAGCGTATTGATAATGTCAATAGAGGTCGGGGTAGATCAAACTTGACATGTGGTGTCACCAAAGAACTAGCAATGGACATGAGTGCATGAAGTTAGCTATCCATGTGCCAGAACCATGAGTTGATTTGAAGATCTTATGGGTTTCAGTTCTAGACTACTGCAACTTGTTTGAGACCACACATGGACATGACTTGGATCCCATCCGACTCGATCGGTCGATAGTGCCTTCCAGCAGAAAGTGTCAACTCCCATGTGTGCAAAATCATTTGATGAACCTTGACAATGTGGCATGTGCTATATTCCTTTTGCCTAACGATATATGTTGTCAAGCTCAAGGCAAGTACTTGTCACCCTTGTTGCTAGTTTCCTTTAAGTGCTTATCTTGTTCAGTGTAGGTTGTTGGTGCGTTTAATTGAGCCTAGCATATTAGGATCTATGCTTGAAAAGTATCCATTTAGTTTAACTCCACATTATGATAAAGTGAAATCCATAAGACTTTTTAAAACGCATATTCACTCCCCTCTAGGCGACATGTAGGTCATTTCACTTCTAATGTCGTTTTTATACTAGTGTGTTGATCTGTTATAATGGCTTTCTTTGAAGGATTTAGTTTAACTCCACATTATGATAAAGTGAAATCCATAAGACTTTTTAAAACGCATATTCACTCCCCTCTAGGCGACATGTAGGTCATTTCACTTCTAATGTCGTTTTTATACTAGTGTGTTGATCTGTTATAATGGCTTTCTTTGAAGGATTGTATTTTTTAAGGATTTGTTAAATCTCCTATTCACCTCACCTCTGATCGATAACTTTGGTCCTACCATAAGCATATCATATGTTGACTGAACAATCAAGAAACCTCTTTTTATCATGGAAGCAAGCCCAAAAATCATTTTGCCTTCTAGTTGGTAGTGGGATGGTCCTCATGTTCTCACCATCCATAGGTAAAATTGCCGCTGCAACTTCTGAACATCCCACTCGGTCGAGGAAGATACAATGAACTTGCTCACCATTGCTGGTCAAGCATCGTGTCGACCGAAATGCCCCCTTCTAGGTAGCCATTGCTCATTTTTTGAATACAGTACAATCACAGAAGACATTCCCATGGCCATTGCTCATTACATATGTTGCTTTGCTCTCTTGTACCCATCCTCTTAATAAATCCTTGTTGTGGAACACATTTTTCATTCACGATAGCACGACAAATTTGTGAGGGGTGTGGTCCCACCTCAAACTTTAGGAAATCAACTCTCGGGCAATAGACAACTTTGAGCACCCGAGCACCAATCTATCAGGTTTTCGGCCAGTTTCCCTTAGAAACTGACCAATTCTCTTCTTCTTTTTGATGGGGGGAAAAGAAGAGAATTTCCTGTCGGTTGCTAAAAAGAAACTGACCAATTCTCTTCTTGATGATGAAAAAGGTAGAGCTCTTGTCAGTTGCTAAAAAAAGAACCCTTCACGTTTGACGCGTGAGCATAGCCAATTAGAAAAGCTCAGTATCTATGAATCCTAGACGCACAGAGACGTTTGGTTTATGGGTGTATATACACCCTATATGCAAAAATAAGTAATTAGATAAAAAGTAAAAAAACTGAAAACATTTTTGAAATAAACTTGACCTTCCATTGTACTCCCTCTGTCCCATAATGTAAGACATTTTTTGACCCTAGTGTAGTGTTAAAAAACGTCTTACATTATAGGACGAAGGGAGTACTTGTGAAAAATTTCACAAAAAGAAAAAGGCCCTTTGACTTCTTCAAAAAGACAAAACCTCTGCCAAAAATAGTGTGAATAGTGACCTATAATAGCAAATAACTTTTTCCCCTAAAGTCAGCGCTGGTTTAGTGCAAAAGAAAGTCAAGTTTATTCTATAAAACTTCAGATTGTTTTGACTTTTTTATTTTAAAAAAAATCCCATATAGAGTGTAGATACAACCAGAAACCAATGGGTATTTCCCTATCTTAGACCTCCTATTCTTATACATTTTGTCTTTTTTTTTTGAGGATTCTTATACGTTTTGTCATTCTTGGAGATCAAGTAAGGATATCAAACAGGCCAAGGGGCCGCGCATCAATCGGCTGTGAAGGGGCCCATTTCCGGCCCTGTTTGCTGAGTTGCTCTAGTCCACAACCCTAGCCCACCAAATGCAGGCCTTTTCCTCCATCCTCACTGCGGTTAGCGACTCGAGTCTGCGGCGAGTCCATCCTCCTCTTGCATAAACCAGACCGGTCTCCTCCCCCACCTTTCCCAACCCAGAGCGCGCGAACTCGCCACCGCCTCGCCGGAAATGGCGCCCTCCCTCGCTCACCTCGTGTGCCTCCTCCTCCTCCTTCTCCTCCTCCTCTCCGCTCTACCCCTCTCCGCAGCCGCCTCGACCCCCCGGTCCGCGCCGCCGTCGGCGCCGCCCACCCCGCTCGTCCCCGCGCTCTTCGTCATCGGCGACTCCACGTCCGACGTCGGCACCAACAACTACCTCGGCACGCTCGCCCGAGCCGACCGCGAGCCCTATGGCCGGGACTTTGACACCCACCGCCCCACCGGACGCTTCTCCAACGGCCGCATCCCCGTCGACTACCTCGGTGCGTCGCTCGCGACCTCTCGCTTCTCTCGGTTTCTCCATGGATTGGTGCGGGTGCGCTGCTGGTTTCTCGATTTTGCGCGTCCTTGCTTGCAGATACGGATCGTTTCGGTTTATTAGGTCTCCATGGTTCATCGTGATTACGGATGATTGTTTGCTTCTTCTCCTTGATTGTTCCGTGTAATCTTCTGTCGCTGCTGTGGTCTGAATCCGCAGGAATATGGCAGCCCCATGTGACGTTCCTAGTTTCTCTTCTCTTGATTTCTGACCCCTTCTGTTGTACCACAGCGGAGAAGCTGGGGCTCCCCTTCGTGCCTCCGTACCTCGAGCAGAGCATGCGCATGGGCGTCGGCGGTGCTGGCCTCAGCAACATCGGTGGAATGATCCAAGGCGTCAACTACGCTTCCGCGGCAGCCGGCATTCTCTCCAGCAGTGGCTCTGAGCTGGTATGTTCTCCCACCGCTCCCGCCAACTCTGCGTCAATCTCATAACGTCCTGGTGCTGTCGAGAGATCTGTTTGGGGATGATTCTGCTGTCAATCTGTGGTTTCCTCACACCAAATTTGATGCTAATCGGCTGGGGTTTTTGCGATTTGGTTGCGCTTGCAGGGGATGCATGTGTCGCTGACCCAGCAGGTGCAGCAGGTTGAGGACACATATGAGCAGTTGGCGCTGGCTCTTGGGGAGGCAGCTACAGTCGACCTGTTCAGGAGGTCGGTGTTCTTTGTGTCGATCGGGAGCAACGACTTCATCCACTACTACCTGCGCAATGTGTCGGGCGTGCAGATGCATTATCTCCCATGGGAGTTCAATCAGCTCCTTGTTAATGCAGTGAGGCAGGAAATCAAGGTGTGCTTCTTGCTCCTCAGTTTGTTCTGTGTACCATTGCTCGCCTCCTTTTTGATCACCAGTGTGCTGCGCATTGTTTTACTTGTGGAGATGCACCACGCGTAGTCAGGGATCTCTGTAACTACGAATTTCGTTTTGGACATAACGTAGTTTATCTGGGAAATTAACACATGAAAGTGATTTAAATGAATGAGGTTTCCTTGTTGGTTTGCAGTTCTAGAACATTAACGCCTTCACCTATGGTTTACATACTAATTGTTCTTACTGTCGAATTTGGGGTTATTTCTTGCAATATTGCACAAGTATTGCAATTGCAAAATGTTTCAGACTGATGTTAGATGCGGCATTTTGATAAAATATGAAATGAAAATGGTTGGATTGATGATCCTGATTCTACAATGAGGTGTAATGGTGTTTAGTTAGTATGTAAGGGTATGTTTGGATGGTAGCCAAAAACTTATCTCCAATTTTTTTTGCATGCCACTAGCTCTTTACCAACTCTAGTTCATTTTTCTTTCCAACATTGGCCAACTCATGGACAAGCACAACTTTGACCAAAATTTTGGCCTAACTTTTTGGTAAGGCAAACATGGGCTCAAACCAAACTGACATTATACTGTCTTAAAACTTTTTTTTCTCTCAAATGCACACTTAAATGTGTGTTGTTGTATATTAGAAGAAGGCATCATGATGACGCAAAGTACAAAGCAAATACAACCCTGAAAAGCAAAAGTCCTAAACTATTGAAAACGAAGCAATACAAAGGCAGCCCAACTGAAAAACTGAAACTGCACAAGGTGCTACTCATGCTACCTGAGCTACACCACAGCATACTATCTTAAACTGTGGTATATTCTGAAATGCTCAGGCTGCACTTTTTTTTTGTGCTACCATCTGTTTTGGGTTCAAGTTAAGTCTGTTGAACTTTCTGAGTTCATGGATGGAACCCTCGTTCTAGGATGCAGTGTTTTACCTGTGGAACTTGATGTATTTTCACTGGTCTGTAATTTCTGGCGCTCATGCTTGATAGTCGTGTTTGATCTGCCTGCGTGCTGTTGGTTCCTGGTAGTTGCTTTACCTGTATGCTTGCAGGTTTAGCTTCCTGTTTTGTGCCTTTTATGTTTCTCATACTCTGTACAACTGTGCCAGTTTCTTTAATGGAAATCGATGAGGAGGCTCGTTGCCTCAAAAGAAAAAGAAAAAGTATGTTGTACTTTCAGCTATAACTGTATAACACCTTGCACATTTATCTCGCTGCATTGAACTGTTCATGATCTGACCATGGTTCAAGCATGCTTCTCAGTTCATGTGTCATGGATCATTTGATTCTCTATGCCTAATTTATCTCTGTTACCTAATCTTAAGCAGAACATGTGATGCATGGTGATTGAAGATGCATATACCAGTAGTTTGTTGTATGTAGAAATTTTCTTTGTGTTCATTCCATAATCTCATTTATATGCTGATGCAAATTGTAATGGATTGCTTCGGTTCTTTATTCTTCGCAATACCGTAGCAAATTAATTGCCATTTTGCATCCATTACTGTTTAGTTCTATTTGTGGTTCTTGTCAGATTACTCCACTTTTGATGTCTAAACTAGTTGTGGACTCATGTGTCTCCTACTACCTTCTGACAATGATGATTTATGCAGAATCTGTACAATATCAATGTTCGAAAGGTCGTGCTGATGGGCCTTCCTCCTGTTGGCTGTGCCCCGCACTTCCTTTCGGACTACGGCAGCCAAAATGGGGAATGCATCGACTACATCAACAACGTCGTGATCGAGTTCAACTATGGACTGAGACACATGTCAAGTGAGTTCATCCGCCAGTACCCAGACTCGATGATCAGCTACTGTGATACATTTGAGGGGTCAGTGGACATACTAGAGAACCGTGACCGCTATGGTGAGTAAATGCATCATTACTACTGCATTTAAATTGAGTGCCGGTTCGCAACTGTAACATTTGTAGTACATTTAAATGGAGTGCTAAGTCTTCTCATTTTGGTGGAATTGCAACTGCAGGCTTTCTGACCACCACTGATGCTTGCTGTGGGCTTGGCAAGTATGGCGGGCTATTCATCTGCGTTCTTCCACAGATGGCGTGCAGCGACGCGTCAAGCCATGTGTGGTGGGATGAATTCCACCCGACCGATGCTGTGAACCGGATCCTGGCAGAAAATGTGTGGTCTGGTGAGCACACCAGGATGTGCTATCCAGTGAACTTGCAGGAGATGGTGAAGCTGAAGCAGTAGAACCAACCTGGATCGTCATTGCAGTTACTTGCTCAACTTCTGTGTTTTCATTTTCGACAAAAGAACTTCTGCGAGTCGGACAGTGAAATGTATATCGAGAATCACGGAGTTCAGTAGTCAAATTTTGAGTGAAATGTATATCGAGTCACGAAGTTCAGTAGTCAGATTTTGACAGATCAGGTTAAATGCACGTATATTCGCCTCTAAATGTACCGTGAAGAATCTATATGGTCGAGCTGTTAGATATTGCAAATGTAAATATGAGAGTGATCAGCCCATTCGGTGACAAAAAAAATTGCCCAGCTGTTGAGCTGATGTGTTCCATTTCTCACTGCACATTCTGCTATTGCAGTTTCTGCTACAAAGCAGTGTTTCATAATCCAAAAATTTGTACTGTGAACATGGTGCTGTATGCCTGAGACTTGAGAGGTCAGAGTCACAGATGCTTGTGCCGATGGCTGCTACAACTCTTCGTCGCCGGCTCCAGAGTAGACAACAAAGCTGGGGAATGACATGGTTATGTCCCTGCATCACAAGATGCTCAGCTGTCAGTCAAGAGTGATGTTCTCAGGCATTGTTTTCCAAAGCTGAAAAATATAGAGCTACTTACTTCAGGTATGGGAGAGTCATGTTCTTCAGCAAGGCTGGATTCTTACTTGCAAACTCTTTCCATTCGTCGGGATCTATCCTCCCGTCGCTGTTCAGGTCTGCCTGCTTGAATGTCTGTCACAATATAAGTTAGCATAAATGTATGCAGAGTGGTAATGCTTCTTGGGCAGCAACATTTCATCTGCATGTGGTGTATGTACCTGATCTACAATCTGTTCGACGGCATCATCAGAAAGAAGTAGGTCCGATTCGTTCAGGATTGCAAGCACCATTTCCTTCAACTGCATGAACGGCCAGTTTCAGTAAGTGCTCGAACTGTCAAATTGTAAAGGTAGTATGTGTGCTATAGTTGGTGCATATAATGGGTTTTGTGTTATTTTTCCAGTGAAACAAAATGTACTGACAGAGCTCAAGGATAAGCATTTAAATCGGCAAATCTAGTGTGTGGTAGTATGTTAAAAACATCTTGTAGTAGTATGTTCAGTTGACAAGATTATGTGCAGAATAATTCATTTCAGTACGAAAAGATACAGACCTCTTCACGTTCAATGCTGCCGGTGCCTCGCAGGTCATATAGTCTGAATGCAACTGCGAGAAGGAATCCTTCAGATGTCAGATAGGAGAAGCATATATGGACAGAAGTCCTCCCAAATATATATACCAGGCTACTGCTACTTGAATTGCACCCAGAATTTATGAAATACCAGTCATTTCTTAAAACATTTACACACGCAAAAAGATTGGGAGAAAAAGGCAGGCTTCATACATGCAATCTTGTCTGCCATGGGTGTATCCGGGTGAAAAATGTGGAGGGACCGAACAAACTCCTCGAATTCAATCACGCCGTTTCGCTTCAGATCAAACAGATCAAATATCTGCACCAGTCGAACACACATGTAAACAAGTTGATCTGATCCGAGATATTTGTGCATAAGTTTGGGACAATTTTACAGTCCCACAGATAAATAGACTGACCCGATCGGCGAAAAGGTTCTTCCGGTTGCTGTTCCTGAAGAGAGCAAGTTGGAACTCCTCCTGTTGAAGAAAATGGCAGTTTGCAAATTGGCGCTGATTAGAGTTTGCAGAAGGAAACCACATGGTGAATTTGCTGTGTGACTAAAAGAAGATGATGAGCAAGACAAGATAGATACCTTGTGAATAAGGCCATCCTTGAATATAGAATAGCTAATCTTTTTGAAGAGCTCGTAGAGGGCCTCCACTTCATTCAAGGAAACTGCGTGCATTTGGGGAACAAATTAGACATTAAACGATGGCAAAAAAGCTTATGGACTCATTTTTGTACTGAATAGATCACCAGGAAGAAAAACAGAAGCTAGGAGTTCTCACATGTGGTCTCTTTGGCCAGGAGAGCCGCATCCTCATGCGGTGGAGCTCGTCTGAACTGCTTCGATGATACACAACCCATACAGACCAGCTCACAAACCGAACCTTTTTCTTACAATTACCAACCGTCTTTCCGCAGAAAGGGGATGAAGAAAACACACCTAAGACAAAAGGGCAAAGACATTGGCACCAACACAAAGCCAATCTATTATAAAATTTTACCTGGAAAAAGGGAAATCCGGCGAGAGCGAAACAGCCAAGAAACAACAGGGAAACACCAAGACACAAAGCTCACCTGGGAACCAACAAACAAAGGATGCTTATGCTTTGTTGGATCCACACTGGTAAAGATCTGCAGGTGGCTCGGGAGAAAGATGGACGGCTCCAAGCTTATGGCTGATGCGACGGGGAAGGAGGAGCTAGAAGAAGGACACCATATATTTATGCGCGTGCACAGCAACAGCCAACAGGGACCTACTACGTCACAAGTGCGGCACAGAATATTGCAGTGCTGACAGGTGACAACACACGGGACAAGGCGAGAGTTGACTTGCATGCGGCACCATCCTCACGCAAATTTTCGTGTTTTGACCCTTTTCTGAAACCTATTCAAGATTTGCCCCTAGTTTGAATTTTTTTTTTTGAGATCTGACCCTTTTGCTACCGGCAGAGTCCATGGCGGTAGGGTCTAACAGCCTACCGCCAAGGACTTTGCCGGTAGGAAACATCGCTAACGCCAACCTGGCTGGCGGTAGCCTGCACAACCTTACCGCCAAGGTGCTTGGCGGTAGGCACGAGCACGCACTGTGTTCAATACTTAAGAGGTTTTTGGCGGTAGGGCATGCAACCCTACCGCCAGGGATCTTGACGGTAGGCTGTTATACCCTACCGCCATGGTCCCTGGCGGTAGCAAAAGAGTCAGATCTCGAATTTTTTTCAAAGTAGGGTCAAATCTCGAATAGGTTTCAGAAAAGGGCCAAAACACGAAATTTAACCACATCCTCACGTCTATGCATTCCCTCTTTTCACTATGGAATACAGGCCATATAAGTAGCACTCCATCCGTTTCAAAAATTTCAAGTTCTACTAGGTTCCTACTATATGTACTCCCTCCGTCTGAAAATACTTGTAATTCATTTCTCCGATAAGTATTTCCGGATGGAGAGAGTATTTGATGTTGTGGATATTAGTAGTAATTTTTTTTATAAACTTGGTTAAACTTAGGAAAGTTTAACTTACGACAAACCCAGGACTTCAAATATTTTGGAAAGGAGGAAGTAATGTGTTAAGACATCAACCACGAGGGCAAGAATTGCTAGAACCACTGTCAAACAAAAAAAAGGGGGAAAAAGAGAGAAAGAATTACATATACCATTGTTAAACAAAAAGAAATGAAAAGAAATAATTGCTTGTTACACTAGGCTTGGCCTCCCTACCCAAGATGTCTACAACCACCATGAGTTGAACTGCTCGATATAAAAATTGTCAACGTCGGCTTGTATCTATCAAAAGCGTGGGTGACGCGTGCTGTTTTGTTTGGGTTATAAGATGGGGAGAAAATCAGTTTGTATAATCTGAGGGAAAAGAAAAGGCATGTATGTATGTGCAGTACAACTGTGCTACTCCCTCCGCTCTAAAATAATTGAAATTCCAGAATTGTCTTAATTCAAACCTTTAAAGTTTAACCAAGCCTAAAATATCCGCTAAGATGTACAATGTCAAGTTTTTTTTTATGTTGTACTCCTACATGTTAATATATTTTAATATAAACTTGATCAAACTTATTTTGAAACGGAGGGAGTGATAAAGAATGTTTAGTTAGTCCTGTCAGCTGCACCGAGAAGTCCTTGACACTGACGAGCTATGATGGTTACGTATGCCTAGTGCAAATTCATTAGGTGGGAGAGATATCTTCTTCTTTTTTCCAAAATGGAGACATAAGCTTTACCTCATCTATTTTACTTTTTCGGTTTTTCATTGTCATGATTTTTTTTCAATTGTGAACATTTTTATTCATCAAATCCAAAAATTGTTCACTGAATTTAAAGATGTTCATCAAATTCAATTTTTTCATCAATTTCAAAATTTGTTCATAAAATATAAAAGATGTTCATCAATTTTTTCTCGATTTTTTTTCATGAAATTCAAAAAGAAAATCTTCGGATACAATAATTTTTCATGCAATTCAAAATTTGTTCATCAAATACAAAATATTAATTTTTAGAAATTTGCGAACATTTTTTAGAACCAAGGAGCATTTCGTGAAATTTATGAACGTTTTCACAAATTAGTGAACCTTTTTGTGAAGAATGTTCTAAATTTGTGAACATTTTTTGAAATATGGGAACATTTTTTAAGTCATGAATATATTTAAATTTGTGGGTTTCTTAAAATTATGACATTTTCAACATCCAGAATTTGCGGTAAATAAGCAAAATAGAAAAAATAAAGAAAAAGGAAAAAAGAAAACGAGAAAATAGAAAAACAAAAAGGGCGCCCCGCCCCGCACACGGATCGGCCCAAAAGGGCTCGCGTGGGGAGCGAGGGGTGCGCTTTTTAGCTCTTTCTATAATTTTGGGAAGCTTCTAGATGCTTCTTGTTTGGTTAGTTTTTTGGTTTTCTATGTTGGTTTTTGTTTTGTTATTTTAAATTTGTGGGCATTTGTGAACTTGTTTTCAAAAGCCATGCATGTTTTTAAATTCTCATTTTTTTGAAACTTACAATAGTTTTCCAAATGCACAAACATTTTCAAATCCATGAACTTTTTTTAATCCGTAACTTTTTTTTCAAATGCATTAAGGTTTTCAAATACACATACTTTTTGAAATTTATGATTATTTTTCAAATTCATGAAATTTATAAAACTCACAATTCAAAAATGCATAAAGTTTTTTTCAAATTCGTGAATCCTTTTTCAACCACACGAAACTTTTTTCAAATCCGTGAATCTTTTTCAAATACACAAACTTTTCCTCAAACCTACAATTTTCTTTTAGAGAAGTGAACGGTCAAGGTGGCCTGTGAGCTGGTTCCAAAATAAAATTGAAACGAGCAGAGGCAACTAGCGAGAGAGAGATGGGCGAGCGAAGGGAGTGTTAGTGGGCCTCGATCCAGAACATCCATTAGTGGGCACGAGGGACCGAAACTGGCACAAATTAGTTTAACTCCAACACTGTTCATCAAATGAACGACACAAAATGTGCACGAACATGTGTGACGCAGACTCCCCAGACACCAACCACCATCCAATCATAGTTATCAAATCCGAACAACAGAAGTGGGCCAGACAGACCTAAAGAAAAAGGCACATGGGCCGTGAGGACATGTGGTCCAATTGTCAGTGGGCCAAGTTGATTGTCCGGACTCCTCCAGAGCTCACTTAGTTTTTTCCCATCCCTAAAAAAAACCTAGTTTTTTTTCAAGTTCGGGGACTTTCAATGTCCGGGCCAAATCCTATTCGGCGCCTTTTGCGCCCGATACTGTTCATTCTACTAACGGGCGCACACCCCTCGTCACGTCTGGGCCGGCCCAATTTTCTGTTTCTAAGAAGAAAAAACAGCGCGAGATCTGGGATTCGAACCCGCGACGAGCTGGCAAGTGTAAGTCGGGACAACCACCAGACCACTTCTCATGTTGTGATTATGTATATGTTTTGCCTTCTTTTCTTCTTTTTCCTTTCTTTTTTTTCTTTTTTCTGTTCTTTTATTCTTTATTTTTCTAATTCGAGAAACTTTCTTTCTTCATGATTTTTTTCTGCAAAATTGATGAACGTTTTTCAATTTTTGATGAACCTTTTCAAATTCAATGAGTTGGCTTTGTCAAATTCGGTGAACTGTTTTCCAAATTCGATGAACTTTTTCAAATTTTGATGAACTTTTTTGAAATTCCATGAACTTTTTTTCCAATTTCGATGAACTTTTTTCAAATTCAATGAACTTTTTTTCAAATTCAGTGAACTATTTTTCATTTTTGATGATTTTTTTTCAAATTTTGATGAACTTTTTTCAAATTCCATGAACTTTTATTGAAATTTGATGAACTTTTTTCAAAATCAATGAAGTTTTTGCAAATTTGATGATTTTTTTTTCAAATTCGATGAATTTTTTTCAAAATCAATGAACTTTTTTCAAAGTCGATGAATGTTTTTTCAAAATCGATGAACTTTTTCAAAATTTATGAACTTTTTTGAAAATCGATGAACCTTTTCCAATTTTGATGAACTTTTTGAATTCGTCAATGTTTTTTGAATACATGAACTTTTTTTTTTCTTATTCGTGATGTTTTTTAAAATATGTGGACATTCGAAATTTGTTCAGATTTCTTTTCAAAAGAAATCCCATTTTTCTCAAGAGCGCGGCTAAAATATAGTTGTTAGACGTTTCGCGTTGCAATCTTTTTGGAATGGCTTTATTGGTCTAGTGGTTAGCCAACCATGCGCAGGAGCTTAATGGTGTGGGTTCGAATCCTCACGGGAGCATCATTTGCGTTTGTTTTTTCCTGACATGAATACATTTTTGCACTGCCCCTTCTGTTCATGGGCCGGCCCATTCGCGAGCTGCAGTGCGCGCCAGTTGCGCCAACCGGCGCATAAGGCGCCGAAGAGGAGGTCTCAATGTCCGGACCGCGCTGCTGATGTTGGGTGCCTCCCATTGGATGGTTAAAAGTGTCAATTCTTAGGAGGAGTCCAAAGTTCCAAAAATGCAAAAACTCGTTGTAGTGCAAACTTGATAATTCTTTCAATCGGTGCATCAGCTAGGCGAGTTCAGTTTAGAATTTGTGGGTTGCTGCACTTTTGTCGGTATTTCAAAACTTGCACATACGGCACGATCTTGAGATAATTCCTTATTTAACACTGTCTTAAAATTTGTTACCCTATTTAACACCGAAAAACTTTTCCTTCCTTATTTAACATAGAGTCTAAATTTTATGCCCTTTATAACACTTTCGTTCATTTTAAACCATAACGGTGTTAAATGACACATGAAAAAACCTATTTGCCCTTCATGTGATATTTAACCAAACTTTATATGTATGTGTGTATCTGGTCGACTCGTTTTGCGTTGGCCTTGGTCCCAACCTCGACCTCGACCTTTTGATAGCGTTATAGCCGGGTGTTTTCCAGCGTACAGGCATACGAGGTTAGCTCAAATACTTTCCGAGGGTTCCGCGTACACACCAAGAAACAAGTAGGCAGGCAGGTGGATCGATTCTAGTTGGACGCGTACTGCTAAAATGTAATAGATGAAGTTAGCTAGCAGCTGATCTCTCCCTTGATCATTTCTACGTTCGTTGCCTAGCTAAAGCTAGCCATACCCGTAAAAAAAGCAAGTTAGGGATACAATCCCGGCTACAACTCGAACACACACGATGCGATTGATGGCCATGGGACCATGTCGGTCCTATTTACATTCCTTTTTCAATCTCAACTACGGCTGTTACAAAATGACTGGGCATATGCAAATATATACTAGGCTATACCTAGTAATAGCTGTGTACGTGCGTATAAAAGCACTGCCTTTTCACAAAAAAATTACAAGCACTGACTATGATTTTAACATACTTACTTGCTGTATACTATCGATCCAGTATGTAGTGTACCATGTACTATTGATGTACACCGGCTACCCTGTTGACCTAAAGCTAAACTACCACGTAATATTTTGGTCACCTATCACATGAGGGACAAATAGGTCTTTTCAGATGTCATTTAACATCTTTAAGGCTTAAAATGGACGAAAGTGTTATAAAGGGCATAAAATTTAGAGACTGTGTTAGATAGGGAAGAACAAATTATTCAGTGTCAAATAGGGAAACAAAATTTAAAACAATGTTATATAAGGAATTTTTAGGACACCCAACCTAGTCGGCGTCAGAGTAGGCGACGAGGCTGGTGTCAGGTGATGCCGCCAGGGTGAGACTCATAGCCGTGGTGCCACGTATATATCGGAGAATATGTTTCACCAGAGCCCAATGAGTGTCACGAGGAGCATGCATGTGGAGACACACCTGCTGGACAGCATACTGAATATCCGGACGCGTCAGTGTGAGATACTGAAGTGCACCAACGATGGAGCGGTAGAAGGGGGCGTCGAACGCCGAAGAGCCCTCGAAGGCGGACACCTTAGCCCGGTTTGATAACCGGGGCGAAGGTGTCGGTGAAGTCCACGTCGGCGCGCTGGCAGAAGCCACACACCACCCAACGCGCCTTGTAGTGCACAAGAGAATCGTTGAGGCGAGTCTTGTGGCGAAAAACCCACTTGCCGGTGATAACATTGGCGCGTGGAGGCCACGAGGCAAGCTGCCACGTACGGTTGCGCTGCAGGGCGTCGAAATTGTCATGCATCGCAGCAAGCCAGTTCGGATCCCGAAGGGCTGTGCGAGCGGAGGTGGGGAGCGGGGACGGGGCCGAGGTAGATGCAGCACACACGTACTCGCCGGAGGAGTAGCGCGTGCTAGAATGAAACGTCCCAGTCCGAGTCCGAGTAACCACACCGGTGAGTGGTGCGGCTGCAGCCGGCGGAGCTGAGAAAGGGACCGGCGAGGAGGAAGTCGAGACGGTCTCCAAAGCCTCCGAGGGGCCACCCGCGACGGCGCCAGAGGCCACGGCGAACGGGAAAACCGAAGGGGACGCAACGACGGGGGCGGCCGCGGTGACGGGGGCGGCCGAGGGGGCCGCGGCGATGGGGGCGCGAGAGGGGGCCTCGGCGGCAGGGACGCCCGAGGGGGCAACCACATCCAAAGTGCTGAGGGAGGGGGCGGCCGGCGTCGGAAGCACGGGCAGGGCCGGGCCCAGTGCTCGGCATGGCGACTCGACATAGGTGGTGGTAGGGGCGAGCCGCGCCGCGGGAGACACCAAGGAGGATGGTACCTGCTAAAACGGGAATACCAACTCATCAAAGTACACGTGCCGCGAAGTGAAGATGCGGTGGGACCCTGGATCATAGCACCGGTAACCTTTGATGTTGGGAGGATAACCGAGGAAGATGCAAGGAACCGGCCGGGGAGCGATTTTGTGAGGTATGATGGACGCGGTGCTAGGATAACAGAGACACCCAGCCCCCTATAGCAATGCACGTGGCAATTAACTAGTCCCAATAAATGGAGCAGGGTGTTACCTAAAATTATTAACCATTTCTAAGTTTATGATTAATGTTTATATTCTATGCTATAACTGATATTATTCTCGAGTCCACAAGGCTCATAGCAAACTCATGCGCACGTGTAGAATAATAAACGGTAAAATATATTTCCCGTCTTGCCTCTAGGACTAGCTCAAGTGTTGCATGATGGTTCTGTTTTCTGATCATGCGCATAGTTAAGTGTAACGATGATGCCGACAACATTGAGGGCACGATGTTTGAAGACCACTTGTGTTGAACGCAAGTTGTATGTTATTGTTGGGAAACGTAGTAGAAAACAAAAAATTCCGCGCCTACGCACACCCAAGATCAATATGAAGATGCTTAATAGGTTGGGATCACGATCATTACCATCACCGAGTTGCAGCGGAAGAATAACGTGTCAGTGTAGATCGTACTTGGAGTCCCTCGAACCGTCGATGAACGATCCCGCGAACCGCCCATGAACAGTCCCTCGAACCGAAGACCGAAAGCATAATCTCTCCACTTGGTTGCAATCATTCAACCTTCACGATCCGACAACGCTTCGTCGTCTGATACGTCTCCAACGTATCTATAATTTTTGATTGTTCCATGCTATTATATTATCTATTTTGGTTGTTAATGGGATTTATTTTACACTTTTATATTATTTTTGTGACTAACCTATTAATCGGAGGCCCAACCCAAATTGCTGTCTTTTTGCCTATTTCAGTGTTTCATAGAAAAGGAATATCAAACGGAGTCCAAACGGAATGAAACCTTCGGGAGTTGCCATCGAGGATAAAAAGATGGGGTTTATGTCATATTTCATGAGTTTATCCCTCTACATCATGTCATCTTGCTTAAGGCGTTACTCTGTTCTTATGACCTTAATACTCTAGATGCATGCTGGATAGCGGTCGATGTGTGGAGTAATAGTAGTAGATGCAGAATCGTTTCGGTCTACTTGTCACAGACGTGATGCCTATATACATGATCATACCTAGATATTATCATAATTATTCGCTTTTCTATCAATTGCTCGACAATAATTTGTTCACCCACCGCAATACTTATGCTATCTTGAGAGAAGCCACTAGTGAAACCTATGGCCCGGGGGTCTATTCTCCATCATACAAATTTCCAATCTATTTTATTTTGCAATCTTTACTTTCAATCTATATCATAAAAATACCAAAAATATTTATCTTATTATTATTATTATTATCTCTATCAGATCTCACTCTTGCAAGTGGCCGTGAAGGGATTGACAACCCCTTTATCGCGTTGGTTGCGAGGTTCTTATTTGTTTGTGTAGGTTCGAGGTGACTCGCGCGTGGTCTCCTACTGGATTGATACCTTGGTTCTCAAAAACTGAGGGAAATACTTATGCTGCTTTACTGCATCACCCTTTACTCTTTAAGGGAAAACCAACGCAGTGCTCAAGAGGTAGCAAGAAGGATTTCTGGCGCCGTTGCTGGGGAGATCTACGCCAAGTCAAGACATAGCAAGTACCCATCACAACCCTTATCCTCTGCATTACATTATTTGCCATTTGCCTCTCATTTTCCTCTCCCCCACTTCACCCTTGCCATTTTATTCTCCCTCTTTTCCTTTCGCCCTCTCTTCCCGTTCGCCTCTTTTTCCCTTCCTGCCTTCTGTGTGCTCAATTTTTTTTACAATTTGTTGCCCTCATGGCTGAAACTGGGGAGGTTATCGTTGATAAGGATGATAATATGGAAAACTTTGATGCTATTGATGATCCTCCTGAAAATCCTACTATTTTACACACTAAAAGGTTTCAGATTGGTAGCGGTAATATTATTGGGAAGGGAGTTATTCGAGATTTCTTTACTTGTGGCGGTGCTTTGCCCACCATGAGTGGGTCTATTCTTCATAAAACTAGTAGTCTCGCGGATGCTATATCTTTGCTCATAGTTGAACTTGAAAGACAATTTTTACATATGCATCCTTCCATGCAAAGGATTTTCCTAGAATTTTATAATATTGAGCATTCTTTTGTTAAGCGAGTAGCGACCATCTTTTTAGCTCATGAGTTCAGATTTATAATAAAAGAGGCCAATGAAATTTTTGCGCATTATAGGGTGGATGCCGACCGTCCTCCCATAGAAGCAATACTTTTTTATCAAGAAGACATTATGCGTTTACGATCCTTAGATCATGTTGCTTTTAATGAAAACCTTAGAAAAAAGGTTCCTACCGATGTTCTTGTTGATAGAATCTCTGAATTTAATGATAATTTTGCTATCCAGAATAATGGGTTGGGTTTTTCCCTTGAACAAAGACTCATGACTTTTTGCCAAAAGAATGCTTATAATGATGAATTGGTTGTACAATATGAGCGGCCAAAGGAGGAACCAATACCTCTCGAGCTTGATCTTGGGGACTTTTGTCCCATTAAATTTAGCCCTTTTGATTACTTTTGCTTGCCACAAAGAAAACTTGCTGCTGAACATAGGGAGTATGAGATGAGTTTTCGCAATTTACCTTATCATTATCATGGCAATACCTAGATCTATCTTCGCTTTTAAGCCTAGCTAGGGGCGTTAAACGATAACGCTTGTTGGGAGGCAACCCAATTTTATTTTTATTCCTTGCTTTTTGTTCCTGTTTAGTAATAAATAATTTTATCGCCTATGTTTTGGTTGTGTTTTTTGTGTTTAATTAGTGTTTGTGCCAAGTAGAACCGTTGGGAAGACTTGGGGAAAGTCTTTTTGATCTTGCTGTAAAAAACAGAAACTTTAGCGCTCACAAGAATTGCTGCCATTTTTTATTGGAGAGCGATATTTAGTTAATTCTTTTTGAAGATGATTAATAGATAAATTCCTCACGTCCAGTAATTTATTTTAGAATTTTTGGGGTTCCAAAAGTTTGCATTAGTTACAGATTACTACAGACTGTTCAGTTTTTGACCGATTCTGTTTTTCGTGTGTTGTTTGCTTATTTTGATGAATCTATGGCTAGAAATGGAGTTTATAAACCATAGAGAAGTTGGAATACAGTAGGTTTAACACCAATATAAATAAATAATAGGTTCATTACAGTACCTTGAAGTGGTGTTTTGTTTTCTTTCACTAACGGAGCTCACGAGATTTTCTGTTAAGTTTTGTGTTGTGAAGTTTTCAAGTTTTGGGTAAAGATTTGATGGATTATGGATCAAAGAGTGGCAAGAGCCTAAGATTAGGGATGCCCATGGAACGCCAAGGTAAAACTCAAGGACACCAAAAAACCTAAGCTTGGGGATGCCCCGGAAGGCATCCCCTCTTTCGTCTTCGTCTATCGGTAACTTTACTTGGAGCTATATTTTTATTCACCACATGATATGTGTTTTTCTTGGAGCGTCTTGTATGATTTGAGTCTTTGCTTCTTAGTTTACCAGAATCATCCTTGCTGTACACACCTTTTGAGAGAGACACGCATGAATTGGAATTTATTAGAATACTCCATGTGCTTCACTTATATCTTTTGTGCTATATAGTTTTTGCTCTAGTGCTTCACTTATATGTTTTAGAGCACGGTGGTGGTTTTATTTTATAGAAATAATTGATCTCTCATGCTTCACTTATATTATTTTGAGAGTCATTTAGAACAACATGGCAATTTGTTTTTAGGCATAACAAAAAGCTTTCATATAAGTGCATTGAATACTAAGAGAAGTTTGATACTTGATGATTGTTTTGGGATATGGAGATAGTGATATCAAAGTTGTGCTAGTTGAGTAATTGTGAATTTGAGAAATACTTGTGTTGAAGTTTGTAAGTCCTGTAGCATGCATGTAACACCCTGAATGTAATTTACCTTATCTGTATCTCCAACTCTTGCCGTTTCCGGCACTAAGTTATTTTATTTCCTTGTTGTCGGGTTTGTGTCTCCGTGTGTTGTTGTCTTTGTCATGAATCTCATATCATGTCATCATGTGCATTGCATTTGCATACGTGTTCGTCCCATGCATCCGAGCATTTTCCCCGTTGTCCGTTTTGCATTCCGGCGCTCCTATGTCACCCGGTGCCCCTTTCTACCTCTTTTTGTGTGTGGGCGCTAAACATTTCCGGATTGGACCGAGACTTGTCATGCGGCCTTGGTTTACTACTGGTAGACCGCCTGTCAAGTTTCGTACCATTTGGACTTCGTTTGGTACTCCAACGGTTAACCGAGGAACCGAAAAGGCCTCGTATGTGTTGCAGCCCAACACCCTTCCAAAGTGGCCCAAAACCCACCTAAACCTATTCTATCGTCTCGAGCGTTCGATCACGATCGCGTGGCCGAAAACCGTGCTCCATTTGGAGGTTCCTAGCTCCCTCTACCCCTATATATAGATCCCTACATTCCAATTCCGGGCGAAACCCTAAAATTTCAGCTCCCCGCGCCGTCGGACACATCTCCGTCGACGGACATGTCCGGCTAGCCGTCCGCCGCCACGTGGCTTCCTCTCATTGGCCGCCGCCCTCGCCCCACATCGCCTGTCCCGCCGCCGCGCGGCCCGGGAGCCCGGAGCCGGCCCTCCAGGCCCGCGACCTCCGCCGCCCGCCTCAGGCGCGCGCCCGCGCCGCCCTCCGCCCCGCTCCGCCTCAAGTCCGGCCCGCTGCCGCTCGTCTCCGGCGGAGCTCGCCGCCGTCCGCCGAGCTCGCGCCGCTCCGACCCGCCGCCTCCAAGCTCGCCGCGGTCGCCGCCCCCGTCGTCAACCTTCTCCGGCCGGAGTCCCCAAGTCCGGCGACGTTCCCGAGCTCCTCCGGTGAACAGTGCTCCCTCCGGCGATCCTCGAAATCCGTGCAGCTACATTACCCGCGCCAGATCCAGATCTGGATCGGGAGGTTGACTTTTTCATCCTCAAAACCTAGCATTTTTTCTATCTTTGACATGCCATAAGTCTGCATCCGTAGCTCCGATTCGTGCGTGTAGCATATCAAAATGTTTGGCTCGACGAGTACATCATTTAATCTCATTGCATCATTTTCATTTGAGCTCATCTTGATGCCTGAAATGCTGTTGGAAGAGGGCTATGTGATGAATTTGTCAGATCTGTTTCAGCAAATGGCCTTTTGTCATTTTTGCCATGATTAATGTGTGCATGCTATGATCCTGAGCTGTACATGTGTTTTGTAGAACGCCATGCCATCTTTACAGGGGTGTATGCCATGTACTTTTGTGATATTTGTGGTGACTAGCACAAGCATGCAAAGTAGCTTACTCGATGATGCTGATTTCAGGGACTTAGGATTATTCTAAGGCCTTGTCCTGTATTTATTTTTATGCCATATGTTCATGTTGTTTCCTAGTAATCCGTGCCTCTTTTAAGGATGATCAGTAAGGATGGTTTGTTAATATTGTGGTGCTCTATCCATCCATGTCTTTGTTTGCATTTATGGAGCAACCTAGCTTGAGTCAATCGAGCTCTACTTTTGCTATAAAATGATCCTGGCAGATTGTTGACATGTTTAGCGATTTTGCCGAGGATGTTGCTATTGATCCGTGCATGCTATGTTGTTGTTCTTGCCATGTCTAGCTTCTATGCCATGTCTTCTTCATGGGTGTATGCTTAGTTTGTCATTCCATGCTCTGTAGTGAGTGCATCGAGCTCGTAAACATGCCTACTCGTTAACTGTTTTGCATGCTCCAGTTTTTCACTAAGTCTGAATCTGTTTGTGTTTTTGCTATGTTCACATGCTTGCAATTGTATTTTCTGATCCCTTTTGGCTCAAGGTCACTAAGGGAATTTTGTTATATGCTTAGAGTAGCTCCATGCCATGCCTTTTTTTGCCATGATATGTGCCTGTCGCATGTAGTTTTCATGCTCTAAAGATTGCTTCCTGATAATAAATTCAAGACTTGTGTTAATTTCACTAAGTCTGAAACCTATTATCATTTGCACTTTTGCCATGCTTGTTTAAACATGTTAATGGATGAACTAGCCGTAGCTCAGTGTTCATCTTTTCTCAAGCATCATGAGTGGATCCCTGCCATGTATTTTGTTGCCATGTTTGGGTGCTGTAGCATATTTATCTTGATGCATTTAGATGGCTACTTGCTGTTTATCGCAGACCGGTGCCATATTTGTTTTGCTTGCCATTTCCAAACCGTGCATCCGATTCCGGTGATCTTTATATCGATTTCAACCGAAATCACCTCACCTTTCCAGTGACACTCTTGGATTTCCAAGTTGAATCCAGATTCAATCATTCCTTTCCAAATCTTGCATATGCATCACATACCGCATCCCGCATATCATACCATGTTTGCATCATGTTGCTTGAGCATTGCACGTGGTTGATTGTGTTCCGTTTGCTTGTTGTTCTTGTTTGGGTAGAGCCGGGAGACGAGTTCATGAATGAGGAGCCCATTGAGTTTGCTTACGAGGATTAAGGCAACTCTGAGAACTTTGCAGGCAAGTTAACCATACCCTCGAAATCACTTCTATCTTTGCTTGCTAGATGCTCGCTCTTTTGCTATGTCTATGCTACGATACCTACCACTTACTTATCATGCCTCCCACATTGCCATGTCAAACCTCTAACCCACCATGTCCTAGCAAACCGTTGTTTGGCTATGTTACCGCTTTGCTCAGCCCCTCTTATAGCGTTGCTAGTTGCAGGTGAAGATTGGAGTTCGTTCCTTGTTGGAACATTGTTTTATTGTTGGAATATCACCATATTATCTTGTTTATCTTAATGCACCTATATACTTGGTAAAGGGTGGAAGGCTCGGCCTTATGCCTAGTGTTTTGTTCCACTCTTGCCGCCCTAGTTTCCGTCATATCGGTGTTATGTTCCCGGATTTTGCGTTCCTTACACGGTTGGGTTATAATGGGAACCCCTTGACAGTTCGTCTTGAATAAAACTCCTCCAGCAAGGCCCAACCTTGGTTTTACCATTTGCCACCTAGCCTCCTTTTCCCTTGGGTTTCTGGAGCCCAAGGGTCATCTTTATTTAAACCCCCCGGGGCCAGTGCTCCTCTGAGTGTTGGTCCAAACCAGAGCCACTTGCAGCGCCACCTCGGGGAAACTTGAGGGTTGGTTTTAGTTGTACGTAGTGTTCATCTGAGTGTGCCCTGAGAACGAGATATGTGCAGCTCCTATCGGGATTTGTTGGCACATTCGGGCGGTGTTGCTGGACTTGTTTTACCATTGTCGAGGATGTCTTGTAACCGGGATGCCGAGTCTGATCGGATTGTCTTGGGAGAATGAATATCCTTCGCTGACCGTGAGAGCTTGTGATGGGCTAAGTTGGGACTCCCCTGCAGGGATTTGAACTTTCAAAAGCCGTGCCCGCGGTTATGGGCAGATGGGAATTTGTTAATGTCCGGTTGTAGATAACCTGAAATTAAACTTAACTAAAATGTACCAACCGTGTGTGTTACCATGATGGTCTCTTCTTGGCGGAGTCCGGGAAGCAAACACGGTGTTGGAGTAATGCTTGACGTAGGTTGTTCTAGGATCACTTCTTGATCACAGTTGCTCGACCGTGCTTTTGCCTCCTCTTCTCGCTCTCTTTTGCGAATATGTTAGCCACCATATATGCTAGTCGCTTGCTGCAGCTCCACATCATACCTTTGCCTTACCTATAAGCTTAAATAGTCTTGATCGCGAGGGTGCAAGATTGCTGAGTCCCTGTCGGTGTCAAACCCGGCGGATCTCGGGTAGGGGGTCCCGAACTGTGCGTCTAGGCCGGATGGTAACAGGAGATAAGGGACACGAAGTTTTACCCAGGTTCGGGCCCTCTCGATGGAGGTAAAACCCTACGTCCTGCTTGATTAATATTGATGATATGGGTAGTACAAGAGTAGATCTACCACGAGATCGAGGAGGCTAAACCCTAGAAGCTAGCCTATGGTATGATTGTTGATGTGTACGTTGTCCTACGGACTAAAACCCTCCGGTTTATATAGACACCGGAGAGGGTTAGGGTTACACAAAGTCGGTTACAATGGTAGGAGATCTTCATATCCGTATCGCCAAGCTTGCCTTCCACACCAAGGAAAGTCCCTTCCGGACACGAGACGGAGTCTTCAATCTTGTATCTTCATAGTCCAGGAGTCCGGCTGAAGGTATAGTCTGGCTATCCGAACACCCCCTAATCCAGGACTCCCTCAGTAGCCCCTGAACCAGGCTTCAATGACGACGAGTCCGGCGCGCAGATTGTCTTCGGCATTGCAAGGCGGGTTCCTCCTCCATAGAAGATTTTGAACACAAAGATAGTGTCCGGCTTTGCAAAATAAGTTTCCACATATTGCCATAGAGAGAATAATATTTACACCAATCTAATCTGTTGACGTATTCCGTAGTGTGTCACACCACGGCCAAGCCTTTACCCGAGTCGTTTCATTATCCCACCTCAGCGCGTCATGCGAGGCGGTTTCCTTGGCACATCTTGTTAAAGCAGAGATCGTGTCCCCTTATCCCGGGATTCTCATCAATACGGGCGTGGGTAACCCAACCGCGCCATTGATTACGGCGCTTGGAGATAAGCGAGTTTTACCAGGCCGGTGGGGACATGTAGTTGCGTCCACCCATGTAAGGGGATAAAGATCCACCTTTTCACCTACGCCTTCTTCCTCCTTCGCCTATCCATTCTTGTGCACTCGAGCTCCAGCACTCGAGCTCCATCACGGAGGGACATATCAAAAAGCTGAGGAAGGCTGGATACCTGTCTAACGACATCGCGAACCGGCTCCCCGAAAAGGGGCAGCTCCTCCCCACCCCTAGGCCCCATGAGAAGGTGGTGTTCCTCCCCCATTTCCTCCGCGGACTGGGCTTCCCTCTCCACCCATTTGTCCGGGGGCTCATGTTCTACTACGGCCTGGATTTCCACGATCTGGCCCCGAACTTCGTCCTTAACATCTCGGCGTTTATCGTCGTGTGTGAGGCCTTCCTCCGCATCCGCCCCCATTTCGGCCTATGGCTCAAGACTTTCAACGTCAAGCCAAAGGTGGTGCGCGGCAGCCAGGCGGAGTGCGGCGGTGCCATGGTGGGCAAGATGGCCAACGTCCTATGGCTCGATGGCTCCTTTGTGGAGACCCTGAAGGGGTGGCAATCGGGGTGGTTTTACATCACCGAGCCGCGTGACGCCGAATGGGTCGCACCCCCTGAGTTTCGATCCGGACCCCCCACGCGGCTCACCTCCTGGAAGGAGACAGGCCTGTCTTGGGGTAAAAAAGGAGAGCTGACCGGACTCCAAACATGCATCCAAACCCCGGCGGACAAGAAGCTCAAGCTTATCAACGTCGTCCAGGTTATGCTCATCCGCCTGATCCTCCCGTGTCAACAACGGGCTTTCAACCTGTGGGAGTTCGACCAGGCGCGGCACCAAACTTTAAGCAGGCTCTTCAACACGACATACGAAGATGCCTGGAAGGTGCTTTTCAAAGGCGCCGAGGCTCCCGCATCCGCTACCGAGGATCGCGGATTTAGTGCGCAGCGTCACGCTCTCGCGGTAAGCTATTTTTTTTTTCCTTTTATAGGGTATCAGTTTTTCATAGTTTGACTCCATGCGGGATCTAAGCTCCCTTATCTTTGAAAGGATTGGCAGGTGACGTCCGGACAGATCAACTGTCTGGCTCCTTTGCCCGAAGGCCCAGCGGACGCTCGCTTGGCGAAGCTGTTCGTTCCGGCACCCTATGTGGTGCCGGAGAAGAAGGCCGCGAAAAAGGCCGCGGGGACTCGAAAGAGTGCCCGGCGCCAGGAGGTGTCGGATCCATCATCCGATGGTTCCGAGGTGCATTCCTCCCGTGAAGACGAGGAGGAAGAAGAGGAGAACTCCCCCCCTCCAGCGGGGGGAGAGAAGAAAAGGAAGGTCGCCCTCTCTGGGGAGGCCAGAGGGTCCAAGAAGGGAAAAACCCTTCCTCCGGACTACTCCACCGACGCCGATGGCGGAGAGGAGTGGCAGCCCAGGGCCAAGCCCCTGGCAAAATCGTAAGTATCCGGATACCAGAGTAATTCATAGTATTCGTTTATTGCACAACTTTCCCTTACGTCGAATATGTTTATGCAGCCCCTGGCAAAGACCGGCTCGACGCGTCGTCGAGCGGCTCACTGGACTCGTCGGATGTGAACTCGCTTCCGACGGCTTCCTCCCCCCGCCCTACGGACGACACCGAAGTGTTGTCCCAACAGGTTCCAAGCCGGGAGGAGGTGGTCCTGGAGGCACCGCAAGGCGACCTCCCGGACTCCAGGAGTAAAGGGGATGAAACCCCCCAGGGCTCCAAGTCCGGCTCTAGGCCGGACACCGCTCCGGAACCTTCAAAGGTTCCAGAGTTCGGCGGGGGACCTCCTTCCAAGAGGAGCAAGTCCACTATGCCGGCGGCCCCCGTCCAACCGGAGGCGCCGGACAATATGTTGGAGGCGCTCCAAGGCGCCTCCATCGACGAGGAGCACCGCACTATTATGAGTGCGGTGGTCCAGAAGGTTCAGTCCGCCAAGAGCGGACTGACTGAAGCTTGTACTAGCCTTTTGACATGCTTTGAGGTAAGTAAAGAATGTGTAAATAATATTACCGCATAGACAGTAGCCCCTGATGCTCTGTTTGGCGTTCGGGAAGAAAATCCGAATAGAGGATCAAATAGAATTCGCAGGAGTCTAACAAAAATGAGTCAATATGCATATGCAGGCTTCCCTGCTTCCGTCCGCCGCACTGACTGCGGAAGTGGACACGCTAAAGCAGAACCTCGAGCGGTCCGAGCAAGAGCTCGGGCGTGCCAAGAAGCAGCTCGAGGACAATGAAGGTAAGAAATACCTTGTTTTTAAATATATATAAAAAGGTGCAATTGCAAAGAATGACATGATTATCGTGGCTATTGTAGGGGCCACGTCTGAAGTGGCGACCCTTAATCAAGCGTTGGTCGAGGCCGAGAAGAGGGTGGCCTCGGAGCGCACCGAGAGGGAGAAGTATGAGGCCGAGGTTGGCAAGGTGCGGCAAGAGCTCCAGGCTCTCATGGAAAAACATGAGAGTTTGGAGCTTGACTCAAAGACGCGAGCGTCCGAGCTTGCGGTGGCTATTGAAAATGCCAAGTCTGCCAAGGCCGAATCCCAGAAGACCCTCCAGGAGTTGGATGAGGTGAAGAAGATAGCGGCGGGTAAGGCATTCTTTATGCAAAGCAAACACATAAACGTGAGTTACTTGTTACTTACCCGAATCCGGAGCTCTCCAGGAGCGTTCGCAGATCTTCCCCGGAGTGTGTCCGATGCCGCCGCATTCTATCGAGCCGAGGAGGGCAGCTCGACGGAGAAGGTGTTCTGGTCTTAGTACGCTGAGGCCGGACACCCCGTGCCCCTGAGCGACTAGCTGAAGCAACTGGTCGAGCTCCATAAGGCGGCCGAACAGGCCATGAAGGGCCTGATTGTTCGGCTGTGGCCTGGGGGGGCTCTGCCTGGGAGCTATTTCGGGCTAGTGCGGCGGCTGGTGGAGGCCTGTCCAAGGCTCGAAGTCATCAAGCGCTCCATCTGCATTGAGGGTGCCCGTAGGGCCCTTGCCCGTCCTAAGGTGCACTGGGGCAAGCTGGATGCTGAGAAGCTGGTGAAGGACGGGCAACCGCTGGGGAAAGAGCATCGCAAGCCCGAAAATTACTATAAGGATGTTCTGAAGGGTGCCTGCCTTGTGGCGGATGAATGTTCTAGGGATGTAATTTTTGAGTGAAACTTGCTCGTTTGTCCCGTGCGCCGAAAACTTGTTTATATGCGCTAAGCAATGCTATTGGAATTTAAAATATTACCTTCTGTGCGGCTGTTTATCAATTCTGAGAGATGGCGAGTCGTCGGCTTCTGCCCCCATGCTGCTAGTGCTGGGGTGTTCGGGGATAAACCTGAGCGCTCTTTTTCCCATGTTTGGGTCCTTCGAGGGAGGCGCTCAGCCCAACGAACAAGGCAATCGAACTATAATGCGTGAACACGCTCACTTAGCCATAGAATTCTATAATTTTAAATTTCGGCGAAGCCCCTGGTATTCGGAAGACCGAGTTTGGGGCGCTATCCACGCCTTGGCCGGACAGAGCCGGCTCCTCGCCCTAAGCGGCATAAGTCTTTAGGGACTTGAAAAACCTCTCAAACAGCGACCAGCTCTCGCTTCATCATGACAGTCAGTTTTAGCTTTCTCCACTAAGGTGCTCGACCCAGCTCAACTGGGGCACAATCGCAGTGGTTCTCCTAGTGCTACCTTAGCCGATATAGCGGAACGTAAGGCACCAAAACATAGGAGCCGGGCAAACCCAACTATTGACCCAAGACATGATTCGGAGCCGATGCTGTCGGCGTTCTGGGAATGGGGGTCCCCAGACTTGCCTGCCTGCGGCCTGCGGCATGGCTCAAAGGGGGCCCCACCACGGCCCATCTTCATCAACACAGACCCGAGACCCTCGCGAGGGACCAGGCCTCGCGGGGCGGACGTCACGGAGCTTCCTCAGGCACGGCCTCATCAGGCTGGATCGTGAGGAGGTGGAGAGATCAAGGCGGGGTACCTCACGAGGTGCCCGTGACACAAGCCATGACGACCAAGGGCGTCGGGCGGGTGCCAGCCCGCGCAGTGTCCTCCTTTCCTCTTTGGTGCAAAGGGGGCAAGCGCAGCCGCGGAGTACCGAGGCATCAGGAAAAGGTTGCCATTTCGGTGCAACAAGACCAAGACTAGAAGGACTGCAAGACGGAGGTCATCATGGAGCCCAAGACGGCGTCACCACCAGAGCTTTGCGCAGGCGAAGACTAGTTTTGTCAGGGTAGCTAGTACTAGCTGCCCCCCTTCAAATTAGCCCGCCATTGTTGGCTCCCTTCCTGCTCGATATTTGGGAAGAGGACCAGGGCCTCTATAAATAGGACTAGCCACCCACAGAGCAAAGGGGGTTCTGGAGAGGAGGTTCTTTAGAGAGGGGTTCGATCAGAGAGAGAGAGAGAGAGAGAAGGGTGACTGAACTCCACCCAGCAGTTCATCCCCCCAGCCAAGAACAGACCCTCGCGAGGCTGTTCTTCCTTGTATTGTTCATCATCATCAGCCCAAGAGGCAATCCACCACACCACACACTGGAGTAGGGTATTACACCACAACGGTGGCCCGAACCAGTATAAACCTCGTGTCCCTTGTGTTGTTCTTTCCATAGTTTAGACCTTAGCGTGGCGGAGGGGTGCAGGTAGGTAGGAAGCGAAATCTCCGCGCGCACCCCAGTGTTCGAACCTCAAGGGTCTGCCGAAACCCAAAATCCGACATTTGGCGTGCCAGGTAGGGGTGCGCCGGAATCCACCTTCTACCGCTTCGTGCCCCGTCGCGTCGTCATCACCATGTCCGGCGACCAGGCGGGCAACCCAGATCCATGGGCGGCGTGGCCTGCTCGCGCAGAACCGCTCGCCTCGGGCGACCCCGTGCCCCAGGCAGCTCGCGGTCCGCAGGGCGCTGCGGGCCGCAGGCGACGCGGACAGGCTTCAATAGCTCCCACACCTTGGCAGGCGCGGTCGGCAGCAAGGGCCTCCAATCACGCCGCGACCACGACACCGTACACCCGCCGGGAGCAGGCGAACTCGAGGGCCGCGCTCACGGTGGCCCGAGAGCTGCTGCAGTGCAGGCTGCTGGAGGGCGGCCGCGACGTGCTGTTGGAGCGGGTGGCGGAGCTCCTGGGCTTCGCCGCCTCAGGGGCTCACCCCTTCTGCACCCTGCTCCCATCTCAAGCCCAGGGCGGCCCGTGCGGGGGCTCCGCGCACGCCCGTGGGCTTCAAGGCTACTCCAACGCCAGCAAAGCTGTCAGCACCGGACCGGTGGCGGCGCTGCCCCCGCTCCTGGTCCGCGAAGAAGAAGGACTCGACATGACCCGCGGCCCCAGCGGACAGCCGCGCTGCCACCCCACGGTGGGCGTGTCAGGCAGGACCGCGTGGCACGCAGGGCACTGCGGCGTGGCCTTCGGGATGGCGGCGCCAGAGGAATACGTGCCCCTCATGATGGACCAAGGACACCCTCACGAGAGCGAACAAGGCTCGCTCCTCAGCCCAAGCTGGGGGGACGAGGCACCAGAAGCTGAGCCTTTCCGGGAGCCCCGGGACGGTCCCACTGGCCACGCTGGAGGCAACGATTATCGGGTACCGCTAATTCTTCAGGAGCAGGCATACGCTAACCATGGATTGCAGGAGGTGCAGGTCGCCACAGCAAGCTGCCCCGCTCCCACAGTCTCCTACCCCTCGGGAGGAGGGCGCAGGGGGCTATAGGAGAGGGGCCGGGATCCGACATCACCACCACGGCGTTCGGAGCAAGGTGTTCTCAGGAGGTAGGCCCTCCGCTGGGGAGGTGCCTCAGGGCCTGCCCCTGGCGGAGGACCCGTGGTCGTCGGGGGAACCGCTGGCGACTGCTCTACCCCATCAGCGGCGTCCTGGTTTCCGGTCGTCGTTGATGGCACTAGAGTGTGGCGCAAGGCGGGGCCCTCATCTGGCGATATGAAGCAAGGCCAGTACCTGTGAAGAAGGCCCAGTGCCTGTGAAGCTCGCCGCCCTGTGACACTCTCACGTAATAATGAGTGGGGCTGTACACGCCCCGGAGTCTCAGGGGTGCCGGCCTCAGGCCCTGGGGCTCCCTCCCACGCCCAGTGGCAGCACTTAGTTCCACGCTGGTGAGAAGACGTCCAAGACTAGACTAGGTGCCGGACGCGGCCTTTTGTTTGCTTTTGTTGCTTTTCCCTTTGGTTGTCGCTTTCCCCCGCTGGATTCAAGTTGGATTCGAATTTGAGATTTGCGTGTGTTCAGGGAAGGGGTGCTTAGTCTCGTTCGAGCAATTTCTTGCGTTTTGTTACCACTTCGCCTCAGCTGCCTCCCCTCGCGAGCCGGGTCAGGCCTAGCTTGCGCGCAGCCCAGACTGCCGCCGACGTGTCCTCTCAGGAGGGTGTTTTACTGCAGATCCTACGAACCCAATCAGGGAACACTCGAGACACCACAACCTCCCACAGGCTGCCTCAGGGCCAGCACGGGACAAAGGTAAACTAGCCGACCAGCGCGTCGCTTAGGCCAACCACTTGGCGCGGGCGCATGGGCAATGTAGCGTCTACTAATACGATGAACACAAGTTTTACATAAGGGGCTCCCCCTCCAAAATGCTCTCACTGCCATCAGGCCAAAACCTGAGTTCTATTCATGCAGGGTAAGGAAGTAGGAACGATGCACAATCAGTCAGATAAATCCCCCAATGCGTTCTCAGGAGCACCACCCGAGCCGTTGCCGGCATCGCTGAACTCGCCATCGCTGTCTGCGTCACCGCCAGCGGCGTCAGGGCCGTTCACCACGCTGCCCTCGTCGGCCGCCACGATCACGTCGTCGTTGTCTGAAGCGAAGGCCCTGATAAGAGCATCCACATTGTCTTCCACCCAGTGCGCCAGATCGCCTCGGACGGCCTGGGGGACTGGGGCGATGGCAGCGTCAAAATCAAAGTGGGGATCCATGTTCCGGAGGTGGCTGAAGACGCAAGAAAAGGCGTGCCCGAGCAGGGCGTGGCTCCTCTCCTCCACCAACCTGTCAGCCTAGACCGACCGCGCCTCCAGCTGCATCACCACGTCAGTAAAGAACTGAAGATTGCCAGCATAGTTGACTGTGTGTGGCTCGCCAACAGCCGCCTCGCAGATGTTGCCCAAGGCTGTGTTGGCACTCTCCCGGAGCATGGTGAGCATGGGGCCGTGCTCATGCTCCAGGATCTGCCGCTGACGTATCTCGTCCGCATTCTGGCGCGCGACGGCCTCAGCCTCCTCCACCCACTGGCGAAGAAGGAGCACCTCAGCCTGGGAGGTGGTTAACTCACCTTGCGCCACCTCAAGGGCGGCCCGGAAAGCATCGGCCCGCCGCGTTGCCTCCTCCAGCTTGGCCCTCAAGGCGGCAGTCCTGCCTTCAGCTTCGGCCCGGATCAACTCCAGCTTCTCTTCGAACTCGTGCTCAAGGTTCAAATGCGCCGTGGCCACCCGACGTCCGACCTCCTCCAGGACACGGGCTTCACGTGCAGCGACATCATCCTCTGCCCGCGTCACCAAGCGCTCCCTCGTCTCCAGGCGCTCGTACTCGCGGGTACGTTCGGCGGCTTCCAGCGTCAGCGCCTCCTCACGCTTCTGGAGCTCTGCCGAGTCACCAGAGGCCATCTTCATCGATGCAAGGGCTGCCTCATGCAGCTCCACCTACTCCTCCAATGAGTGGCACCAGGACAGGAGCTCCCGAGCCCGCTCCTCTGCCGCCTTTCGCCACCGGTCGGCTTCCCGGGCCTCCTCAGCGGCCCAAGATCGGGCCTCCCGAGAGGCCACCAGCGACGCCTTGGCCTCTGCATCGTCAAGATCGCGCTGACCGCGTGCAAGGGCGATGGCGCCCTCCAGCGCGCGCCTCTCCGCAGCCAGGCGCAGGCCCTCGGCCTCAAGGCACGCGTCTTCATCAGCCAGCTCCTCACCAAGCAGGCTCACCGCGTCAGCCGTCCTTCGAAGGAATCCTTGGCGGAGAGCGCGACGCTCCCGAGCGCGCTCGAGCACATCCTCCACACCATCATCTGCCCCAAGCAAGCGCCGGGGGCCACGAATCAGCACTCCCCCTCCGGGCAAGGGGCTGGGGGCTGGCACCCTCCCGACGGCCGGGCACGCCGCACCAGAAGCCCGGCCTGGAGCCAGTCCGTCCCCAGGCGAAGAGCGCAGGGAGCGCCTCAGCCAATCGCAGCCCACGATCAAGCGAGAAGCCCACGGCAGGCTGGCTATGCCACGAGAAGGCCCGCGAAGGAGGATCGCGAGGTGCGCAGGGCCACGATACGCCTCGGGATGATTCGCCTTTTCGATCGCCCTCACCACAAGGGCTTCGCTGCTCGGAGCGCTTGAGGACGGTGGAGGGGGCGAAGCCAAGGGGGACGGATCCTCAGCCGTCTCCGCAAGCTCGGCTGGAAGGGGCCTGCGGAGCAAGGGTCAGTAAAAGCAACAGAAGGATCGGGAGCTGGGAAAGGAGAAGGCTCACTCATCAGTGGCGAAGTACTTCCTACGCTTCAGCAGGCGACAAGGGTAATCGTCGCCCAGGGCCTCCCTTCTCTTCTGGAGGGCCTCAAAGTCCACGCGGAAGCGGCCTAAGAGTTGGGCGCAGGGATCAATCAGCGACGAAAATGGAGCATCAAAGCGACCTGCGTCAGGGGTGTCTGCATGATGTGCGCTGCCAATCGCCTCGCCAGGAGAGGCAGCCGGAGCCTCAGGGGCCTCGGTCACAGGCGCAAAGGGCAGCTGGTCGTCACCCTCAGCCTCAGTGGCACGGGCCCCAAGAGCTGCTCCCTCATGAGCATCGCCCGGCGCTGTCACCCTGCCGGGAGCCCCCTCGGCCTCTGGCGCCTCATGCCTCCCTGCTCCGCCGCTTGAGGAAGAGTCGCCTTGGCCGATTGGAAGGGCATTCACCATCACTGGGTTCTCGCGAGGCCCCTGGAGGCCGACGGGGCGCGGCCCCCACTCATCAAAGATAGGCATTTGCTTCACAAAATCGCCCCTGCTCTGGCAGAGGTACAGCAAGGCCCCTCCCTGCTGAATGCTGCCGGGGTTGGGGTTCCTAGTCAAGGTCAAGAGCACTGTCCTCAGCACTTCAGGAGTCAGGTCTTCTTCCTGGAGCCTCATACGGTCATCGCGCCCGCTGAGAGGCCACATCCAGCGGGAGTGGCGTTGGAGAGGAGCAACGCGGCGTAGCAGGAACTCCTTCACCACCTTGGGCGCTGTCACGCCAAGCGACATCAGGAACGCAAAGCGGTGCCAGACGAAGACGAGCTGGGGGCTCTCAAGCGTCTCTTGGCCCCAGCCCGAATTGGGGACAGCAGGCGAGGTTGGCTCCGATAGCAGGGGGCTGGGCACCCCTGCGTCCACATACAGCCACCGCTCGCGGAACCCAGCCGCGGGCAGGGGGAGCTTGAAGTCAATCCGAGAGGTCGCTGTCTCAGATGCGGCAACGAAGCTCACGCACGCCTAGCATTGGGTAGCGTCGACAAGGTGCAGCGAGAAGAAGTGGCACAGCAAGGCAACCGAAGGAAGGATGCCCACCATAGCCTCGCAAACAAAGGCGAAGACCGAAAGGAGGGTGATGGATTCAGGACCCAGGTGCATCATGTGGATCTGATAGTGGGAAAGCACATCATTGAAGAAGTCAGAAAAGGGAGGAACCAGACCCGCCCACAGGGCGTCGGCAAAATATGGGACCTCGCTGACTATCCTGTCGATGGAGAAGTGGGACGCGGGCCAGGCCGTCGTCCTCCCGCACTCGTTGAAGATAGTGGCCAGAGCCGAGCTGACCTTTCCCAAGCCCTCGGCGGGGGCCGCCAACGGCGGCGGGCAAGGCGGAGACACGGGTTTCTTCCCTCTTCCCTTCTTCGTCGAAGCCATGGCGATGGGGAAGGGGGAGGGGGAAGGTTCGAGATTGGGTTGAAAACAGAAGCCGGAGTTCGAGCGGAGGAAGAACAGAGGGCGCTCGAGCAACAGAAAGGGGAACGGCTGTGTACGACTACGGGTCCGCCTAGCATGGCGCAAAATAAGGAGGGCGTGGGGGAACAATGCCGCCCACGTCCTATCAACCGCCACGCGGCGCCCAAGGCCGCAGGCTGTTAGGGCCCGCGGCGCTTCGCTCTTGCCCTTCCGCCTCCCTGCACGGCCAAGTCCGGGCGCGCCTTGGGCCCGGGGGCTACTATCGGCGTTCTGGGAACGGGGGTCCCCAGACTTGCCTGCCTGCGGCCTGCGGCGTGGCTCAAAGGGGGGCCCAGCACGGCCCATCTTCATCAACACAGACCCAAGACCCTCGCGAGGGGCCAGGCCTCGCGGGGCGGACGACACAGAGCTTCCTCAGGCACGGCCTCATCAGGTTGGCTCGCAAGGAGGCGGAGAGATCAAGGCGGGGTACCTCACGAGGTGCCCGTGACGCAAGCCATGACGACCAAGGGCGTCGGGCGGGTGCCAGCCCGCACAGTGTCCTTCTTTCCTCTTTGGTGCAAAGGGGGCAAGCGCAGCCGCGGAGTACCAAGGCATCAGGCAAAGGTTGCCATTTCGGTGCAACAAGACCAAGACCAGAAGGACTGCAAGACGGAGGTCATCATGGAGCCCAAGACGGCATCACCACCAGAGCTTTGCGCAGGCGAAGACTACTTTTGTCAGGGTAGCTAGTACTAGCTGTCGCCCTTCAAATTAGCCCGCCATTGTTGGCTCCCTTCTCGCTCGATATTTGGGAAGAGGACCAGGGCCTCTATAAATAGGACCAGCCACCCACAGAGTAAAGGGGGTTCTGGAGAGGAGGTTCTTTAGAGAGGGGTTCGGTCAGAGAGAGAGAGAGAGAGAGAGAGAGAGAGAGAGAAGGGTGACTGAACTCCACCCAGCAGTTCATCCCCCCAGCCAAGAACAGACCCTCGCGGGGCTGTTCTTCCCTGTATTGTTCATCATCATCAGCCCAAGAGGCAATCCACCACACCACACACTGGAGTAGGGTATTACACCACAATGGTGGCCCGAACCAGTATAAACCTCGTGTCCCTTGTGTTGTTCTTTCCATAGTTTAGACCTTAGCGTGGCGGAGGGGTGCAGGTAGGTAGGAAGCGAAATCTCTGCGCGCACCCCAGTGTTCGAACCTTAAGGGTCTGCCGGAACCCGAAATCCGACAGATGCATATAATGCTATAAGTTCGGGGTGCCGCACTTGTTAAAGTGTTCGGACTTCTTACACCATATTGAGGGGTGCTAAGGCCCCTGGCGTATTTTGGCCGTACCAACGTGTACGGGTGCAACATGTCGTTAAGGAACATATATAAAGAAAAAGGTAATGCAAAAATAGATGAAAGCTATGCATTGTTTATTAAAAAGGGGTGCGATCAAGGCAGAACGATACAAGTAATGAGATAAGTGGAATGTTGGACTAGTTAGCATGTCCGTTCCAGGGGCAAGCTGCGGAATAGTATGCGGAACGGGTATACTGCTCGTGATAGAGACCACCTGGGAGTTCCGTAATGCGGCTTGGCTTGTCTGCTTCCTTGGTTCTTGCATCGTTTGTGCGGCAATTGAACTGCCGAACAGGCCTTCCGAAGGATGAAGTCCTGAAAGTAAGAGAAAATTAAAAAAATCGGTAGCCCCTGGTACGGTTTAAGCCGTGTTTTGGGCGTGCCATGATGGTGCCCCTCCCCCTGTGCCCATGGTATCTCTAGAGCGTAGTTATGTACGCGAAGTACCGGCATCGCCTTTTTGTGAGGGTTGGGGTTGGGGCCGCATTGCTACGCCTTCTCGGATCGTGCCAGGCGGTCTTGTTGTAGGTTACTCCGGGCGCGCTTGACGGTGTCCGGTCATTTAGGGGCCGGACCGGAGAACTGCCTGGAGAGGCTGCTTTGTACTTCTGTTGTAAGGGCCGCCGTGTGCTCCTCCGTTCGGAGGGAGCGTTCGGTGTTTCCATTGACCGTAATTACTCCTCGAGGGCCTGGCATCTTGAGCTTAAGGTATGCGTAATGCGGTACCGCATTGAACTTAGCGAATGCGGTTCGCCCGAGCAGTGCGTGATAGCCACTGCGAAACGGGACTATGTCGAAGATTAACTCCTCGCTTCGGAAATTATCCGGGGATCCGAAGACCACTTCAAGTGTGACTGAGCCTGTACAGTTGGCCTCTACACCTGGTATTACGCCTTTAAAGGTCGTTTTGGTGGGCTTAATCCTCGAGGGATCTATGCCCATTTTCCGCACTGTATCCTGGTAAAGCAGGTTCAAGCTGCTGCCGCTGTCCATAAGGACTCTAGTGAGATGAAATCCGTCAATAATTGGGTCTAGAACCAATGTGGCGAATCCACCATGATGGATGCTAGTGGGATGGTCCCTTCGATCAAAGGTGATCAAGCAGGAGGACCATGGATTGAACTTTGGGGCGACTGGCTCTACCGCGTATACGTCCCTTAACGCGCGCTTCCGCTCCCTTTTGGGGACGTGGGTTGCGTATATCATGTTCACTGTTCGCACTTGTGGGGGAAAACCCTTCTGTCCACTGTTGTTCGGCGGCCGGGGCTCCTCGTCGTCATCGCTATGCAACCCCTTGTCTTCATTTTCAGCGTTTAGCTTGCCTGCCTGCTTGAACACCCAACAATCCCTGTTGGTGTGATTGGCCGGCTTTTCGGGGGTGCCATGTATCTGGCACGAGCGGTCGAGTATTCGGTCCAAACTGGACGGGCCCCTAGGATTCCTTTTGAATGGATTTTTCCGCTGACCGGATTTAGAGCCTCTGAATCCGGCATTAACTGCCGTATCCTCAGCATTGTCGCCGTTAATGCGGTGCTTCTGCTTGTTGCGACGCGACCTGCCACTACTGTCCCTGGTGTCCGAATTACCAGGGTTCTTGGTCATATTGTTGCTACAAGGAAGCCAGCTGTCTTCTCCCGCGCAAAAGCGGGTCATGAGTGTCGTGAGTGCTGCCATAGATTTCGGCTTTTCCTGTCCAAGGTGCCGGGCCAGCCACTCGTCACGGATATTGTGCTTGAAGGCTGCTAGGGCCTCAGCGTCCGGACAGTCAACTATTTGATTTTTCTTTGTTAGGAACCGTGTCCAGAATTGCCTGGCTGATTCCTCTGGCTGCTGACTTAGGTCATCGGCGTCTGGGGGTCGCACATAAGTGCCCTGGAAATTGTCGAGGAATGCGGCTTCCAGGTCCTCCCAACAACTGATTGATCCTGTTGGCAAGTTGTTAAGCCAATGCTGAGCTGGTCCTTTAAGCTTGAGTGGGAGGTATTTGATGGCGTGGAAATCATCACCGCGGGCCATGTGGATATGAAGGAGATAATCCTCGATCCATACCGCAGGATCTGTTGTGCCATCATATGATTCGATGTTTACGGGTTTGAAACCCTCGGGGATTTGATGATCCATTATTTCGTCTGTAAAGCAGAGTGGGTGTGCGGCGCCTCTGTACTGGGCTATATCATGACGTAGCTCCAATGAGCCTTGTCTACTGTGTTCGGCCCCGCCGAATTTGTGGCCGGCGTGACGGTTACCGTCTCGAGCCGTGGGGTGCCCACACGATCCATAGATCGATCTTGTTTGCCTTGCCTTGTCCTCCAACATGTCTCGTAAGTCCGGCGCATATTCCCGTGCCTTGGTACGGGGTGCGGCTTGAGTGGAGGGCCAAGAGGCCTCTCTGTCGTGACCACGAGGTGGCCGGTCGGCCGCATCAAGTGCTTCCTCCTCTAATCGGGGTAGCAACCTGCGCTTTGGGTAGCTCTTGGAGGGGCGTTCGAGTTTATGCTCTTCGGCCGCAAGGACTTCAGTCCATCTGTCGACTAGCAAATCTTGATCAGCTCTAAGCTGTTGCTGTTTTTTCTTGAGGCTTCTTGCCGTGGCAATAAGCCTGCGTTGAAAACGCTTTTGCTCGACGGGATCCTCTAGCACGACGAATTCGCCGTCGTCGAGGCTTGCCTCATCTTTGGAGGGAGGCATATAATTATCGTCCTCGACCTCTCTGTTTGCCGCTCTCTCATGAGGCCTAGTTTCTCCATCCTCCTGTGCTAAATCTTGCTGGAGGGGGTTTTCTTTGGCGCTTTCCGGAGTATTATTATCTCCCGTGCTGGAATCACCATGTTTGTTTTGGCGGGATTTTGAGCGGCGCCGCTGACGCCGGCGCTTAGGCTGTTTCTTGGAGGGGTCATCCTCCGTTGTTCCATCGCCATCTCCCTCTTTTGGGGTGTCCACCATGTATATGTCATATGACGAGGTGGCTTTCCAGGGCCTAGTAGGCGCTGGTTCTTCATCATCTCCTTCATTGGTGTCCATACCGTCGATATCTTCGGAGTCGAAGTCGAGCATGTCGGTTAAGTCGTTGACAATGGCTACAAAGTGGGTGGTGGGTGGGCTTTGAATTTCTTCATCGTCCGTGCTCCAACCTTGCTGACCGTAGTCCGGCCAGGGCTCTCCTGATAAAGAGAGAGACTTCAGTGACTTCAGGATATCGCCAAAAGGCGAGTGCTGAAAGATGTCCGCGGCAGTGAACTCCATGATTGGTGCCCAATCAGATTCGATCAGCAGGGGCGCGGAGGGTTCGGAGTCCGGAGAGGAGTCCAGCTCCTTGGAGTCACGAGTCTCACAGGGTACGAGGCTGGTGTTTGGCTCAATCGCTGTTGGGGTCGCAGCCCCTGAGGTGGCATCCAACCGCCAATCCTCGATCGGCGCAGTTGGCTCCAAATTAAGGATCGAGCCGATGCGGGTGCGGCCTCCAGGGCACTGTTCGGCGGCAGAGCTAGATCATGCTCGTCGTGACAGTGCGGCGCGCTCGGCAGTGGCTTGAATCTGTCGAAGATCAAGTCCCCGCGGATGTCAGCCGTGTAGTTTAAACTTCCAAATCTGACCTGATGGCCAGGGGCGTAGCTTTCGATCTGCTCCAGATGGCCAAGCGAATTGGCCCACAGTGCGAAGCCACCGAAGACGAAGATCTGTCCGGGGAGTAAGGTCTCACCCTGGACTGCATCGCTATCGATGATCGTAGGAGCCATCGAGCCTGACGGCGACGACACAGAGGAACTCTCAATGAAAGCACCAATGTCGGTGTCAAAACCGGCGGATCTCGGGTAGGGGGTCCCGAACTGTGCGTCTAGGCCGGATGGTAACAGGAGACAAGGGACACGAAGTTTTACCCAGGTTCGGGCCCTCTCGATGGAGGTAAAACCCTACGTCCTGCTTGATTAATATTGATGATATGGGTACTACAAGAGTAGATCTACCACGAGATCGAGGAGGCTAAACCCTAGAAGCTAGCCTATGGTATGATTGTTTATGTGTACGTTGTCCTACGGACTAAAACCCTCCGGTTTATATAGACACCGGAGAGGGTTAGGGTTACACAAAGTCGGTTACAATGGTAGGAGATCTTCATATCCGTATCGCCAAGCTTGCCTTCCACGCCAAGGAAAGTCCCTTCCGAACATGGGACGGAGTCTTCAATCTTGTATCTTCATAGTCCAGGAGTCCGGCTGAAGGTATAGTTCGGCTATCCGAACACCCCCTAATCCAGGACTCCCTCAGTCCCTGTGACTCACAGTTTACTTCCAAAACCAGATGCATGGACCGATGATACCGTTCCAAATGACATGACCGAGCTCAAGTGGGAGTTTGATGAAGACTCTCGACGTTAATATGTGTCTTTCCCAGATGATCAGTAGTGGTGCCCAGTTGGGGCGATCGGGGATTTTGTCGCATTTGGGGGTTGATCTTTATTTTGGTACCGTAGTCGGACCATGAGTGTATTGGATGAATGTAATGCTATTTATGATATTTGTTTGACATGGCGAGTGTAAGCCAACTATGTATCCTTTCCCCTTTTATTTATATTACATGGGTTGTTTGCGAAGATTACCTCACTTGCGACATTGCTTTCAATGCGGTTATGCCTCTAAGTCGTGCTTCGACACGTAGGAGATATAGCCGCATCGAGGGTGTTACAATGCACGTATGGTAAACATTGTGTAACAAATTTGAAACGTGAGGTGTTATTTGATTGTCTTCCTTATGAGTGGTGGTCGGGGACGAGCGATGGTCTTTTCCTACCAATCTACCCCCCTAGGAGCATGCACGTAATACTTGGTTCTTGATGACTTGTAGATTTTTGCAATAAGTATGTGAGTTCTTTATGACTAATGTTGAGTCCATGGATTATACGCACACTCACCCTTCCATCATTGCTAGCCTCTTCGGTACCGTGCATTGCCCTTTCTCACCTTGAGAGTTGGTGCAAACTTCGCCGGTGCATCCAAACCCCGTGATACGATACGCTCTATCACACATAAGCCTCCTTATATATTCCTAAAAATAGCTACCATACCTACCTATTATGGCATTTCCATAGCCATTCCGAGATATATTGCCATGCAACTTTCCATCGTTCCATTTATTATGACAAGCATCATCATTGTCATATTGCCTTGAATGATCATGTAGTTGACATCGTATTTGTGGCAAAGCCGCCGTTCAGAATTCTTTCATACATGTCACTCATGAGTCATATCCCGGCACACCGCCGGACGCATTCATATAGAGTCATATCTTGTTCTAGTATCGAGTTGTAAATAAATAGAAGTGTGATGATCATCATTAATAGAGCATTGTCCCAAGAAAGAAAGAAAGAGAGAAAGGCCAAATAAAAAAAGAATGCCCAAAAAATATAAAAATAAAAATAAAAAGGGGCAATGCTAGTATCCTTTTTCCACACTTGTGCTTCAAAGTAGCACCATGATCTTTATGATAGAGAGTCTCCTGTTTTGTCATTTTCATATACTAGTGGGAATTTTTCATTATAGAACTTGGCTTGTATATTCCAACAATGGGTCTCCTCAAGTGCCCTAGGTCTTCGTGAGCAAGCAAGTTGGATGCACACCCACTTAGTTTCTTTTGTTGAGCTTTCATACATTTATAGCTCTAGTGCATCCGTTGCATGGCAATCCCTACTCCTTGCAATTGATGGGCATCTCCCTAGCCCATTGATTAGCTGCGTCAATGTGAGACTTTCTCCTTTTTTCTCTTCTCCACATAACCCCCTTCATTATATTCTATTCCACCCATAGTGCTATATCCATGGCTCACGCTCATGTATTGCGTGAAAGTTGAAAAAAGTTTGAGATTACTAAAGTATGAAACAATTGCTTGGCTTGTCATCGGGGTTGTGCATGATGAGACCATTCTTGTGTGACAAAAATGGAGCATGACCAAACTATATGATTTTGTAGGGATGAACTTTGTTTGGCCATGTTATTTTGAGAAGACATGATTGCTTAGTTAGTATGCTTGCAGTATTATTATTTTTATGTCAATATTAAACTTTTATCTTGAATCTTTCGAATCTGAACATTCATGCCACAATAAAAAGATTACATTGAGAAATATGTTAGGAAACATCCCACATCAAAAATTCTGTTTTTATCATTTACCTACTCAAGGACAAGCATGAATTAAGCTTGGGGATGCTTGATACGTCTCCAATGTATCTATAATTTTTTATTGTTCCATGCTATTATATTATCTATTTTGGATGTTAATGGGCTTTATTTTACACTTTTATATTATTTTTGGGAGTAACCTATTAACTGGAGGCCCAGCCCAAATTGCTGTTTTTTGCCTATTTCAGTGTTTCGTAGAAAAGGAATATCAAACGGAGTCCAAACAGAATGAAACCTTCGGGAGCGTGATTTTTGGAACAAATGTGATCCAAGGGACTTTGAGTGGACGTCAAGAAACAATCGAGGAGGCCACGAGGCAGGGGGGCGCGCCTACCCCCTGGGCGCGCCCTCCACCCTCGTGGGCCCCTCGTTGCTCCACCGACCTACTTCTTCCTCCTATATATATTGACATACCCCGAAAACATCCAGGAGCACCAAGAAACCCTATTTCCACCTCCGCAACCTTCTGTACCCAAGAGATCCCATCTTGGGGCCTTTTCCAGAGCTCCGCCGGAGGGGGCATTGATCACGGAGGGCCTCTACATCAACTCCATGGCCCCTCTGATGATGTGTGAGTAGTTTACCTCAGACCTTCGGGTCCATAGCTAGTAGCTAGATGGCTTCTTCTCTCTCTTTGGATCTCAATACAAAGTTCTCCTCGATTCTCTTGGAGATCTATTCGATGTAATATTGTTTTGCGGTGTGTTTGTCGAGATCCGATGAATTGTGTGTTTATGATCAAGTTTATCTATGAAAAATATTTGAATCTTCTCTGAATTCTTTTATGTATGATTGGTTATCTTTGCAAGTCTCTTCGAATTATCAGTTTGGTTTGGCCTACTAGATTGATCTTTCTTGCAATGGGAGAAGTGATTAGCTTTGGGTTCAATCTTGCGGTGCTCGATCCCAATGATAGAAAGGGAAACGGCATGTATTGTATTGTTGCCATCGAGGATAAAAAGATGGGTTTTATATCTTATTGCATGAGTTTATCCCTCTACATCATGTCATCTTGCTTAAGGCGTTACTCTGTTCTTATGAACTTAATACTCTAGATGCATGCTGGATAGCGGTTGATGTGTGGAGTAATAGTAGTAGATGCAGAATTGTTTCGGTCTACTTGTCACGGACGTGATGCCTATATACATGATCATACCTAGATATTCTCATAATTATTCGCTTTTCTATCAATTGCTCGACTGTAATTTGTTCACCCACCGTAATACTTACGCTATCTTGAGAGAAGCCACTAGTGAAACCTATGGCCCTCGGGTCTATTCTCCATCATAGTTTCCAATCTATTTTATTTTGCAATCTTTACTTTCAATCTATATCATAAAAATACCAAAAATATTTATCTTATTATTATTATCTCTATCAGATTTCACTCTTGCAAGTGCCCGTGAAGGGATTGACAACCCCTTTATCGCGTTGGTTGCGAGGTTCTTATTTGTTTGTGTAGGTACGAGGTGACTCGCGCGTGGTCTCCTACTGGATTGATACCTTGGTTCTCAAAAACTGAGGGAAATACTTACGCTGCTTTACTGCATCACCCTTTCCTCTTCAAGGGAAAACCAACGTGGTGATCAAGAGGTAGCATCGTCCAGAGCTAATCATCGCCGGAGAATTAGGGGGGGAGATTAGAACCAGACATGGTTTCTAATTATGAGGGAAAGAGGATTAGCCTAGCTCTTATTAGTCAACTAGGACCAACTAGAACTAGAAGAAGAACTAGAGCAGGCTCCAAAACTTGTGTGTCTCAAAGGACAAAATCCTCTAGTATATATAGGTTTGAGGGGAGAGGAGGGGCTGCCACCAAGGGGGAAGGAGTCCCCCTTGGGCACCAGCCAAGAGGGGGAGGAGGATTCCTCCCCCTAGTCCAATTCAGCCTCCTTCCTTCGGGGAAGGAGGCACCACCCCACTTGGGCCTTTGTGGCCCAAGTTGCCTCCCACCACTTGGCTTTTTAGGCCTGTTGATACTTAATTAAATATAAAATTGTTCTAAATACTTTCAGACCATTTTATATACTCTCTCCATTCCCTTATACAAGGCCATCATGAAAAATACAATTTGCATCTATACAAGGCCACAAACAGTAATCGAGACGGAAACCGCTAGGCATCAGACTACTGATACCTAGCATTTTTATCATCTATACCAAAGAGGCAGATCCAGTTAATCTCGGCCATCAAACCATGTCAATCCAACGACCTAGATTGCTTCCAGGGTGAGCTCTCAACATGTTGAGTGTGCAATTGATAGCATACCAAATATCAACATCTATATTAATCTCCTAATTAACACGTAATTGCTATCCTACCTAATACCAACGTGCAATCGATTTTTCCCTAATATCAACATGCATTGCACGTGCTCATTTACTAGTACCAGTAGAGAGGCATTGGATTGGATCCCATGCACCCGTTGGATAAGCAATGCACCTTCCATTGAGTGTTCCCAAAACTGAAACTAGTTAATGCTGGATTTCGGCAGGTTGATTGCTTAGTCCTTCTAACACAGGTCTCTAGTATAGTATGTAGCCTGCTTTCGTATAAATCGATGCTTCCTACACATAAATCAGTTCTTTTTTGTGGATTGTTTTCTCCATGCATCAAAATCTGCAATATGTGAAACCGTACATGTGGCAAGACCGGTGCATCTGATGCATTCATGTTTTATTAATAGTGGAAGCATATAAATTTATTTTGCATCTATCAGCTTGCAAATGTGCTTCTATATCATCTGTACAGTATATTATTTCAATATGTCCAATGTGACAATTTATTTTGCATCATTTAGGCTCAATGCAGATGCCTTGCAATCTGGTAGCTGCATCCGAATAAATAGAAATTTGCTTCCACAAAATTTGTAATTTGCATCCAAAGAAATGAGTATTTGCATCCATAGAATTTGAAATCTAAAACATCTTTTCTACCATTGTTACAGACTCTTACAAAGAAATTAAATTGGAACTTTTTCTCCAAAGAATCTGGTATCTGCATCCGAATAGATATGAATTTGCTTCCAAAGAATTTGGAATATGCATCCAGAGAAATGAGTATTTTCATTCATAGGATTTGGAATCTAAATCGAAAGAATTTAGAATTTGTTTTCTTGCAAAAAAACAGATGCCTTGCTTCGAGATATATATACTTTGCTTCGGAATCAACATGATAAAATTTTCATAGACTAGAAGAATTGCTTCCATACAAATATAGATTTGTTTCCATTAAAAATAAAAATAAAAACTATATCATATCAAATAACATGGGGAGTGCTTCCATGGTGATGATCATGTGTCTCCGTTAAATTTAGAATGTGCTTCTATGATGGCCAATAAGCTCCACACCATCTACCACAGTGACACGCATTGCAATCAAACGTGCGAGGACCTTGTCCTTGTACTGTTGCCATGCGGACATATGTGCTGATTCTTCCTAACTTCTTATGTGCTTCCTGCAGCCAGAGTACATAAACATGTGACGGATTAGCAAACTCTGATGAACAAATCCAAGATAAGGGGAAGAAATAACTCAAGAACTACAATGCTTCAAATAATGGAAATATTCCTTGCATGCGAGATTAACACACTAACCTTCAACTCCGTTCAGGGGATCTTGAAAAAGGAGGACACCGGAGTCCACTACTTGTTGTTCGGCCTTCTGGTGCTACTCCCACCTGGGAGGTAAACCGTCGAAGTAGCAATCACGAAGGGGACGTTGGGCTTGGCCATCTAATGCTAGGAAGGCACACTTGCACACCTGCAATGTTGCCTGAGGGGCGCATTGACGGAGAGGAAAAAGGGAGGAGCAATGGAACTGGATCTGGGCAGTGAGGTGGAGAGAAGCGGAGGAACTGATCTAACAAAGTGATGGGCGGCGCAATCGTAGAGAACGCGAGTAGTGCCATGGCAAGCTAGAGAGGTTCATGCGAGGGGTGTCTTGGGATGGATGAATGGGCGAGTGATTAGCGGGATGGGATTATGCGGCAGATGCGGGTGGTTAGTAACAAGGAATTGTGCATTTTTTGTTTTGAAAACGACCAAAGAGATAAGATGTGTTGGCCGTGGCATTCAGCTAGAATGGACGGTAGTCCATCGGTCTGATGCGGTGCTTCTGATCAGACTATAGATTAGAAGTGTTTCCCAAAAATAATGAAGTTTCCTTGTGCTAGCAACTTGTTTAATACTTGCATGCATGAAGTCATAATGACACTCTACTGCTTCCTTTCTTCCCTTCCTTGCATGAAAGTGGCGTATTAATGATCCCGGTTAACGAAAAGAAAAGTTGATTTTTGAAGCAGTCACTAAATTTTGCGTTGGTACGTATCGATCCCTATGAGCATAGGAATGATATTCGAGTGAACCTTTGGTTATCATGTGATGTTCCCTTTGCTTCACGATACTTTACAAAACCCAGGATGCATCAATATCCTCCTGAGTTAACACATGCTCACTATATCGAAATCCTCGTTACTGGTTTTGTTCTTTTTTCTCCTTATCGTGTTCCGGCATCCTCGTGACATAGTCACATGTGTCTGGCCAGACGATGATGGATGTCGTCACACCGAGAGGGCCCTAAGAATATATTTCCATCGTCTGAGGAGCAAGTCCCACTCTCGAGCTATCTAGTCCATTGTCAAACTTTCCGATGAACTAGTAAGTTGTCATTATAATCACCTTGTTACAGGTGATGTTTGAGCAACCACAAAGCTCACCGTAAGGTAAGTAACTACGATACTCTCATGGTCTTATTACAATTGATTACAGGCGATATTAATTCAATTCATAACAATATGATCATTCTCCCAACGTCATAATCTCAATGTTGTTTTAGGACTATTATTACACTTAATGATATCTGTTGGGGATATTACTACTGGAGGTAAACCGGCCTTATGTAGCCGGGTTGACTCCTTGAAGATTAGAAGCCCATAAAGATGCAAGGATGATGGCGCTTCATGGAGGCCCAAGGCCCGAAGGCGGGTTAAAGCCTGTAAATGTAAACCGGCTTAGTCATGTAATTTGTATTGTAAGATAGGAAGGATAGAGACCGAACTGGAAACGTTTATGATCCGGCTTCGGGACTCTGTAAACCGGCGGGCGTCAACCTATGTATATAAAGGGATGACCCGGCAGCGGTTTAGGTACAGACAACAACTCGAGAGCCAGACAAAGCGGATTCGCTCCCTGGCCTTCGAAACCCTAGCAATACCAACCACAACTAGACGTAGGCTTTTACCTTCCTTGAAGGGGCCGAACTAGTATAAAATTCCCCGTGTCCCCTTGTCCGGTTTAGCCCCTTAAAGCTAACCCGTAGCGATGGCTCCACGACTAAGTCCTTTCACAAGGACATCTGCCGTGACAAACCCATGACAGTTGGCGCCCACCGTGGGGCTATCGCATGATGGTTTTGAGTTCTTGAAGGGCAGCTTCAATGGACTTAAGGGATATGCTGTGGGCTGGATGACGAAGAGTCGTCGCGGCAAGCTCTACATTGACAATGCAGGATGGGGTCCTGAGGCCGATTCAATCGAATACGGGTACCGGGTCCCCTTTGGTGGGATTCACGTCTTCATCGCAAGATCGGCGAACCAGCCCCTGAGCCGGACATTTGCACCGACATCATCGAAACGGCTCGGCGTGCAAGTCCTTCGCCGGTTCAGCATGTGGCAAGGCATGTTTTCGTGGGTGTCATCCATGGATCGAGGTGCGAGGATGGACCGGTGTCCGATGGAGAGACCATGGTCTGTTCTGATGACGAGTCTTCTGGAGAGACCGAATCACTTTACCAGTTGCAGGACGGCCGGATTGATGGAGGATCCGAGGGCAACAGTGTTCCGGATTCCCCCGATCTACCAAACCGAGCCGCCATCTTCATGGCCGGCACACAATCGATGCCTCATTCATTTACCGCCGCAGCAATGCTCTCCGGTTCAACAACGGCCACATTAGCAGGGGCATGAAGCTCGGCGCCGCCTCCGACCCAAGTCCTGTCTGATTTGTTCGGCGCTTTGGCAACGTTGATGGCCGCGGAGGTGGATGCAGCAGCTAGGGATCAGCACAATGCGTAGATTGCAAAGGTAAAAGATCAGATAGCCCAGGCTAAGGCATACCTGGCAACAGAGAATGCTAGGATGGCTACAGAGCGGGCGAAATTGGAAGCACAGGCCTACTGGATTAGACTGGATCAGAATGCTTCAGAGGAAGTCATGAGAAGAAGGTATCGATCACGTCTCCCGTCAGTTTATGAGCCGTAGAATCTCTTCAACACACCAGGAGCAGGAGCTGGTAGCCAACCCACACTAAACCAGGCGGGGGTGCCGGGAACAAGAGCGCCGGTTCAACTGCGCACGACAGACCCGCCTCGCCAGAACAACATTGTGCCACAGTATGTACCAACACCGCCCAGGCATTATTCCAACCCGTTGGACAACATTGTGGCCACCGCTTCACGCCTGGCGGCCCTCCCAACCGACCGCGAGTCACCAGTTGCAGTGGAAGCACGTCGGGCCAGGGATCTCCTTCAAACAACACTAAATCAACAGCAGGCGTGTTCACACAGTCACGAGAGGATTCATTCCACTCCCCGTCCAAGCCGAAGCTATAGCAAACACGTGGAGGATGAACCGGCCGTGTCCAGTAGTGCATGTTGCCGAAATTCACCACGAGGGAACAACCCGGCCGGGGGAGGCACTAATGCGCAAGATGTTGTGGACCATGGCCGCGCACGTCGGGAGGCCGAGTTGGCGGCTCGACATGGAGCATGACAGCATACTCCGGTTCACCCCACGGCCTCCGTGGAGCCAGGAGTGATGTTCAACTCCTTAGGGGTGCCGTGTCTAACCCCTGCTTTGCGTAATGTGAGACTGCCCAAGGATTTCAAGGGACCTCGTAAGGTACCAAATTACACCGCCGATTTGCAACCAGAGGCATGGGTGGAGAGCTATGAGATGGCAATGGAGATGTTAGATGTGGATGAGGCAGTGTGTGCTAAATATTTCACCATGATGTTGGAAGGGACAGCTCGCACTTGGTTGAAGAGCTTGCCGACCAACTCTGTTGGGTCATGGGCTGAATTGAAGCACCGGTTTATCCAGAACTTCAAGGATACGTGTAAGCAGCCGATGTCAATCGTGGATATGGCCGCTTGTGTCCAAGAGGAAGGGGAGTCCATGACCCATTGGGTCAAACGGGTCTCAGCAATTTTGCATTCATCAGATCGTATCAATGCAGACACTGCAGTGTTAACATTAGAGGGCAATTGTCATTTCAAACCGCTAAAACAGAAATTGGGAAGGCCCAAACGTCACTGCAATGATATGTCAACACTCATGGCCGCTTTGGTTAAATACGCCGATTCAGATAATACCAAGGATCTGGATTTAGAGGAGGACAAACCGGAGAAAGGTAAGAAGAACGGCAATGCCAAGGGTCAACAGCATAATCCGACAAGCCATGGAAACGGTGGTAAGTGCAAGGCCGACAGTAGCTTGGACTTTGTTGCAAATACCAACGCGCAGGAGAATGGCCAGCATCGTAAGGGCAAGCAGCCCTAGAGGGGTGGAGGTTCAGGCCTCAATTTGGAGCGCTTGTTAAATCAGCCCTGTCCAAAGCATGGATCGAAGGAGAAGCCGACATCACATCTTTGGAAGGACTGTTATGTCGTGCGGGATTTCAAGAATTCCAATATGTTCCAACATGACAACGGCCCGCCCGGCGGTTTAGGAGGAGGTTTCCACGGGCCAGGTTATGGAGTTGGTGGTTCTGGTTTAGGGTTTCAAGGCAACCAAACCGGACACGTCAATCAAGGGCACCAAGGCAACCAGGGAGGTTACAACCATCAGGGGAATCATCATCAGCAGCAGTAGTCGGGTTATTAGAGCAATCCCAAACAACTGAACATCGGGCAATATCATGTCTTCACTACTAGTTTGTGCAAACATGATCAGAAGCTTCACAAAAGGGCAGTAAACTTTGTTGAGCCGGCAGTACCTCAGTATTTACGCTGGTCTGAGCAACCTATTTTGTGGAGTAGAGATGATGACCCACCCCGGGTTGATAATCCAGGTCACTTGGCCTTGGTGGTGGCCCCTCAAGTTGGGGGATATAAGTTTACCAAAGTACTCATGGATGGGGGAAGTAGTATCAATATTTTGTATTATGATACATTCCGCTGTATGGGGTTGACAGATAAGGATCTTAAACCGTCAAATACGGTCTTTCATGGTGTGGTGCCTGGTAAGTCTGCATATCCTATTGGCAAGATAGCTTTGGAGGTAGCTTTTGGAGATGACTATGATTCAAGGTCAGAAACATTGACATTTGAGGTGATAAAGATCAAAAGTCCGTACCACGCCTTGTTTGGGCGGCCAGCTTATGCTAAGTTTATGGCAAGGCCATGTTATGTTTATCTACAACTTAAAATGCTAGGTCATAAAGGGACTATCACAGTACATGGAAGTAGAAAGATTGCTTTGGAGTGTGAAGAAGGTGATGCGGCTTATGCTGAGTCGGTTTGTGCCATGGAGGAGTTGAAATTCTATAAGGAGCAAGTTGATCCGGTAGACATGACCTCTTTGAAAAAGCCAACTACAGAACATGATCCAGCGTTGAAGTTCAAATCGGCTACAGACACTAAAATGGTTGACTTTGTTCCTGGCGATTCATCCAAACAGTTCAGCATCAGCGCTAACCTGAATCCCAAATAGGAAAGCGCGCTCATCGAGTTCATCCGTGAGAATCGGGACATCTTTGCATGGACACCTTCTGACATGCCAGGTGTACCGAGGGAACTCGCTGAGCACACACTCAACATTGATCCTAAGTTTAAACCGGTCCGGCAGTTCCTCCGCCGTTTTAATGAAGAGAGACGTAAGGCTATAGGTGAAGAGGTAGCCCGCCTGTTGGCCGCAGGGTTTATTGTCGAAGTTTTTCATCCAGAGTGGTTAGCTAATCCGGTGCTGGTTCTTAAGAAAAACGGCACTTGGCGCATGTGTGTGGACTACACAGATTTAAACAAGGCTTGCCCTGCAGACCCCTTTGCTCTCCCTCGCATTGATCAGATAATTGATGCTACGGCGGGTTGTGACCATTTTTGTTTTCTGGATGCTTACTCTAGTTATCATCAGATCAAAATGGCGGTTAAGGACCAGGAGAAGACAACTTTCATAACTCCCTTTGGAGCCTTCTGGTATGTTTCCATGCCTTTTGGACTCAAGAGTGCCCAGGCAACTTACCAGCGATGTGTTCAGAATTGCCTTCATAAACAAATTGGGCGTAATGTTCATGCATATGTGGATGATATTGTGGTCAAGTCCAGAAAGGAGGAGACATTGATAGATGATCTACGAGAAACCTTTGACAATCTCCGGGTTTACAAGATGATGCTCAATCCGGAGAAGTGTGTCTTCGATGTACCGGTAGGCAAGCTCTTAGGCTTTCTGGTATCAAACAGAGGCATTGAGGCTAATCCGGAAAAGATTGCAGCAATTACATCCTTGGCTAAACCGGCGTGTATTAACAATGTTCAACGTCTGGCCGGCCGGATTACAGCCTTGAGCCGGTTTATCAGTCGCCTTGGAGAGAAGGCCATCCCTTTATATCAGATGCTCAAGAAAACAGATAACTTTGTCTGGAGCGAGACAACTGATAAGGCGTTCAAGGATCTGAAGAGGTAGCTAGCTGAACCGCCCGTGCTTGCAGCACCGATCGATAAAGAGCCATTATTATTATATGTGGCTGCTAATGCCCGGGCTGTTAGCGTAGCCATTGTGGTAGAGCGCAGGGAGCTTGGCAAGGAATATCCGGTTCAACGGCCGGTTTATTATATCAGCGAGGTGCTCATTGAGTCAAAGCAGCGGTATCCGCATTGGCAGAAGCTGGTGTATGTGGTGTTTATGGCGAGCCGGAAGCTTAAACATTAATTTCAGGGCCATCCTATCACAGTGGTCAGTTCAGCTCCTCTGGGTGACATCATTCAAAACAGAGAAGCAACCGGCCGGATTGCCAAGTGGGCTATTAAGCTTGGACCTCATGGGCTCAAATATATACCCCGCACAGCGATCAAATCCCAGGCACTCATGGATTTCATCAATGATTGGACGGAGTTACAGGCACCTGAAGAGAAACCAGATAATACATATTATACTATTCATTTTGATGGATCCAGACAGTTGGAGGGCTCGGGGGCTGGAGTCATACTAACTTCCCCACGAGGTGACAAGTTTTGTTATGTCCTCCGTTTAATGTTCCCTTGTACTAACAATGCAGCTGAATATGAGGCTTTGCTCCACGGTCTTTGGATGGCTAAGGAGATTAATTTGAGCCGGGTTAAGTGCTTCGGCGATTCAGATCTAGTGGCTCAGCAGGTGTCTGGCACTTGGGATTCTAAGGACCCACTCATGGCTGCATATCGGCGAGAGGTGGACGCAGTGGCTGGTCACTTTAAAGGTTATCAGGTGGACCATATAGACCGACGGAAGAATGAAGCGGCGGACGCTTTAAGTCGTCTTGGTTCCCACCGTAAACCGGTCCCGCACAATGTCTTTCTTGATGTGTTGCATAATCCGTCAGTCAAAGTGCCAACCGAAGAAGATTTGGCTATTCCTGATCCGGAGGCTCAGTTGGTGGCAGCTCTGCATGCCATACCGGATTGGACGATCCCATATCTGGCTTACATGAACCGAGGTGAGTTACCAGATGATGAAACATTGGCTCGACATATAATCCGGCGTTCCAAGTCCACGACCATACTCAACGGGGAGTTACATCGTTACAGTGTTTCAGGAGCAATTCAGCGATGTGTTTCTCCTCAAGAAGGTTGTGAGATTTTACGAGAAATCCATGAAGGGGATTGCGGTCACCACGCCGGTTCAAAGTCGTTGGTTGCCAAAGCTTTTCGCCACAGTTTTTACTGGTTGACGGCGCATGCTGATGCAGAGGATTTAGTCAAGAGATGTGATGGATGTCAAAAATTTGCCCGCCGTGCGCATGTTCCGGCTCAAGAGTTGCGGATGATTCCAATTACATGGCCATTTGCAACTTGGGGGCTTGATATGGTTGGACCCTTCAAGCATTCTAAGAACAAAAAGACCCACCTGTTAGTAGCAGTTGATAAATTCACTAAATGGGTGGAGGCAGAGCCAGTCAGCAAGTGTGATGCAGCCATGGCGGTTCAATTCATCAAGAAGGTGATATTCCGGTTTGGTTTTCCACACAACATTATAACAGATAATGGTACTAATCTGTCAAAAGGGGAGATGGAAGAATTCTGTCAACGTGAGCACATCCGGCTTGATCTAGCGTTGGTGGCTCACCCCCAATCTAATGGTCAAGCAGAAAGGGCAAATCAAGAAATTCTACGGGGTATCAAACCAAGGCTTATGGTTCCCTTAAAGCGGACTCTAGGTTGTTGGGTTGAGGAGCTAGATTTTGTGTTATGGAGCATCAACACCACACCCAATAGGTCTACGGGTTACACACCCTTCTTCATGGTCTATGGAGCAGAGGCGGTTCTTCCTAGTGACATCCGTCACGATTTGCCCCGTGTGGCAGCTTATGTTGAAGCTGATAATGAGAAGGCACGTCAGGATTCACTGGACCTGTTGGATGAAGAGCGTGATCTTTTAGCAGCACGATCGGCGATTTATCAACAAGATCTCCGACGTTATCACAGCCGCTGGGTTAAAACTAGAACCTTTCAAGAAGGTGATTTGGTGCTCCAGCTCATCCAGTATCAGACTGATATGCACAAGTTATCCCCACCTTGGGAAGGACCCTTTGTGGTCAGCAAAAATCTGCACAACGGATCTTACTACCTCATTGATGTTCGAGAGCATGAAGACTCACGTCAATCGGAGGAGGAGACCAAGCAGCCATGGAACATAGCTCTCCTTCGGCCTTACTATACTTGAAGCCATAGGCTCTTCATCTGTACATATTTATGACAGTGTATATATCATATAATAAACCGGAGCCTCCGTTATAAGCGGTGTATCTGTTCTTTTTATATCCTGTGTGTGCTTTTACAAGTTAACTGACAAAGCGGAATTTTTGTTAATCCGGCTTTAGCAGCTGCATAGATATAAAGAAAATCACTAGGGGGCTTGGTCATATTTGAACTACAGCTACACCTCTTGATCGGTTTTTAAACCATGAAGGGATATCACTAGGGGGCTTGGTTGTCCTCACACCATAGCTACACCTCTTGATAGGCATTTAAGCCACAAAGGAAAAAATTTGTGGAGCCAAAGAGAGTGTTGTACACAGTACAGACTCAAACATGGGCACACACTGAGCATCGCTCACAAAGTTACTTGGGGGCTCTTTTTGCAAAGCAACAAAGAGTTTGAAAGGACCCTCGTAATTGGCTATCAAGCCACGACTTGGAAGCCTGGTGTATTCACCTAAAAACCCGGGTTAACCTGCCTTCATCAAGTAAGCCACTCCTGTCCAAGTAATCCTGGTATGACCCATTGAACGTTTGACAAGTCAATCTTTTACAGACCCTGAACTTGTCACAGTTAAAACGATGATTGGTTAATTGGAGGCCCATCTTAAAAGGCTTTTTAAATGGTTTAACTCAGAGGCCTGGCAGCCCATGAAAAGCCTCGATTTGGAGCCTGGCAGCTCGTAAAAAGCCTTGCATATTTTCATGTTTGAATTTTGTTTGTTGAAAATCATAAGTATTTTTTGATAAACCGGCGTCCTTGACCCGGCTTGCTTCTCAACTACAAGTTGTGGGCACATGATCAATTATAAACCGGTGTTCATTGACCCGGTCTGGTTTGACTAAATCGCCAGTGTTATAAAGAAAATCCGGTGGTTATCCCGGTCCGGTTTAATATATAGACTGGCATTATGAAGATGGAGTTATCAACGTTCCGGATTGGTATTAACACCTTTGCCGTATACACGTTTGGTCAACCAATGAGGTACGTTCTGTACATTACTTTTTGTACAAACACTTGATTATTCATCTAGGTACTATATACTTCTTGGACATCATGACACGTCTAGCGGTAAACCGCTAGATACTTTTAAGTTGTTGTACGCAGGAACGCAATTCATCATGGGTTATGCATAAATATATCCCAAAGGGCGGCACAGATTGTCACAAAGTATTACGAAACATGCTCGATGGCATGGCAGATAACGGAGTTTCAGCTATCCTATTACATGAAGCTTCAAAGCGGATCAAATAGTATCATTGTTTTTCACAGTAGCCATATAAACCGGCGACCGGATCAGGACTCTTCATCGCGACGGTTTGACGGTTGAGGGTCAGTTGGTGTAGGCACTTCTTCATCCCTTCCCAGACGTTGGAAATCAGCGTTGACCAATCGATTCCAGTTAACACTTGGAACACTGCTTCCTCATGGATAAGATTGGAAGGGTTAATATCAGGGGCGTAAGTGTGCTTACGAATCGGAGGCACAAGTTCTTTGACTTCATGGATGTCAGCCGGTTGTCTTTTCCCTTTTGCATCATAAAACGGTTGAAAATGGGACAAATCGGTATCATCAACCAACTTGCTGGCTGCTGGCCGCATCTGTTTGGTCAGCCGCCGAAGATCATCATTGTTGAAGTTTGAACCGTCTTCTTTAACGCCTGGGTATCCTTTAATGATATCCTCCACTTCAAGGTCTGGAATCCAGGCTTTGGCTCGAATAAGGGCGGTTAAAGCTCCTGCTCTGGCAGCTGCTCTCTTCAACTCGGCAATACGGGCCGGTAACATGCCCAACTTCTCAAGGGTCTCCTTAATCAAAGTTGGAGTCGGTTTGTTATAAGATGCCGTGCTAATAACCCGTTGAGACCCAGAGTATAACTATTCAACCAATGTATATGCCGCTTTGAGCTTCATCCGCATATCTGTACCAAGATGAGCGATCCGAGTGCCTGCCAAAGATTTTATCAACATTTTGGTCAGTTATAAGATTCATCGACTGGTGCAACACACATAAGCAGACACTTACCAAAGATAGCAGAGGTCATAGCATTGATTTGGCGTTTCAAACTAGCTAGTTCTTCAACCACTGGCTTCAGGGCTACCTTGGTGTCTACAGATCTTTTGGTTAAACCGGATTTCTCGGTTTCCCATTCAGCACGCTCTTGGTTGAAGGATTCTTTCAGCTTTTCCATTACGGCCAGGGCCTAGGTCAGCTCCTCTTTGGCCTTTGCAGCCTCGGCTTGTTGTGACTTCACATTCTCTTGCAAGTCAGAATTTCGGGCATCTTTGCTTCTCAGTTCAGTCTGCCACGTTGAAGGTATGTTAAGCAAACAACATATATATGTGCTAAAGTACACAGCGTATAACAAAGTTATGCACTTCATACTTGGGGGCTAATGCCTATTTTCTCTCAAGTACTACACTTTATACAAGTCTCCAGAACAATGCAAGCATTATCCTTGACACTTGGGGGCTAATGTGCATTTGTTCTAAAACGGATGTGTGGATTAAAAACCGGATTAACTTGCCAAGTTAAACCGGCCTTTGGGGGCTATGCTGTAGAAAGTTATCTATTTTTTTTTTCAAGATGAGTCTTATCTATTATTAGCAACCTGCCATTACAAGGATCAATGATGAGATGCTTAAAGTGTTACAAAGATCCGGTTTGTGATTAACAATCATAAAACGACCCTTGGGGGCTACTTGGGATAGTGTTTCAGCTATAAATCAATACACAAAGGGAGAGGAATTTACCTCATATCGCTCTTTCATCAATTTCACCAAACCGGATTCATAATCCCGGTTTGAGTGCAGACGGTTCAAGAAGCCAGAATGGAGCTCATCAGCGTTAAGATGAGCATAGCTTGATAAATCGCTGCTCCATTTACCTTTCTCCCTGGCAGCTTGCTCTTCTTTGGCACCGTGTTGAGCCAAAATGACGGGACGGCCAGGAGAGCTGTGGTCCATTCCAGTAATAATAACGTCACCTTGGCCTTCAGGGTTTTTGGTTGATGATATTGGAATTTCAGCATCTTTCACAGGGATAGCCCGGTTTGGTTCGGCCGGTTCAGCATCAGGCGCGGCAGGATCAACGTCTACTGGTTCATCAGTATTTTGGCCTTCAAGGGGCGGGTTATCAGAAGAATCTTCAGGATGAGGGCTTTCCGGTTCACGAGTTTGTTCTGGTTCACCTCTTGGTTCTCCTTCTTCGGCGACCGGATCTTCGAGCGGATTGGTGGTCCGAGCTTTCTTACTGGGTCTGGCTTTGGCCCTGCAAACAGAATAAAAGAGGATTAACATCCTATTCAAAGGATTTATGGTGCATTCAAAGGAAAGGTTTTTACAACTTACCCGGCCACAGTTTTCAAAGGGGGGAGTTGAGTTGCTGTCGATTCACCAGAAGATGAAGGAGGTGTCACCTGATAATTTGAATCGGACGGATTAAGAGGCTGTCTGAAATAACCTGCCTTGGGGTAAGAATGGTCAGAAGTAGGAGAGACCTCAGACCGGCGCTTCCAAACCGGAGTATCAGGTAAACCGACTGAAGTGACCTGTTGGCCACTGTGCCAGGTTGTCCGGCGAGCTTCATGCTGCCGAGTCTTCAAAATAAATGTTGGATCCAAGTGAGCAAGAGGATGAGCAAAGCTTACTTTCCGGACTGCTTGGCGAGTTTTTTGTGTTGGCATAGAGTCTGAACCGGAGGAAAGAGTAATTACCTCTACGTCATCAGCTTGACTAGCTTCTGCGTCCTCCCGAGGAAGATCATTGTTAATGAGATGCATGAAAAGAGAGCCAAGTGAGTCAAGTTCTACCTCAACTTCTGGATCATCAGTGTCATCATCAAGCTCCATGTTAATCCGGTCAGCTGTTTTCCATTTTAACGTCCGCTTTACGGCTTTGGTCTTTGGGCGGGATGGCTTGACCGCTTTATCTCTAGTCGGCTTTGCCGCTTTCTCTACGGTTTTCCGTTTCTAGAAGGGGTCATCTCCCTGTATATAAAGAAGAAGGATTACAGGTTGCATAGGCTAAAAACATTAAGAATGAGGGGGAAATATAATGCTTACAGCAGGCGGTTTGTTCTTGGCATAGAAGGGACTCACACCGGTTTGACTACAGACCAGTTCCGACTCATTCAGAATCTTCCTCACACCTTCAGTGACTTCTTCCTCAGATAATTGGATGTTGCAATGGCGTTGAAGGTCGTCAACCTCACCGGTATATTCACACATTAAACCGGGACGCCGACTTAGCGGCAAGATACTCCAAGATATCCAACAGCGCACAAAGTCCACGCCTGTTAAACCGTTTGCCATAAAGGCCCGGAGTTTGGCAGTTGAGCAGCGTATTTCGCCCTTTCTGAAGAGCTCAGGCATTTTGGCATGGGGTGAGTATTGGATAGTCTGTGATCACGAAAGCCGGGGAGGGGGTTTTCATCTTCAGGCGAAGTTTCTCTGCAATAAAACCAAGTTTGATTCCATTCCTTTGGGTGGCTATGATGTTTGGCATGAGGAAATTCAACTTCTTTCCGCTTTTGAATCGAGACACCACCAAGTTCTGTGTTCAAGCCATTTACAAACTCTGTGCACCGGTTTAAGTGAAAGAAATCCCGGAACAGTTCTGCAGTTGGTTCTTCTTGTAAATATACTTCACAGAAGACCTGGAAGTTGCATAAATTGGAAACCGAGTTGGGACCAATATCTTGCGGATGAAGTTGGAAGCTGGCAAGCACATCTCGATAAAACTTTGACCCTGGAGGTTTGAAGCCACGGCCTATATGGTCAACAAAGACCGCCACTTTGCCTTGCCTTGGGGTTGGAGGATTTTCTGTTCCTGGAACTCGCCATTTGATTTCAGTTTTCTTAGGCAGGGTGCCGATGCTAACCATCTCATTCAACTGAGTCTCAGTAACCCGGGAACGAGCCCAATTGCAGGCAGTGAATTGTTTGGCCATTGCGAAACAAAAACAAGCTGAAAATGAAAGGCCGATTTATAAATTACGCATGATTATATGCAAGATACAAGGGAGTAAGAAACATACTGATATGTGAAATGGTGTAAACCGGAGACTAATGCAATAAGGGAAAAAGGCTATACTAGTACAGGATTATTCAGACACTGTTAAACCGGAGCATAATTATGAAGGTAAAATGTCCTCCGGTTTATCAGAGGGCTAATGGCATAGACTGCTTATACAAGGTTAAACTGCCTATGTTGGTGTAAGGAGAAACAGATCTCACAGGGACGTAGAAACAGATCTCATAGTGACATATGAAATTTTCGGATCTAAGATAAGATAGAAAAGTAAAAATAATTGGATCTAGAAGGGGTGCAGAACCGAAGCAACTTATGAAGGACTAGATTAGTTCTTTGCGCATAAGGGTTTGTGGTGACAAGGGAAGGTTAGCTACGGCAAGGAGTACGTCAGATATGAAGTATTCACCTAAAGGCCATGAAAGAGCAACGCTGAAAGCTCTGATGAACCTCAAGAACAGCGAAGAACAAGGAAGCCCTAATGGATCTAAGAAAGAAAGGGGAAAAGACTTACTATGATGGCGGAAGCAGCGGAAGGGCGCTGTGGAACTCTAGTGCGAACATGTTGATGCAGCGGCTAACGGCAAAGCAGAGGCGGAGTTAGAAGATGACGGCGGCTCTCGGGTGCGAGGTCGCCAAGAGGAAGAAGAAGAGATAAATGGGTAGCGGAAAGAAAAGAAAAGGGGTCCGATGTCCCTATTTATAAGGCAAAGAAATGAACCAGCAAGTGCGGGAATCGAGGAGCCCAAAAATGGATAAGTTAATAATGGTGTCGCCTCGATGGCTGAAAACATATTAAATGAAGGTAATCTTCGACATCAACGGATGGATGACGTCAGGACGGTTTATCCTAATCTTGAAGTATGACATCACGGCGGTTTACAAGATCGAGGTGAAGATATGAGGGAAGAATTTTTCTAATTATAGAAGATTGACATGAACGGGTTCAAACCAATCTGGGGCCTAATGTTGGGGATATTACTACTAGAGGTAAACCAGCCTTATGTAGCCGGGTTGACTCCTTGAAGATTAGAAGCCCATAAAGATGCAAGGATGATGGCGCTTCATGGAGGCCCAAGGCCCGAAGGCGGGTTAAAGCCTGTAAATGTAAACCGGCTTAGTCATGTAATTTGTATTGTAAGATAGGAAGGATAGAGACCGAACTGGATACATTTATGATCCCGCTTCGGGACTCTGTAAACCGGCAGGCGTCAACCTATGTATATAAAGGGACGACCCGGCAGCAGTTTAGGCACAGACAACAACTCGAGAGCCAGACAAAGCGGATTCGCTCCCTGGCCTTCGAAACCCTAGCAATACCAACCACAACAAGACGTAGGCTTTTACCTTCCTCGAAGGGGCCGAACTAGTATAAAATTCCCATGTGCCCTTGTCCGGTTTAACCCCTTAAAGCTAACCCGTAGCGATGGCTCCACGACTAAGTCCTTTCACAAGGACATCTACCGTGACAAACCCACGACAATATCCTAAGATCTGGAAAATATGATCACCAACAACACTTGAGCTAGTCTTAGAGGCGAGACTAGGAACCTTTATTTTATTCGTTTCTCATTTCACACGTGCATATAAGTTTTCCATTGAATTGCATATTCCAGGATCATAGCTGTTATAGCATGAAATATAAACTCTTAATTATGAAAATGGAAATATAACAATACAATCTTACTACCTCTAGGGTATATTTCCAACAATCGCATCAATGAACACTACGAAGATGGGGGTAACGATGATCTCACTGACTAGCAACGTAGTTTGTTGATGAAGCGCAACAATTCCCAGAACTAGGTTATAGCTCCCAACTGCGAGAATTTCTCTGAGATGATCCGCCGATCAAGTGTCGAAGTAGACGAACCCTCCGAGGTATCCACGCGTTCTGAGGTAGTATTCCGCTAGCGCTTCGACGTCCAGGAAGAAGAGCTCTAAGAAAACTATATAGTCCTAGTGGTGTTCCCGTATAGTTAGGAGTGTAATATTCACTAGTAAACAAGGAGGATATTCACACGGTTCAGAATACCAATTGCATACAATTTTCAAAACTGTGTGCTCGAGTGGGTAGATGATAGGGGGGTCCATCACTGACCATGGGGAAAATGTTTGCGATGACAAAACTACCCCACATGATTTCCGAGAAAGAATGGTATGCGATTACTGAGGCAATCACCGACAACTCATTCAGTTTAATTGTGTGTGATGATGTAACTATGACTGGTTGTTTCTTTCCTTAAATCGTTTGCGTTAAGTTGTTTATAGCACATGTTACATGTCAGATGAAACATGTGCGTTAAACTTGTTGGAAATATGCCCTAGAGGCAATAATAAATTAGTTATTATTATATTTCCTTGTTCATGATAATCGTTTATTATCCATGCTAGAATTGTATTGATAGGAAACTCAGATACATGTGTGGATACATAGACAACACCATGTCCCTAGTAAGCCTCTAGTTGACTAGCTCGTTGATCAATAGATGGTTATGGTTTCCTTAGACCATGAGATTGTGCAACTCCCGGATACCGTAAGAATGCTTTGGGTGTACCAAACGTCACAACGTAACTGGGTGGCTATAAAGGTGCACTGCGGGTATCTCCAAAAGTGTTTGTTGGGTTGGCACGAATCGAGACTGGGATTTGTCACTCCGTGTAACGGAGAGGTATCTCTGGGCCCACTCGGTAGGACATCATCATAATATGCACAATGTGACCAAGGAGTTGATCATGGGATGATGTGTTACGGAACGAGTAAAAGAGACTTGCCGGTAACGAGATTGAACAGCTATCGGGATACCGACGATCGAATCTCGGGCAAGTATTGTACCGATAAACAAAGGGAATTGTATACGGGATTGATTGAATCGTTGACATCGTGGTTCATCTGATGAGATCATCGTGGAACATGAGGGAGCCAACATGGATATCCAGATCCCGTTGTTGGTTATTGATGGGAGAGTTGTCTCGGCCATGTCTGCATGACTCCCGAGCCCATAGGGTCTATACACTTAAGGTTCGATGACGCTAGGGTTATAGGGAAAGTATGTACGCGGTTACCGAATGTTGTTCGGAGTCCTGGATGAGATCCCGGACGTCACAAGGAGTTCCGGAATGGTCCGGAGGTAAAGATTTATATATGGGAAGTCCCGTTTTGGTCACCGGAAAAGTTTTGGGTGCTATCGGTAACGTACCGGGACCACCGGGAGGGTCCCGGGGGTCCACCAGGTGGGGCCACCATCCCCAGAAGGCTGCATGGACCAAGTGTGGGAGGGGACTAGCCCCAGGTGGGCTGGTGCGCCCCCCACCAAGGCCCAAGGCGCGTGGAGAGTGGGAAGGGGGCAAACCCTAGGTCCAGATGGGCCTTAAGGCCCACCCTAGGGCGCCCCCTCTCTTCCCCCCTTGGCCGCACCCTAGATGGGTTTTGGGGGCTGCCGCCACCCCTAGGGATGGAACCCTAGATGAGGGCACAGCCCCTCCCCTCCCCTATATATACTTGAGGTATTGGGGCTGCCCAACACATGATTTGATCTCCCTCTTGGCGCAGCCCTACCTCTCTCCCTCTTCGTCTCTCGTAGTGCTTGGCGAAGCCCTGCTGGAGTCCCGCACTCCTCCACCATCACCACGCCGTTGTGCTGCTGCCGGACGGAGTCGTCCCCAACCTCTCGCTCTCTCCTTGCTGGATCAAGGCGCGGGAGACGTCACCGGGCTGTACGTGTGTTGAACGAGGAGGCGCAGTTGTTCGGCACTTAGATCGGAATCGACCACGATCTGAATCGCCACGAGTACGACTACCTCATCCGCGTTCTTGCAATGCTTCCGCTTAGCGATCTACAAGGGTATGTAGATGCACTCTCCTTCCCCTCGTTGCTAGATTACTCCATAGATTGATCTTGGTGATGCGTAGAAAATTTTAAATTTCTGCTACGATCCCCAACAGTGGAATCATGAGCTAGGTCTATGCATAGTTTCTATGCACGAGTAGAACACAAAGTAGTTGTGGGCGATGATTTGTTCAATTTGCTTGCCGTTACTAGTCTTATCTTGATTCGACGGCATTGTGGGATGAAGCGGCCCGGACCGACCTTACACGTATGCTTACGTGAGACTGGTTCCACCGACTGACATGCACTTGATGCATAAGGTGGCTGGCGGGTGTCTGTCTCTCCCACTTTAGTCGGATCAGATTCGATGAAAAGGGTCCTTATGAAGGGTAAATAGCAATTGGCATATCACCGTTGTGGTTTTGCGTAGGTAAGAAACGTTCTTGCTAGAAACCCATAGCAGCCACGTAAAACATGCAACAATAATTAGAGGACGTCTAACTTGTTTTTGCAGGGTATGCTATGTGATGTGATATGGCCAAAAGTATGTGATGAATGATATATGTGATGTATGAGATTGATCATGTTCTTGTAATAGGAATCACGACTTGCATGTCGATGAGTATGACAACTGGCAGGAGCCATAGGAGTTGTCTTAATTTATTTATGACCTGCGTGTTAATGAAAACGCCATGTAATTACTTTACTTTATTGCTAACCGTTAGCCATAGTAGTAGAAGTAATAGTTGGCGAGGCAACTTCATGAAGACATGATGATGGAGATCATGGTGTCATACCGGTGATGATGATGATCATGGCGCCCCGAAGATGGAGATCAAAAGGAGCAAAATGATATTGGCCATATCATGTCACTATTTGATTGCATGTGATGTTTATCATGTTTTACATCTTATTTGCTTAGAAAGATGGTAACTTAAATAAGATGATCCCTTGCAATAATTTCAAGAAAGTGTTCCCCCTAACTGTGCACCGTTGTGAAGGTTCGTTGTTTTGAAGCACCACGTGATGATTGGGTGTGATAGATTCTAACGTTTGAATACAACGGGCGTAAGCCAGATTTACACACGCAATACACTTAGGTTGACTTGACGAGCCTAGCATGTACATACATGGCCTCGGAACACGGAAGACCGAAAGGTCGAACATGAGTCGTATAGAAGATACGATCAACATGAAGATGTTCACCGATGATGACTAGTCCGTCTCACGTGATGATCGGACATGGCCTAGTTGACTCGGATCGTGTATCACTTAGATGACTAGAGGGATGTCTATCTAAGTGGGAGTTCATTGAATAATTTGATTAGATGAACTTAATTATCATGAACATAGTCAAAAGGTCTTTGAAATTTATGTCGTAGCTCACACTTTGGTTCTACTGTTTTAGATATGTTCCTAGAGAAAATTTAATTGAGAGTTGACAGTAGCAATTATGCGGACTGGGTCCGTGAACTGAGGATTGTCCTCATTGCTGCACAGAAGGGCTATGTCCTTAATGCACTGCTCAGTGCGTTGAACCTCGAGCGTCATCTGTAGATGTTGGGAAACATCTGACATACATGTTTTGATGACTATGTGATAGTTCAGTGCGTAATACTAAAAGTTTAGAATTGTGGCACCAAAGACATTTTTGAAACGTCGTAGAACATATGAGATGTTCCAAAGACTAAAATGGGGATTTCAAACTAGTGCCAACATCAAGAGGTATGAGACCTCTGACAAGTTTCTTAAGCCTGCAAACTAAGGGAGAAAAGCTCAATCGTTGAGCATGTGCTCAGATTGTCTGAGTACTACAATTGCTTGAATCGATGGGAGTTAATCTTCCAGATGAGATAGTGATAGTTCTCCATAGTCACTGCCACCAAGCTATTAGAGCTTAGTGATGAACTATAACATATCAGGGATAGACATGATGATCCTTGAGCAACTCGCGATGTTTGACACTGCGAAAGTAGAAATCAAGTAGGAGCATCAATTGTTGATGGTTAAACCACTAGTTTCAAGAAGGGCAAGGGAAATAACGGATACTTCATGAGACGGCAAATCAGTTGCTGCTCTAGTGAAGAAACCCAAGGTTGAACCAAACCCGAGACTAAGTGCTTCTATAATGAGGGGAACGGTCACTGAAGCAGAACTACCCTAGATACTTGGTAGATGAGAAGGCTGGCATGGTCAACAGAAGTATTTTGGATATACGTCATATTATTGTGTACTTTACTAGTACTCCTAGTAGAACCAGGGTAATAAATACCGATTCGGTTGCTAAGCGTTAGTAACTTGAAATAAAAGGCCGCGGAGACTAGCTAAAGGTGAGATGACGATATGTGTTGGAAGTGTTTCCAAGGTTGATGTGATCAAACATCGCACGCTCCCTCTACCATCGGGATTGGTGTTAAACCAAAATAATTGTTATTTGGTGTTTGCGTTGAGCATATACATGATTGGATTATGTTTATTACCAAGAGGTTATTCATTTAAGGAGAATAATGGTTACTCTGTTTATTTGAATAATACCTTCAATGGTCTTGCACCTAAAATGAATGGTTTATTGAATCTCGATCGTAGTGATACACATGTTCATGCCAAAAGATATAAGATAGTAATGATAGTACCACGTACTTGTGGCACTGCCGTTTGAGTCATGTTGGTATAAAACGCATGAAGAAGCTCCATGTTGATGGATCTTTGGACTCACTCGTTTTTGAAAAGATTGAGACATGCGAACCATGTCTATTGGTAGATATGCATGAAGAAACTCCATGCAGATGGATCGTTTGGACTCACTTGATTTTGAATCACTTGAGACATGCAAATCATACCACATGGGCAAGATGACTGATAGGCCTCGTTTTCAGTAAGATGGAATAAGAAAGCAACTTGTTGGAAGTAATACATTTTGATGTGTGCAGTCCAATGAGTGCTGAGGCACGCAATGGATATCGTTATGTTCTTACTTCACAGATGATTTGAGTAGATGCTGAGTATATTTACTTGATGAAACACAAGTCTGAATTATTGAAAGGTTTAAGTAATTTCAGAGTGAAGTTGAAGATCGTCGTGACAAGATGATAAAATGTCTATGATATGATCATAGAGATGAATATCTGAGTTACGAGTTTGGCACACAATTAAGACATTGTGGAAATTGTTTCACAACTAATACCGCCTGGACCACCATAGTGTGATGGTGTGTCCGAACATCATAACTGCACCCTATTGGATATGGTGCATACCATGATGTCTCTTATCGAGTTACCACTATCGTTTATGGGTTAGGCATTAGAGACAACCGCACTCACTTTAAATAGGGCACCACACAATTCCATTGAGACGACACCATATGAACTATAGGTTTAGAGAAACCTAAGCTGTAGTTTCTTAAAAGTTTGGGGCTGCGATGCTTATGTGAAAAAGTTCCAGGCTGATAAGCTCGAACCCAAAGTGGATAAATGCATCTTCATAGAATACCCAAAAATAGTTGGGTATACCTCCTATTTCAGATCCGGAAGCAAAAGTGATTGTTTCTAGAAATGGTTCCTTTCTCGAGGAAAAGTTTCTCTCGAAAGAATTGAGTGGGAGGATGGTGGAGACTTGATGAGGTTATTGAACCGTCACTTCAACTAGTGTGTAGCAGGGCACAGGAAGTTGTTCCTGTGGCACCTACACCAATTGAAGTGGAAGCTTATGATAGTGATCATGAAACTTTGGATCAAGTCACTACCAAACCTCATAGGTCGACAAGGATGCATACTACTTCAGAGTGGTACATAATACTGTCTTGGAAGCCATGTTGCTAGACAACAATGAACCTACGAGCTATGGAGAAGCGATGGTGGGCCCGGATTCCGACGAATGGCTCGAGGCCATAAAATCCGAGAAAGGATCTATGTATAAAAAAGTATAGACTTTGAAAGAACTACTTGATGGTCGTAAGGCTGTTGGGTACAGATGGATTTTAAAAGGAAGACGGACAATGATGGTAAGTGTCACCATTAAGGAAGCTCGACTTGTCATTAAGATGTTTCCTGACAAGTTCAAGGAGTTGACTACGATGAGACTTTCTCACTCGTAGCGATGCTAAGAGTCTCTTGGAATTATGTTAGCAGTTACTGCATTATTTATGAAATCTTGCAGATAGGATGTCAAAACATTGTTTCCTCGAAGTTTTTCTTGAGGAAAGGTTGTATGTGATACAACCAGAAGGTTTTGTCAATCCTGAAAGATGCTAACAAGTATGCAAAGCTCTAGCAATCCTTCTAAGGACTGGAGTAAGCATCTCGGAATTGGAATGTACGCTTTGATGAGATGATCTAAGATTTTGGGTTTATACAAAGTTTATGAGAAACTTGTATTTCCAAAGAAGTGAGTGGGAGCACTATAGAGTTTTTGATGAGTATATGTTGTTCACATATTGTTGATCAGAAATGATGTAGAATTTCTGGAAAGCATGCAGGGTTATTTGAAAAGTGTTTTTCAATGGAAAACCTGGATTAAGCTACTTGAACATTGAGCATCAAGATCTATAAGGATAGATCAAAATCGCTTAATAGTACTTTCAAACAAACACATACCATGACAAAATTTTGAAGGAGTTCAAAAATAGATCGGCAAAGAAGGAGTTCTTGGCTGTGTTATAAGGTATGAGTATTGAGTAAAACTCAAGACCTGACCACGGCAGAATAGAGAGAAAGGACGAAGGTCGTCCCCTATGCTTTAGACGTAGGCTGTACAGCATGCTATGCTCTGTACCGCACCTGAAGTGTGCCTTGCCATGAGTCAGTCAAGGGGAACAAGAGTGATCCAGGAATGGATCACACGACAGCGATCGAACTTATCCTTAGTAACTAGTGGACTAAGGAATTTTCTCGTTTATGGAGGTGGTAAAAGAGTTCGTCGTAAAGGGTTACGTCGATGCAAACTTTGACACTAATATGGATGACTCTGAGGAGTAAACTGGATTCGTATAGTAGAACAGTTATTTGGAATAACTCCAAGTAGCACGTGGTAGCTGCATCTACAAGATGACATAGAGATTTGTAAAGCACACATGGATCTGAAAGGTTCAGACCCATTGACTGATAAACCTATCTCACAAGCAAGATATGAACATACCCCATGGGTGTTGGATTCATTACAATCACATAGTGATGTGAACTAGATTATTGACTCTAGTGCAAGTGGGAGACTGTTGGAAATATGCCCTAGAGGCAATAATAAATTAGTTATTATTATATTTCCTTTTTCATGATAATCGCTTATTATCCATGCTAGAATTGTATTGATAGGAAACTCAGATACATGTGTGGATACATAGACAACACCATGTCCCTAGTAAGCCTCTAGTTGACTAGCTCATTGATCAATAGATGGTTATGGTTTCCTGACCATGGACATTGGATGTCGTTGATGACGGGATCACATCATTAGGAGAATGATGTGATGGACAAGACCCAATCCTAAGCCTAGCACAAGATCGTGTAGTTCGTATGCTAAAGCTTTTCTAATGTCAAGTATCATTTCCTTAGGCCATGAGACTGTGCAACTCCCGGATACCGTAGGAATGCTTTGGGTGTACCAAACGTCACAATGTAACTGGGTGGCTATAAAGGTGCACTGCGGGTATCTCCGAAAGTGTCTGTTGGGTTGGCACGAATCAAGACTGGGATTTGTCACTCCATGTAACGGAGAGGTATCTCTGGGCCCACTCGGTAGGACATCATCATAATGTGCACAATGTGACCAAGGAGTTGATCACGGGATGATGTGTTACGGAACGAGTAAAAGAGACTTGCCAGTAACGAGATTGAACAGCTATCGGGATACCGACGATCGAATCTCGGGCAAGTATCGTACCGATAGACAAAGGGAATTGTATACGGGATTAATTGAATCCTTGACATCGTGGTTCATACGATGAGATCATCGTGGAACATGTGGGAGCCAACATGGGTATCCAGATCCCACTGTTGGTTATTGACCGGAGAGTTGTCTCGGCCATGTCTGCATGACTCCCGAGCCCGTAGGGTATACACACTTAAGGTTCGATGATGCTAGGGTTATAGGGAAAGTATGTATGCGATTACCGAATGTTGTTCAGGGCCCGGATGAGATCCTGGACATCACGAGGAGTTCAGGAATGGTCCGGAGGTAAAGATTTATATATGGGAAGTCCCGTTTTGGTCACCGAAAAAGTTTCGGGTGCTATCGGTAACGTACCGGGACCACCGGGAGGGTCCCGGGGGTCCACCAGGTGGGGCCACCAGCCCCAGAAGGCTGCATGAGCCAACTGTGGGAGGGGACCAGCCCCAGGTGAGCTGGTGCGCCCCCCCACCAAGGCCCAAGGCGCGTGGAGAGTGGGAAGGGGGCAAACCCTAGGTCCAGATGGGCCTTAAGGCCCACCCTAGGGCGCCCCCCTCTCTTCCCCCCCTTGGCCGCACCCTAGATGGGTTTTGGGGGCTGCCGCCACCCCTAGGGATGGAACCCTAGATGGGCGGCGCAGCCCCTCCTCTCCCCCTATATATACTTGAGGTATTGGGGCTGCCCAACACATGATTTGATCTCCCTCTTGGCGCAGCCCTACCTCTCTCCCTCCTCATCTCTCGTAGTGCTTGGCGAAGCCCTGCTGGAGTCCCGCACTCCTCCACCATCACCACGACGTCGTGCTGCTACTGGACGGAGTCTTCCCCAACCTCTCCCTCTCTCCTTGCTGGATCAAGGCGCGGGAGACGTCACCGGGCTGTACGTGTGTTGAATGCGGAGACACCGTTGTTCGGCGCTTAGATTGGAATCGACCGCGATCTGAATCGCCACGAGTATGACTACCTCATCCGCGTTCTTGCAACGCTTCCGCTTAGCGATCTACAAGGGTATGTAGATGCACTCTCCTTCCCCTCGTTGCTAGATTACTCCATAGATTGATCTTGGTGATGCATAGAAAATTTTAAATTTCTGCTACGATCCCCAACAAAACTGTCTATAGCATACACAACTAAACAGTTTGCAAAATTGTTTTTATTATAGTTAGTATTGCACACGTTACTTGCCAGGTGAAATGTGTGCTATAATATGTTCATAACATACACATTTCTTCTACAAAATCATTTGTATTGCAGTTAAGCATTGCACATGGTTTGTTGTACAAAACTGTGTCCATTAGCATGAACAACACATCAGGTTTTATGTCTTAATTTAACACAACACGAATTATATCAAAAATAATTTAATACATGCAATTCCAGGGCTGACAACACAATTCATATCAATAAACACAACATACACATCAATCATTAATTGTTGCAGACATGAGTAAAAACATATTTCGATCGATCACATGAGAGTCGATCATCATCATACAGGTATACATTCCAAGAGAAAAACAATCGGGTCATTGGCAACCTTGAAGAAGTGGAATGCCCATATTGTGCCCTCCTTCATGTGCATGTCACAAACAACTTTGTCCAGTTCTAATGGATCACAGATAGTATGACGAGAGGAGTTTGGTGTATCCAAAAATATCTTTGATGGCTCACGACCCAGCAGATGCCTTGAGATGTAACACTTGGTGTACTCCTTTGGAAAGCACCAATCAAAAAAGAAATTATTTAGTGTTTGTATAAACATTCAACGTGCATAGTAAGATAAGAGCTATAAGGTAAAGTTCATACCATCCTATAGTTGGCGGTTGTATTGTTTATTGCACAAACAAAAAAATTGTTGTTTTCTAAGAATATCCCCCTTGACATAATGACCTCAGAGAGTTTGTTGACTTGACAGCTATTCAGTTCTATATGACTGCCCCATACGGCAAAACAGTCGAAGACTAGGAAACACCTGATATTTGGGCCCACGCTAATGAAGTTAATGTTAGTAATTAGAAAGGTTTATGCAATCAAAATATGTATCTGGCAACCATGTGGCAGATTGCAAAACGATCTACCTCATCCAGCACCATCAGATCTGGGAACCGCTCGATCTGCATCTCCTCCATTCGCAACTCCTACGCTCGAGCGCCCAGGCATGGCGCCGCAAGCACGCATTGACCGGCCATCAGCAGCTTCGATCTAACCACCTGTTCCCTTGCACCCCTCGAGCACCAGCTGTCGGTGTCAAAACCGGCAGATCTCAGGTAGGGGGTCCCGCACTATGCGTCTAGGATCGATGGTAACAAGAGACGAGGGACACAATGTTTACCCAGGTTCGGGCCCTCTCTATGAAGGTAATACCCTACTTCCTACTTGATTGATCTTGATGAATATGACTATTACAAGAGTTAATCTACCACGAGATCGTAATGGCTAAACCCTAAAAGTCTAGCCTGACTATGATTATGAGGGATCTATCCACGGACCTAGCCCTCCGGTTTATATAGACACATGAGGGATCTAGGGTTACACAAGATCGGTTACGGAGAAAGGAATATTCATATTTGGTCGCCAAGCTTGCCTTCCACGCCAAGGAGAGTCCCATCCGGACACGGGTAGAATCTTCAGTCTTCGTGTCTTCACGACCACCAGTCCGGCCCATATCCAATAGGTCGGACGCCTGAGGACCCCTTAGTCCAGGACTCCCTCAGTAGCCCCCGAACCAGACTTCAATGACGAGGTGTTCGGCATGCAGATAGTCTTCGGCATTGCAAGGCAGGTTCCTCCTCCTATGACTTTTAAAGTGATGTATTCAGCTTTCCATTTAATGTCGTACCCCTTGGCTTCCACGCCTTCTTGACTTCAGCTTCCATGTGTCGAGTGAATACAAGAGGTCGGGGTATTTTTACATATACCACCCTGATCATACCAGAAAGGTGCCTATTTAAAGAGAATAGATCTCAGATCCCTTCCAAATCGCACGGAAAAAAATCCTTTGAGCTTGCGGAGCAGAACCACCCCAACATGGCTAGCGCTCCCAGCTCTTACACTCGTCCCCACAACTCTGAAAAGGGGGATTGGGAGAGATGTTCTGTTTCTCATAGTCAGCCGGTGAAGCTCCAAACACAGGGCTTTCTTCCTCCCGCGGATTTGGTCCCCGTACGAGCATGGATGACGTCCTTTAATGGAGGGGCTCAAGCGGAGAACTTCCCCAATCCGTCCAGGGGGAACGAGTATGCTTTGTTCCCTTCTTGTTAAGAGGTGTCGGATTTCCGATCCTGTCACAGCCCTAGCTTAGCCTTTGCTTGCCCTTGCATGATCATCATGTCATCATGTTTAAATTCATATGAAACTTGAATTGAGGAAAGAGGAAGCCTCAAAATTTTAAATAAAGGGCAAGAACCCTCAAAATGCATTCAGTGAAGCCAAAATGCCCTAAAAACAGTTTTGGTAATTTTGGAAAGAGCTATACATCAATCCAAAATTCTGGAACAATTTTATGGAATATTTTGGGACATTGAATTTAAATCATATTATATTTGAATTTGGACCTATATTCTTAAATATATAGAATATATATTCAAATAACTTCGAAATATTTTATGTGCATCGGGAACAATCCAGTTAGCAACATAAAAATATTCAAAGGTTTATTGGCACTGTTTGGATTCGGTTTTGAATTTAAAAATAGTGGCAAAAGAAAAGAAAAAACAAACAAAACATAAAGAAAAATAGAAAAGGACAGAGAGAGAGAAGCCCAGCCACTTACCTGGCCGGCCCAGCTGGCTGGCCCAGCCCACCAGTAGCTTGCCAGTCATCTTCAACCCCCGCCGACCGAAGTAGCTGCGTGCTGGACGCGCGCGCGTCGACACCACCTCCTACTTCGCGCTGTCCCGCGCGCACCCATTCCTCTCCCCTCGCCAGGGAGATGCTCAGAGCTCTCTCCCCCTCTCCCCTTTCTCTCTGGTTCCTCCCTCTCTCCCCAGCGCTCGCGCCGCAGCCAACCGAGCGGAGCTCTGTCGCCGCCGTCCACTGCCGCCTCGCCCATAGAGCCTCCCTCACAAAGCTAGCATGCCCATCGGCTCAACCTCACCACCACGCGCCGACAAGCCAACGATCATGACCTCGGGAGGTCCTCATCGCTGGCATCTTCGTCATCTTCAAGCTTCGGCACCGACGACCGCCGTCGCCGAATTCGCCGCTGGCAGGACGTCCCCGAGCCCACTTACCCTCCCTACGAACTCGCGGTGAGCCCCGAGTCGTTTCCCCCTTCTTCCCTGGTCGCGTTTGACCTCTAGGCCCTAGCCCCGCCTTGGCCGAACTCCGGCCGCCGCCCAACATGCCACCGTCGTGGCCACCATCACCTAGAGATGCAACCGAGCGCGTCATAGCACTCAGCACATCACCAGGTGCCTGTAGCACCGCTCCGCACCTCCTGCTGTGCCTCCTAGCGACGACCCCGAGCTCGCCGAGCTCCGGCAGCCGCCAACGTCGTCGCCGGCGTCTTTTCCGACCACCCCAAGCCCAAACACCACCACCACTCGACGCGGCAGCCCCCCAGCATCACGTAGATGCCCGCCTCCGGCTATTTGGTCACCGGAGGAGGAATCCCGCACCTCGCCGCCGCGTCTGGCCTCGCCGGCGTCGAGTCACCAGTGGATTAGCCCCGGTTGACCAGGGATTTGACCCCCTGGGTCTCTCACATATGGGCCCCACTTCCTAACTAATCGACTAACAATAATAGATTAAGGTTAATCTAATTGCAGCGGGCCCACGCGTTAGCTTTGACTATGCTGACGTGTACGTTGACCTGGACCCACTGGTCAGCCTTGTCCCTACCCTATTACACTAACGTGCGGGTCCCACTTGTCATGTTTGACCTGGACTGCGCCCTGTTGACCTGCTGACGTCATGATGACGCAGTGCTGACGCAGTAAAGTTTTCTGGAATTAAAATAAATCAGAAATGATTTATAAATTTCAGAAAATACCCCAAACTTCTAAAAATCATAAAAAATCAACTGTAGCTCAGAATTAAATAAATTATATATGGAAAATTATCAGAAAAATTCAAGGAATCCATCTGTGCCATTTTCATGCATGTTTGAAAATTTTGTCCTCTGTTTTGGACAAAACAAATAAAAGGCATTTAAATAATCATATATGGAGTTGGAATTTGAATCATGTATTCAAACCAACTTCATTTAAATCATAGCTAGATGCATTAGCTCAAATCACAACATATTACCATGTCATGATCATGCATTATATTGTGGCATTGCATTGATTGCGGTTCCTTTTGTGTTTGCCGATGGTTGTTCCCTCTCGGTAGACGTTCGTTCCGACGATGAGTTCGATGACACCTATGAAGAGTTATATCATCTTCAGAAGTGCCAGTCAAGCAAAAGCCCCCTTGTTCATTCCGATACAATCCCACTCTCTTGCTCTTGCTCTCTTTTACTGCATTAGAACAACAGCGATTCAACTGTTACATGCTGCGGTAGTTGAACCCCTTTCCTCTGCATGACCTGTCATTGCCATAGTAAATAGATGAAACCCACTAGTATGAGTAGGAGTTGTTTGAGTCCTGATGTGACTACTCATTCATGCTTGTTTGTCATGCCTGCTACTGCTTAGAGTTGGGTCAGGTCTGATTCATCGGGAATGAATTGGAACGTGGTGAACATGTCCTACCGTTGAGAGATAAGTGTGTGAACACGATTTGGTAAAGGTAGCGGTGAGAGGCCATGTAGGAGTACATGGTGGGTTGTCTCATTGCAGCCGTTCTCAGGAACTGAGTTCTGTGTTTGTGATCCATGAACAGTTACTACCACACATTGGGTTCCGGTAACTCGTCGATCTCTGTCCAGGAGTTGCAACTAGTTTATGGTGTTTGTAGGTAGTGTTAGTAGTCTACCAAGTGGCACCCGGTACAGGTGGGCTTGGGACAGACTAGGCACAGTGGCACGGTGTACCAAGTGGCACCCGGATGGTGGGCTTGGGAATCCTGCACACATCATTTGGGGCCGTGAGCGACACCCCGGCCGGATCTCCTTGCGGATGTAACCCGAATAGGCGATAAACCTGGACTAGAGACTTGTTCGTTAGTCAGGTCGTGGCCGACTCCCTCGCCCGGCTTCCGCTTGAAGGTTGCCGAGGTACATGACGTGTACAGGGCAATAAGTGGCGAGAGCGTGTGTGAAGAAGTACACACCTGCAGGGTTATCATTATCTATTCAAATAGCCGGATTCCTCGGATATGGAAACTTGGACCCCTTGCATAGTTCATAGACAAGTGAAAGTGGATACTCTAAAACTCGCAAGATAAGCGTGAGTGCTATGGATGGCGTTCTCACAGGGAGTCGGGAGCGGATCCATAGTGGTGTATTGGTATGGTGAATTTGTGGACTCGTGTGCGCCACCTCAAAAGAGTTACTTGCAGTCGTAGTTCAGGTTAGCCACTGAGTCAAAGCTGGCTTGCTGCAGTCAAACTCCACCACCCCCTTTGTTGATACCGATGCATATGTAGATAGTTCTGATGTAAGTCTTGCTGGGTACATTTGTACTCACATTTGCCTATTTTATGTTTTGCAGAGAGATGTCAGTCTCGCTAGTAGTTCCGTGTGGACTTCAACGTTTAGCTTGATACCTCAGCTACGATCTTGTGCCCTCGGCAGGATCTGGTAGATAGTCAGGCTTCTCAGCTTTTTTCATTTATAGATGTCTGTACTAAGACATGTTAAGCTTCTGCATGTGCTTTGATTGTACGCTATGATTGTTGGGTCATGAGACCCATGTTTGTAATATCTCGCTCCTCGGAGCCTAATGAATAAATACTTTGAGTCGTAGAGTCTTGTTGTGATGCCATGTTGTATTGCACATATTGAGCATATTGTGTGTATGATTGAAATGCTTGGTATGTGTGGGATCCGACAACCTAGTTGTTTATCCTTGGTAGCCTCTCTTATGGGGAAATGTAGTCTTGTGCTTCCATGAGCCATATTAGTCCGCTACAGCCCGGTTCACCGGAGTCCTGCTAGCCCAGCACTACTGCTCCGGAACACTTGACTGGCCGGCATGTGATTCACTTTGTTCCTATGTCTGTTCCTTCGGGGAAATGTCACGCGGTGACATCTGGAGTCCTGCCTAGCCTGCTATAGCCCGGTTCACCGGAGTCCTGTTAGCCTAGTGCTACAACCCGGATTCACACACTGCTAACCAACATGCTCGATGTTGATTCATGTATGCCTGTCCCCGTAAGTTAGTGCCACTTTGGGTTCACGACTAGTCATGCCGGCCCGGGTTCTCTGTCATATGGATGCTAGCGACACTATCATATACGTGGGCCAAAAGGGGCAAATGGTCCCGGGCCATGGTAAGGCGACACCCATGGGAATACCGTGCGTGAGGCCGCAAAGTGATATGAGGTGTTACCGGCTAGATCGATATGACTTGGAATCGGGGTCCTGACAGCTTTGGTATTAGAGCCTGACTGCCTGTAGGATTATCAAGCCAAGCTGGTCTAAGTTGAGTCTAGAAATGCTTCAGTTATATAAGGGAATTGATTGTGGAAGGGAACGTAAGGATCGTTTTACTCCTTATCCTCATGACCTTCTGATCTGAGTCATCTTATATTTCTACGGGGTTAAGAACTAGGCTTCTCTTCTATCTCTCAGGATGACGTGTTACTAAACCGTAGTTGCCTAGGATTGTTGGATTTAAGCCTCAGTCCAGTTTCTACTACTCTAGTGTGTTGTTAGTTGGACTTGGAAACTTGATATTGCGATGTTTAGTGGTTATGCCACCATTTTGTAGGATGTCTCAAATCTTTTCGAGCATTTACAGCCGTTATGCTATCCGACTCATTCCAGGTTTCTAAATAATCTGATGCACTTGCAAATCTTTCGTCCATGTTCCTGTTGTATTTTGGGCCAGATTAAGCACACTAATCAGTGTGTTGAGGTACTCCGTTGCCTTGACGTGTATGTTGGAGTTAGTATTATGACCCTAGGTGTCCTCGAGAATTTAGCAATGCTTTCGTATCCCCAGTGTGATGATTCTGGCCATCATTCTTGAAAGCATCCCGCGATGCCATCTAGTTTAGTAGGTATTCTATCCATGGGTTCCTGAAACCCATGAGTCATTCTGCACATCTCTGTTGATAGTGTTTGCTCGTTCCTTTAGGATATTAGTAATCTTTGCGATAGTCCTGAAGGTCCATGGTAAATCCTTCTTTCAATACCATGCACTACTTATGGCAGAAGTTCCTTGTTGAACCAAATATCACAATCATAGTACTCTTGAGGAGTTCTCCATTCATAATTGTGATTCTGCCAGTTCTACCTTTCTGCATGGGTTGTCTGGAAGAAACCTGTTGAACTTGGTTCGACATACTAATCTATGCATCCACAACTCAGAAAAACTTATGTTCCTTTGAGTTGTCTCTCTTTAGTTATATTCTGACCTTTGTCTATCAATTGATAGTCGGGACTAGTTGTGCATTCGTGTTATCGATGCCTATTATTCTTGTGGTCCGTCGAGCCGTTCTATTTCAGAATGACTACGAGAAACAAACTCCAGTACCTCATCCATATCTAGGATTGGGTCAAAGCAGTTGTATTCCGCAGATCAAAATGCCAATCCAACTTTTGATTCTGTTCTACCCTGAAGTATTTCCCTCTTGATGCTAGGAATGTCATGATAATTGCACCAACTCTTATAAATTCTGGTTGCAGTGATACTTCTTGCCATAATTATTCATTCCTCGGTTCCCATGTTATTGTAACCGGAATGCCGACAAGTGAATTGTGATGTGTGAAATCAATACTCCTAGCAACCCTTTGCTTGGTAGTTAATGGACATTAATATCATTCTTAGTGTGCTGATTATTGAATCATCACCCTAAGGTTGATCGTGCTACCTAGTCCTTATTTCCTAGTGCACTCTTCGATCAACGGGTTAGGATTTTGACAAACCCTTGCTCTTTTGATCATATCGTCTTGCCTTGAAAAGCAAGATTGATCTCGAGCTTAGTATCACGTCGGTGGTTCGTGATTTTTCAAATATCTTCTCAAAAGTATTACCAGGTTGTCACCTGACCGCTATGTGGAGTTCGTGATCAAGTTGGTTTCTTGCAAACTAGCCATTCTCCAAGAATCTGTGTCGGTTACCCCCCTGAGCTAGTTGGTTAAGCTAAACAATAACTTGGAGAGTTGGAAGATAAAAGCTTGCCAGCTTAGTTAATCTCAAGGGATATATTTGCGTGTGTTGAAGATAGATGATATCTTCATCGATTGGTCCCTGTGATCAGTTGTTGGACCTATTGTCATATCAAAACTTTGATTTGAGTATGGGCTATCAGCAAATCAAATCAGAACCAACGATGTTCATAATGTTGTCTTACTCGTGGTTGATCCCTCGAGCATACACCATTATATCTTTTGGGTCTGACCAATGCTATCACTTGTTCACATAATTATGGAATTCCATCTCCATGGAAACCTGGATGAATTGTTGTTGAGCCCATCAGCAACACTGCTACCTTCTCCATGATTCATGTTGAACATCCACCTAGTATTGGAAACTTTATAAGCATTATCTTCATGTTTCGTTCATGAAGCATATGTTTGGATGAAAAAAGTGACTACCTCTGATTCACGTGCATTTGGTGAAAGTTGCCGCCATGAATTCGAGAAAGTTAGTTTTGCTTCCTCTGGAATCATCCCAAGTCAGTCATGCACATGTGCGAAGTATTCTATGGTTTGGAGACTTGCAACCTTTTTTTTGACTATTTACTACAAGGCAACAACCTCACAGTCCTTTATTAATAAAATGCAAGAAAGTTACAAGCTTAGGATGTACAGAGTAAAGAAAGGATACTTACAAGAAAAGGCTAAGAAAGGTTAGCTATCCAAGACAGAAGACTATCTCTATATTTACATTTCATCCTATGAGAAAGAAGAGAGATGTCATGAATGAAATTTGTTCTCCAAGCTCTGAATGTTGGTTGTTCATTTCTGAAAATCTTCCCATTCCTTTGTATCCAAATGTTCCAGGTAGCAGTGAATACAACCTCAGAGAAAAAAGGGAAGCCAAAATCCTTCCTAACTGCTTGTGCCATTACATGTGTGGTTTGGTTCGGTTGAACTGTCCAAGAAATTCCAAGATAGTTCCAAACCCTTTGGCTAAAGTTGCAAGCAAAGAAGAGATGAGCCCGATCCTCATGTTGTGCAAGGTTGCATAGCACACATGTGCCATCCTGGATGATCCAATGTCAATGTTGCATCATATCCCTGGTATTCAGGCGATCCATTAACAGAAGCCAACTGAAAATTTTTATTTTTAACGTGCATGCACATTTCCAAATCCACCGTAAAATTGGGTCAACCACTAGGTGTGAGAAGCAAGATTCATAATATAATTTTGACAGGAAGACTCCAGTCTTTGATGGACATTTCCAAATATCCTTGCTCTCACCATCCAGATTGATCAAAGGCAGGAGGGCCTGTAATTGCGTGAGTTCCGAGAAGGCCTCCTGCGAAAGAGGCAAATGGAAATGATCCAAGATATCAGGCTGCTCCATAAAGTCCTTGACCGTAACTGCATCATCCACAACAAATGAGTGTAGCCGAGGGAAACAATCCTGCAAGAGGACAACACGATTTCCCAGCTGCCAACGATCAAGCCAAAAAAGCACCGTGTCACCAGCGAGAACTTGTGGAACAGAAAGCTTGCAGAACTTGGGATATAAAAGCATGATATCACGCCACCAAAATGAACCACAACTTTGTGTGCTTTGGGGCGGTGATGCTGCATAATAAGTGTCCCAAATTAAAGATACCCAGGGCACATCCACCTTATTGAAGAACTTGAATAGATGCTTTAGAAGAAGAGCCTCATTTTGGATGGCCAAGTTAAGAACACCCAGACCCCCAACATCCTTAGGGTGACAGACTAAATCCCAAGCAGCCAGTGATTGACGTGGATTATCCGTGTTGCCTCTCCATAGACACTGTCTCATGATTCGTTCTAACTGCTGCAAGATGCCTTTTGGGAGCGATAATGTGCAAAAAAAATATATTGGCATGGAGCACAACACCGACTGAAGAAGCTGCAGTCGGCTCCCTTGGTTTAGTAAGCATGATGATGCAGATAAACGACGCTCAACACGGTCAACCAGAGGAAGCAGATCATAGATTGTAGGCCTAGAAGTTCCCATTGGCAGTCCTAGGTACGTGAAAGGCATCGTCCCAACATCACATCCAAGCAGAGAGGCCACTCTAGCTCCGTCCTCATCAGACATGTTTATAGGAATGAGAGAGGATTTACTGAAGTTAACCCGCAAACCAGTGGACTCAGCAAAAGTAGCCAGCATTTCCTTGAAGGCAATGAGTTGCTCATCGATCGCAGGCAGAACAATTAAAGTGTCGTCGGCATATTGTACTATTGGATAATCATTGGAGTTAGTTGGGATTGGCAGAGATAGAATATTCCTGGAGCACATCTCATTGACAACAGATTGCAGTAAATCCACCGCAATCACAAAAAGCAACGGTGAGAGAGGATCCCCCTGACGCACGCCCGTTCTGCAGACAAAGTGCATCCCTAGCACACCATTGAGGAGCACAGAAGAAGATCCAGTAGATAGGATAGTATTGATCCAACCAGTCCATCGGGAATCAAAGCCCTTGCGTTGCATGATTCTAAGGATTAGGTCATGTTCAACTGTGTCAAAAGCTTTAGTGAAATCCAGCTTTAAGAGGACGATGGGGCGCTTCGAGGCCTTACATTGGTGTATATACTCAAAACACCATGCTAGGCAATCTTGGATCGACCGAGATCAAAGAAAACCATATTGATTACGGTGGATGCACCTTAGGATCACCTTCTGGAGTCGATTAGCAAGCAGCTTGGTTAAGAATTTCAAGCACGTGTTGGTCAAAGAGATTGTCCGAAAATCTCCAACCACTTCAGGGCTCAACTTTTTCGGTATAAGGGTAATTAAGGAAGTGTTAAGACATTCCAAACTGCATCTTCCCTCATAAAACTCCTTCACTAGTTGCATGAAATCCTCCTTTAGGATTGGCCAGCATCTCTTTAAGAATAGATCAGAAAAACCATCGGGACCAGGGGCCCGATCCGGCGGCATGTGTTTAATGACAGCATCAACCTCGGAATCAGTAAAAGGCTGGGATAGATCCTCAAGGCCATCAACTCTCGGAATTAATGTGTCTAAGTCAAAACCCATGCGAATTCCTTTTGCAGAGCCCATTCGTTGATTTAAATCAGACCAAAACATGTTCTCAAGTTGTTGGTGATTCGAGACAACTTCACCATCAGCATTCTTAATGGAGGAAATTGTGTTTCTCCTATATCTCTCCATGGCCATTGCATGGAAAAACTTAGAATTTTCCTCCCCAACTTTTATGCTGCGTATAGTACAATGCTGTTTCCAATATACAAATTGCCAGTGCAAAGTATCCTCCAAATGCAATTTCACAATTTGCCTGAAATTAAACTCCGGTCTTGACAAAGGTCTAATCTCTTCCAGACCATCTAAGAATAGAATTACTTTGTTGCAATCAGCAATGAGTGCTTTAATTGTGTAGAAATTCATGTGCCATTTCTTGAGTGCATACCGCAGAGCCTTGAATTTAGAGGAAATGGTTAGAGCAGCCGAGGGTCTGTCCACGGATTTATTCCAAACCTGAGCCACACAGTCATAAAAGCCAGGCAAGTCAATCCAATAATTCTCAAAACGGAAGATATTAGCCTTTGGGATAGCAGTAGCAATCGAGACCACACACGGAACATGATCAGAAGTCGTGCGTGCAAGGTGTAATACCAGTGTGTTAGGATGGTCCGCTGTCCATGCAACTAAAGTAAAGAACCAATCTATCTGCTCTAGTAAAGGTTCAGTTTGCATATTCGACCAAGTAAATTGCCATCCTTTAATTGGTAACTCAACGAGGCCCAGATGGCCAATCACTTCATTAAACAGAAAGATGTCGTTAACATTACCCACGGGCAGGTTTCGATTTTCCAACGATCGCATGAAATTGAAGTCCCCTAAAAGCAGCCAATTATCATCAGAGTTGATGTTTAGGTTGTATAACCATTGAACAAAATCATCCCTGGCCTGACCCTGGCACGGACCATATACTGGCACTAGGTTTCAAACTTCAGAAGTATGTTTAGAATGGAATTCCATAATTATACCATAGTGCCTTGCCTCAATTAATTTTCCTTCAAAGAAAGAAGAATTCCAAATGATAATCATACCAGCCGAGGCCCCTACCAAAGGCACATAGGAGAAATTATCAAAGCAGTGAGGACAGAACTTTCTAATAAACCTATGATCAATGTGCATGCATTTCGTTTCTTGCAAACAAATGACTGAACAACCACTTTCATCAGTCTTTTGTTTGACCGCAAGCTGACGTGCTTCAGAATTAAGGCCACACACGTTCCAACATAATACCTTCCAGTCTCTAAACCCGGATTGATTCATTACAAACCATAACAGAAAGCAACAATGTAAATCATGTAATGACCTACACCGACAAACTAAATAGTTTGGATAAAACCCCAACATAAAACATAAGAGCAGATAAATGGCATTTATATTGGTACGCCATGGACCATCAAGCCGTCCGATGCGACTAATCATCAGTACCCTTGTTGCTGGTTGAGGTAGAAGGATCAGCCTCAAGCTTTTCCTTGGAAATCTTCTCTGGTGCAATGCGCAGACGTGCCCCAATACGCTGAAGATCTGCAATAGGTGTTGGTGGAGGCACTGATTGATTCTCCTCCGGCTGAGATGATCTGGTTCGGCGCCTCTTGGAAGAGCTCTGGGTTTTGGGATGCTGGGAAGCTCGGCTTGGAGATCTATGGTAACCATCACGTAACACACTTAGTCTTGCGCTGCGGCGCACCTCTGTATCAACCAAAACCTTAGCAGTTCTAGGCTTCCGGCCACGCTTGGTGGTAACCTTAGGCAGAGCAGAGAACTCAAATGACTCCCTGACAGGTTCAGAGATGTCGTCAAAATAGAGTGCCCTTGCAACTGGCCTCTTGACAGGAGAAACCTGGTGTTGAATGCAGGGTGTGGGCTCTGTCACAGGTTGCAAAGAGAGATTAACATCTGACCCCTCAAAACAAATGTCCCAAGAGTTCTTAGACAGCAGCAGATTACCAAAATCAAGCCTGAACACACATTTTGGGATGTCAGCAGAGCAAATAGTTGGCATTAACTTCTGGAAAGCTCTTTCCCATTGCATCACAGGTGGTAAGACAGGGCCAAAGATAGTAAGAACTCTGCCAACATGAAGAGGAGGCTGTAGCTGGACTGCTGGTTGAATAATGATCGCTAAGTCGTCAAATGGCTGAGCATTAACAGAGTCATCTGAAACCTGAAGAATGATTGATTCCTGGGACTGGTTCACCTGGTTTTGTTCCACAATCTCCTGCTGAATATTCAGATCATCATGAGGAATCTCCTGGACATTTGGAGCATTCTCCTGCACTGGAGGAGGCAGCTCATCCCAGCCAATTTCAGGAAACTCAGGCATAACCCAATTGTGGTTATTAAACTACAGATGTCCAGGGAGCGGATGGGGATTGCCGTCGAAGGGCATCGGATCCTCATCAGGTGGCAGTATATCGGCAAAATCCGTAGAGAAAATATAGATTGGAGCAGACCAAGAAATACGTGAACCTCCAAAATCTGCAAACTCCCGATAAACAACATCGCACGGCACAAGAGTGGTTGCTGGAAAGGAAACATATGCCAATGTACGCACGAGCAGCGGATCATCCTGGTGCCAGTGGTGGAAGCGGCCAAAGGTACTGATTGCATCAGCAATATACTGCGTCCGCTATAGTCTAGGGGTATTCCAACTATCATAACCCAACCCCTACAAAAACCCTGAATAGCTCTGAAGTTGATCCCTTCATCATGTGGCACAAATCTAACAAAGCGATCATTGTCCATCTGAAATGGAGGATGATCAACCAGTGCCTGCCTAGAAACCGCACTACGTAAGCGGAAAAGTTCAACGCTTTGGATCCAAGGCTGAGCATCAAGAACAGCGCGGCCAAGATTGTTAACAACGAAATCACTGACCATGTTTCTGAAGATAGCAACTTCTTCAGGTAGTGGCTCGGGATCGACGATGGCAATGGCGTACTCCTCATGCTGACGGTCAGGAGCCACTGCAGGAGAGTAGAAGGTCCTCGGAAGCCGCCGTGGTCCACCGTCGATGATCTCGAAGCCCGGCGGGACGAAAGGCGCGGGGTCAAGTGCGAAGGTCGCCATTGCTGGATGAGAAACCAATGGCGGCGTAGGAGCCGCGGCGGAAGGTGGCGCAGCTAGGCAGGGCGATGGTGAGGAGGTTGGTGGCGCTGGTGTGATGGGCGGTGGCTCGGCAGGCAATGGCGGAAGTGATGGTGTTGCAGGCGTGATGGGACTGGACAAAGTCCCAACTTGGCTGGCTGCGTGGGAAACCAAGGCGTCGGGCGAGAAAATCTCAGCTGACCGATCCGGGGAAGTAGGATTGACCCGCGGTACCCACTTGTAAGTCGTGGAATGCGCATCGTCGGAGCAACCTTTGGCTCGATGACCCAGCCGAAAGCATCTGCGGCATCGAATAGGACTAGTGCATGAATTGGAATAGTGCAGCAAAGATAAACAATTCTGGCATTTCCAAACCTTGAAAACCATATCATCAATGAGATCATTAAGTTGAGCATCACCGTTTGAAAGATCAGGTGGTTGGTCGTCCATAACAGCCTGAGCAGATAATCCAACTGTGGCAACAGAAAAATCCAAAATATCCTGTGATGGCTGTGCCGTAAGAGATTGGGCCGTGACATCCCCACCCATAGCTGGAGATCCATTGTGCAGTAATGAACCATGTTGGGCTGGTGACCCATGCTGGGCCATGCAACCATGTTGGGCTGAATCCGATGTAATCAGGTCACGTGTTACTGGGTCTTGTGGAACATGTTCAATTTGAATTAACTGGGTGGGTGCAGTTCCGGATATGATGGCGGTGTTCGTGGCAGGGACACTGATCGTCCCGAAAGAGATGGACAGCGTCGCCACCGTCCACAGGAGGTTGGTCACCGGCAGTGGGGGCAAGGTCACTTTCTCTTGGGGGTTCACGACGTAGACGGCCTCAGAGAGCACGTCCAGCTCAGACTGTGAGGCAGGGTACCTGTAACCCTTGCAAGCAGGATATTGCTAGAACATGGCGAAAGAAATATTCTTCCTGATTGACGAACGCGATCTTAAAGAAGATTTAGCCGGAGGTTTATGCATAGCTAGCAACCCCAAAGTGGCACGCTTCTTAGAGGGACTCACAAGAATCCACTCAGCGTCACACTTTTTTTCCAGATCTTAAACTCACGAGTCCAATTAGGGCCACCATTCCCCCAAAGATGAAAATAGCATTTGAATTGTGGACACGCAAACAATCGCAACTGGAGGATGCATAAGCCAACTTGCTTGCATGAGACAAAAAAGGAGAATACCTTGTCTCGGATGAGTTGTACCGAAAATTCAATTGCCGAACCCCCAATCGCTGATTCCAAAGCAGCCGCCACAGAATCATCATTAAGATGGAATATATGTCTACTGAAAGACACGACCATAATGAAATGGCCCGTCCCATCCGTGGAATGAATAGATCTCCCACAATGCTTGAAAACCTTGTCCTCAAAGATGGCGCCCACCGAGAAATCCAGATCCAACATCGATCCACCAGAAGGACCCATATGAAATGGGTATAGACGTGTAGACCAGATGCCGCCAGAGAAGATGGGTGGATCAAAAGAAAAATTCACTGGCTAGAAGAGGAGATCGCCGGAAAACCTAGGCCGAAGGTGGGAGGGGTGGGTGGAGAACCATTGTTGATGAATTTTCTGAGGTAGTCCTCTATGCTAACTTTATTCGAGACTTGCAACCTTCATTCTATATGTATCCCTAGCACACGAAGCCACTGATTGATTTTTTCAAGGATAAGTTCAAATGCTATTCCTGAAGGGCCCAGACGGACATGCACAAGACTTCTTTATTTCAATGATGGTTCCAATCAGAACTCGATAGCGTTTCGTTGTAAGACTACCATGCTTGTCTGCGACAACGTGTTCACATGCGAGTAGCAGAACCCGCTCATGTCTTGGAGCTTGCTATCATAGTTCATCTCCCGAGAATCTCGCAACATCATCTTGTTGATTTGGGTTGCAACTCTTCTTTTTCAGACATGTTGAGTCTGAAGTATCCTGTTTCTAACCAGATCTGAATCTCAGGCAGATATGATGATTGGAACATTCCCACCATTTGCATTTTGTTCCCAGCTTGCACCCCATTGTGCCAATCCAACCATGGGTTGCCCTCTCGGTAATTACTACTCAGGATTATCTTCAAAGTGGGCTTACCATGGGTCCATCCATCTCCAATGATAAGCAAAAATCACTCATTGCGTTGTCTTCAACAAGGTAGTCCACATCATCCATTCTAGTCTGAGTATGCCATTTCTCCGAACACCTTCGACCGACCATTTGTAATTTTCCTTAGGCTAGTTTAGAGAGTTTCAATGATCTATGTATCAAAAGTAATTCTTTTTGCCACTTGAGGGAATAGCTCTATGACTCATCTCCTCTAAGATGTCTCGTTGTGGTATCATGGCAACTCAACTCCTCGCTACGTTGACAGCCGTTCACCACCTTCTTAAGCGTGGAATTGTTGCCCACCAAATCTAACCCTATCATTTGTTCTTCCATCCCTCTCGATGTGTTTTGTGCCTCAACTCGAGATGTTTCAACATCTCATTCCGCAAGTTGACATTGTATAGCTCGATCTTCGAGAAGATCAATCCTAGTAGAGTTTCTTTCCGTCGTCTTCGTGTGGATGAAGATCTCAAAAGCGATGATATCAAGATCAACGTATGCAACAAATCAACAACCTTATAAGGTGCAACCTGGATCGTGAAGATTATGCTAGTTTGTGTTCCCTCTTCACCTTACCCTACACTTGAATCTCGGGACAAGATTCTTGTTTAGTAGGGGTGACTTGTCACAGCCCTATCTTAGCCTTTGCTTGCCCTTGCATGATCATCATGTCATCATGTTTAAATTCATATGAAACTTGAATTGAGGAAAGTGGAAGCGTCAAAATTTTAAATAAAGGGCAAGAACCCTGAAAATGCATTCAGTGAAGCCAAAATGCCCTAAAATAGTTTTGGTAATTTTGGAAAGAGCTATACATCAATCCAAAATGCTGGAACAATTTTATGGAATATTTTGGGACATTGAATTTAAATCATATTATATTTGAATTTGGATCTATATTCTTAAATATATAGAATATATATTCAAATAACTTTGAAATATTTTATGTGCATCGGGAACAATCCAGTTAGCAACATAAAAATATTCAAAGGTTTATTGGCACTGTTTGGATTCGGTTTTGAATTTAAAAATAGTGGCAAAAGAAAAGAAAAGAACATACAAAACAGAAAGAAAAATAGAAAAGGACAGAGAGAGAAGCCCAACCACTTACCTGGCCGGCCCAGCTGGCTGGCCAAGCCCACCAGTAGCTTGCCAGTCATCTTCAACCCCCGCAGACCGAAGCAGCTGCATGGTGGACGCGCACGCGTCGACACCACCTCCTGCTTCGCGCTGTCCAACGCGCCCCCATTCCTCTCCCCTCGCCAGGGAGATGCCCAGAGCTCTCACCCCCTCTCCCCTTTCTCTCTGGTTCCTCCCTCTCTCCCCAGCGCTCGCGCGGCAGCCACCCGAGAGGAGCTCTGTCGCCGCCGTCCACTGCCGCCTCGCCCACAGAGCCTCCCTCACAAAGCTAGCGTGCCCATCGGCTCCGCCTCACCACCACACGCCGACAAGCCAACGATCACGACCTCGGGAGCCCCTCATCGCTGGCATCTTCGTCGTCTTCAAGCTTCGGCACAGACGACCGCCGTCGCCGAATTCGCCGCCGGCAGGACGTCCCTGATCCCACTTACCCTCCCTACGAACTCGTGGTGAGCCCCGAGTCGTTTCCCCCCTCTTCCCTGGTCGGGTTTGACCTCTAGGCCCTATCCCCGCCTTGGCCGAACTCCGACCGCCGCCCAACATGCCACCGCCGTGGCCACTGTCACCTAGAGATGCAACCGAGCGCGTCATAGCGCTCAACGCATCACCAGGTGCCTGTAGCACTGTTCCGCACCTCCTGCCGGGCCTCCTAGCGACGACCCCGAGCTCGCCGAGCTCCGTCAGCCGCCAACGTCATCGCCGGCGTCTTTTCCGACCACCCCGAGCCCAAACACCACAACCACTCGACGGGGCAGCCCCCCCAGCATCACGTAGATGCCCTCCGCCGGCCATTTGGTCACCGGAGGAGGAATCCCACACCTCGCCGCCGCGTCTGGCCTCGCCGGCGTCGAGTCACCGGTGAATTAGCCCCGGTTGACCAGGGATTTGACCCCCCTTGGTCTCTGACATATGGGCCCCACTGCCTAACTAATCGACTAACAATAATAGATTGAGGTTAATCTAATTGCAGCGGGCCCACGCGTCAGCTTTGACTATGTTGACGTGTACGTTGACCCGGACCCACTAGTCAGCCTCTGTCCCTGCCCTATTACACTGACGTGGGGGTCCCACTTGTCATGTTTGACCTGGACCGCACCCTGTTGACCTGCTGACGTCATGATGATGCAGTGCTGACGCAGTAAAGTTTTCTGGAATTAAAATAAATCAGAAATGATTTATAAATGTCAGAAAATACCCCAAACTTCTAACAATCATAGAAAATCAACCGTAGCTCAGAATTAAATAAATTATATATGGAAAATTATCAGAAAAATTCAAGGAATCCATCTGTACCTTTTTCATGCATGTTTGAACAATGTTGTCCTATGTTTTGGACAAAACAAATAAAAGGCATTTAAATAATCATATATGGAGTTGGAATTTGAATCATGTATTCAAACCAACTTCATTTAAATCATAGCTAGATGCATTAGCTCAAATCACAGCATATTACCATGTCATGATCATGCATCATATTGTGGCATTGCATTGATTGTGGTTCCTTTTTGTGTTTGCCGGTGGTTGTTCCCTCTCGGTAGACGTTCGTTTCGACGGTGAGTTCGATGACACCGATGAAGAGTTATATCATCTTTAGAAGTGCCAGGCAAGCAAAATCCCCCTTGTTCATTCCGATACAATCCCACTCTCTCGCTCTTGCTCTATTTTACTGCATTAGAACAACAGCGATTCAACTGTTACATGTTGCGGTAGTTGAACCCCTTTCCTCTGCATGACCTGTCATTGCCACAGTAAATAGATGAAACTCACTAGTATGAGTAGGAGTTGTTTGAGCCCTGATGTGCCTACTCATTCATGCTTGTTTTTCATGCCTGCTACTGCTTAGAGTTGGGTCAGGTCTGATTCATCGGGAATGAATTGGAACGTGGTGAACATGTCCTACCATTGAGAGCTAAGTGTGTGAACACGATTTTGTAAAGGTAGCGGTGAGAGGCCATGTAGGAGTACATGGTGGGTTGTCTCATTGCAGCCGTTCTCAGGAACCGAGTTCTGTGTTTGTGATCCATGAACAGTTACTACCACACATTCGGTTCCGGTAACTCGGCCCCTCTCGGCTTATTAGTCAACTCGATCTCTGTCCAGGAATTGCAACTAGTTTCTGGTGTTTGTAGGTAGTGTTAGTAGTCTACCAAGTGGCACCCGGTACAGGTGGGCTTGGGACAGACTAGGCACAGTGGCACGGTGTACCAAGTGGCACCCGGATGGTGGGCTTGGGAACCCTGCACACATCGTTTGGGGCCGTGAGCGACACCCCGGCCGGATCTCCTTGCGGATGGAACCCGAATAGGCGATAAACCTGGACTAGAGACTTGTTGGTTAGTCAGGTCGTGGCCAACTCCCTCGCCCGGCTTCTGCTTGAAGGTTGCCGAGGTACATGACATGTACAGGGCGATAAGTGGCGAGAGCGTTTGTGAAGAAGTACACCCCTGCAGGGTTATCATTATCTATTCGAATAGCCGGATTCCTCGGATATGGAAACTTGGACCCCTTGCATAGTTCATAGACAAGTGAAAGTGGATACTCTAAAACTCGCAAGATAAGCGTGAGTGCTATGGATGGCGTTCTCGCAGGGAGACGAGAGCGGATCCATAGTGGTGTATTGGTATGGTTGAGGGAGTCCTGGATTAGGGAGTCTCCGGATAGCCGGACTATCTCCATTGGCCGGACTGTTAGACTATGAAGATACAAGATTGAAGACTTCGTCTCGTGTCCGGATGGGACTCTACTTGGCGTGGAAAGCAAGCTTGGAAATACGTATATGGATATCTCTTTCTTTGTAACCGACCTTGTGTAACCCTAACCCTCTCCGGTGTCTATACAAACCAAAGGGTTTTAGTCTGTAGGACAACAATCACAACATACAATCATACCATAGGCTAGCTTCTAGGGTTTAGCCTCTCTGATCTCGTGGTAGATCTACTCTTGTAACACCCATATCATCAATACTAATCAAGCATGACGTAGGGTTTTACCTCCATCAAGAGGGCCCGAACCTGATTAAAACTTCGTGTCCCTTGCCTCATGTTACCATCCGGCCTAGACGCACAGTTCGGAACCCCCTACCCGAGATCCGCCGGTTTTGACACCGACATTGGTGCTTTCATTGAGAGTTCCTCTGTGTCGTCGCTGTTAGGCTTGATGGCTCCTACTATCATCGATAGCGATGCGGTCTAGGGTGAGACTTTTCTCCCCGGAAAGATCTTCATATTCGACAGCTTTGCACTGCGGGCTAATTCGCTTGGCCATCTGGAGTAGTTGAAAGCTACGCCCCTGGCCATCAGGTCAGATTTGGAAGTTTGAATTACACGGCCAACATCCATGGGGACTTGATCTTCGATGGATTCGAGCCACAACCGGGCACGCCGCACTATCGCGATGGGTATGACCTAGCTCTGCCACCGAACAGTACCCCAGAAGCCGCGCCCGCATCAGCTCCGACCCTTAGTTCGGAGCCAACTGTGCCAATCGAGGACGGGTGGTTAGACACCACCTCAGGGGTTGCAGTCTCAACGGTGATCGAGCCGAACACCAGCATAAATCTCCATGCAGCCCGTAACTCCAAGGTGCCGGACTCTCTTCAGGACCCCGAACCATCCGCGCCCCTGCCAATCGAATCTGATTGGGCGCCGATCATGAAATTCACCGCCGCGGATACCTTTCAGCACTCGCCCTTCGGAGACATTCTGAATTCACTAAGGTCTCTCTCTTTGTCAGGAGAGCCCTGGCCGTATCATGGCCAACAGGATTGGGATGTGGACGACGAAGAAATTCGACGCCCACCCACCACCCACTTAATAGCCACTGTCGATGATTGAACCGACATGCTCGCCTTCGACTCCGAAGACATCAACGGTATGGACAACGATGCGGGAGGCGAAGAGGAACCACCGCCCACAGGGCTCTGGACATCCACTTCATCATACGATGTATACATGGTGGATACACCAAAAGAAGACGGCGAGGAACGGAAGGACGCACCGAAGGCTTATTCCCTTGAGAAGCAGTCAAAACGGCGGCGCAAGCGCCGCCCCAAATCACGCCTCGCCAGAAATAACGATAACACAGACCCAGCGTTGGAGCAGGGCGAACCACTGCCGGGCCACGGCAATACGGAGAATCAAACCGAACAAACCAATTCGGTCAAAGATAATAGTCCGGACGACACAACACCGGACAGGCACCCGGAGCAGCAGAATGCACGTCAAAGGCTTGTTGCCACCGCGAGGAGTCTGAAAAAGCAGCAGCAAAGGCTCAAGGCTGCGCAGGACACACTCCAAATCAGATGGAGTAAAGTACTCAACATAGCAGCGAAGTACGGCGACAATCGCCCCACCAAGAGCTACCCAAAGCAGAAGTTGCTACCTGAATTCGATGAGGAGGCCTCAGACCCCTCACAACCAAAAATCAAAACAGCCACCTGGCCGGATAGACAACCTCACGGCCAACATAGAGCGGCAAACAATGCCACCCACAAGACAATACGCGATTCACGCGAGGGCTTGCACCAAAAGGACAGCACAACCAGATCCATCTATGGACCACGCAAGCGCACCCCAGCATACGATATAACACAACAAACATCCGAACAATGCGGTACACCCAGATGCAGGGGTGCTGCACACCCCCTATGTTTCACCGACGAGGTGCTGGATCATGAATTTCCAGAGGGATTCAAACCTGTAAACATAGAGGCATACGACGGAACAACAGATCCTGGGGTCTGGATCGAGGACTATATCCTCCACATCCATATGGCTCGAGGAGATGATCTCCATGCCATCAAGTACTTACCACTCAAACTCAAAGGGACAGCTCGTCATTGGCTTAAAGGCCTCCCTGAAAACTCCATTGGAAGCTGGGCAGAGCTCGAACACGCTTTTCGGGCAAACTTTCAAGGGACTTATGTCCGACCTCCGGATGCGGATGATTTGAGTCATATAACTCAACAACCTGGAGAGTCAGCCCGGAAGCTTTGGAACAGGTTTCTTACTAAAAAGAACCAAATTGTCGACTGCCCGGACGCTGAAGCCTTGGCAGCTTTTAAGCACAGCATCCGTGACGAATGGCTTGCCCAACACCTCGGCCAAGAAAAATCGAGAACAATGGCAGCATTAACAAGCCTCATGACCCGCTTTTGCGTGGGTGAAGACAGCTGGCTAGCCCGATGCAGGTCCAGCAAGCCAGTACATCTGAAGTTAGAGATGGAAACGGGAGATCACGGTGCAACAGCAATTACAAACGCCGAAATGAAAGAGATAGCACGAAGAGCACGGTAGTAAACGCCGGATTCAAAAGCTCTCGGCCAGGTCAGCAAAAGCCGCCCCCTAAAGGCGCCAGAGACGAACTGTCCGGCCTAAACAAAATTCTGGACCAAATATGTCAGGTCCATAGCACCCCTGGCAAACCAGCCAATCATACCCACAGAGAATGTTGGGTCTTCAAGCAGTCTGGCAAGCTCAACGCCGTACACAAGGGGGAGGATACACCAAGCGAAGACGAGGATGAGCCTCTCACGGAAGACACTGGGGAACAAAAGAAATTTCCGCCAGAAGTCAAAACAGTAAACGTGTTACACGTGGTCAATGGCAGAAACAAAACGGCACTCCCAGAAAAATACGCCCGAAGGCCTATCACTGCGGAGTCCTGCCACTGGTCATCTCAACCGATCACTTTCGACCATCGTGATTACTCAACAAGTGTCTGGCATGCAGGATGGGCTGCGCTGGTATTAGACCCAATAATTGACGGATACCACTTCACACGAGTCCTGATGGACGGTGGCAGCAGTCTAAACCTGATATACCAGGATACAATCCGCGAAATGGGGTTAGACCCAAAAAAAATTTGCCATAGCAATATTACCTTTAAAGGAGTAACGCCAGGCCCAGGGGCTCATTGCACGGGCTCCTTGCCACTAAAAGTTATATTCGGCTCCCCTGATAACTTCCGTAGCGAACATTTAACCTTCCACATCGCTCCGTTTCAAAGTGGCTATCAAGCACTAATCGGACGTGAAGCTTTCGCTCGCTTTAACGCAATACCACACTATGCTTCCCTCACACTCAAGATGCCCGGTCCACGTGGCATCATTACAGTGAACGGAAGTATTAAGCGATCTCTGCACGCCGAAGAGCGTGCGGCTCCCCTGGCAGCCGCACACTAAAAACGGCCTCACCAACTAAAGCATTTAGTAGGTCGTCACGACCTCGCACACGGTTAGACGAGTCCGGCGCAGCCATATGCAATTTTTACCGGATCAATGATCACACCCCTATTACAAATACAAGGGGCTCAACGTGCGCAGACAAGCGGCAATTCTTACTTACCTTGAATTATACATGATTTCTTTAAAAAACTATCTTTTTGCATGACAGCTTTTTTCACCTAAGCTCCTCTCTTTTATAGATAATCATCGTGCTACACCCGTCCAGGATACGGCACAACGGAGACACAGGCGCAGACGTGTAGCAGGGACCCGCTCCAAGGATTCTTTTTAGATTAAGACCCTGCGTAAACCTTTTTTTACTATCTCTTGTTGATACATATCCACCGAATTCTCAGCACAGTCGAGAAGCATGCTGGCGTCTTGGCATGTGGCCATGTCAGAATAATGCACGTACCTGGACACAAGGGGCTTCTTACGAAGGGCACTATCTAGGCCCGGTTTATACCATAAAGACTGAATACCTTAGGGAGTGTTCGGTGTCGCGAGTTTGGCCTTATATGCATCAGCTCCGAATCATTGTCTTTGGTCAAATGTTGGGTTTGCCCGGCTCCTGTGTTTTGGTGCCTTATGTTCCGCTTTACCGGATAAGGTAGCACCAGGAGAACTACTGCGATTGTGCCCTGGTTCATCCGGACGAGCACCTCAGTAGAGAAAGCCGAAATTGACTATCATGATATAGTGTGAGACTGGTCAACCACTCGATGACCTATCAGAATGTTAGTATTCCTCCGCCTTAACGAAGGGCCATTTCCCGGCCAGGCATGTATGCACCCCGCGATCGGGAGAGTGCGGAGCCACCTGGGGCTATCTAGTAGCCCCACTGTCAAACTCCTATGGCTAAGTGAAAGTGTTAAAGCATTATAGTCCAGTTGCCTCGCTCGCTATGCTATCACCTCCTTAATAGGACCAAGACGTTGGGTTAAGTGTGAACACATGTTTTTTCGCGAACACCCCCGCATTTTATGCGTGGGGGTTGAAGCCGACGGCTGCAATCTTTCAGGTTATACACAGGTATACATAAACGGCCGCACAGGAGGCATCATACTACTTTCAGGCAAAAGTATAAAAATAACCTTATAAAAAATTCATAAAAGCATTGTGCTTACAATGAAAATACCTATCACTCAAACATAATATTTTTCGAGCACTGGGCCTCAATCAAACTAGCACCCTCGAGAACCTCCTCGAAATAGTGCTCGGCAGCCACCTGGCCTATGGCCGATCCCTGCGTCGCAACAGTGGTAGCGTCCATCTCTGCCTAGTATGCTTTAACACGGGCAAGGGCCATCCGTGAGCCTTCTATGCACGCCGACCTCTTTATCGCATTAATGCGCGGCACCGCATCAAGGAACTGCTGCACTAAGCTGAAATAGCTGTTCAGCTTTGGTCTTTCCGGCCATAGCTGATCCACAACAAACCTCATGGCGAGTCCAGACAACCTATTCAGTTCGGCCCATTCGGCTAGCTGGTCAGTCAATGAAAGCGGACACTCTGGAACGTGGAATTGTGTCCAGAACAGCTTGTCCACTTCATGATCTGTCTGACCTTGGAAGTACTTGGCCGCATCGGCAGCGCTCGCCGCCAAATCCATATACGCATCTGCCGAACTCCACAGCCAATCCAGAGGGGCATACCGAGGATCTCCGAACTTCCTCCGTAACATGAAGGGTTTCCCAGCCGCAATATCCCCGGCTTCCCGCAGCTCCTCCTTCTTCGCTCTCATAGCAGAACGGTTGTCTTTGTCCGCCGCCGCGGCCTTCTCAAGGTCCGTTGCCTTCGCTCGGTTTTCTTTTTCAAGGAACCGGCAACGGTCGGCAGTGTCTTTTATTTCTACGGCCATCTTGGCCATCTTCTCCTGGCTCTCGCAATGTGCGGCCTTCTCGGCTTTCAACTCCTCGGCTGCCTTCAAAGCAGCCGCATTACTAATCCTCGCTTGTTCCTTGGCTCGGGCAAGTTCCGCCCGCAAGGCTTCCATGGTGGAAGCTCCATCCGTAGTCACAACATATTAAAGATATTGGCATTATGCTGCTCTTACTATGTGGCGTTCACCGGATAATAACACTTACCCTGTGCCTCGTCAAGCCTCTTGTTAACAAGCTCGATGTCAGCGTCTGCCGCATCCAGTTGCTATTTTAATTGGGCAAACTCCCTAGTCCGGCTAGCCACCGGAGCTCCCACCACCTGCGCATAAAGGCAGTTTGGTTATTTCCTGGGAATATGATCCTCTGTTCGCCGCTGTTCTCGACGACAACCAGAGTCTCAGGGGCTACTATAACATGTGTAGTACTATCACATATTATCTCACATACCTTAAAGCCTGTCAATAGACTCATAAAGGCTTCATGTAATCCGCTTTCAGCGAACGAGATTCTCTCCATCACCGTACCCATCAGCATACGGTGCTCTTCTGAGATGGCCGCTCGCCCCACCAACTCCCTCAGAACGTCCGACCGCACACCAGACGGTGCCGGACTCTTTCATATGCTCTCTTCGGGAGCCGGACACTGGGAACTTTGGGGGTCTACGGGATTATCTTCTGGCCTCACCGGATCCGGAGAGGCCCTCCGCGATGACACTTCGGGGTCACCCGCTTCTGGAGCGGAGGAGTCCGGGGGAGGCGTTTCGCTCTCCATCATCTCTAGAAGAAGATCCCCCGAAGACGAGATCATTTGAGAGGGGCTGAGGCCCGAACTGCAAGATAGATGCGGTGGTTATTTTCTCAGAGGAAAAAGATAGCATACCCTTACTATTGAAATATTTTGGATCACTTACGACTCGTTGGAGGGCTGATCCCCCCGCGGACTCTGTGCGGCAGAAGCACCCCCCAGGGCAGGACCCTTAGTGGGAGACCTCTTCTCCCGTTTGGAGGCTTCGGCTTCCGGATCCTCGGAAGCAGTCCTTTTCCTCCCCCGATTGTCCTCCTTCATGGAGACGGTCGTTCCCTCGGTTGGAGCGGATAGCAATGGGGGCCTGCGTCCGCCCGTATTATCTCCCTCGGTATCTTCCTTCAAGGGCTTCGGGCAAGGTGCGACCTCGAGCATCTTCTCCAATACCGGATTTTCCAAACCCTCAGGGAGGGGGGCCAAACACCGAATCATCTTCGCCTTTGTTAGCCAGTCCTGGTCAAAAAGCAAACTCTCAGAAATAACTTCGAATAAAAGACAGCGTGTTCGGCTAGATGATTTCTTACTTGTTCGGCAGCGCGGTTACTACTCAGGCCCACGTCCTCGGTGACATCCGGACATTCCACTTGAGGTCCGAAGAATGACTTGTACATCTCCTCGTGCGTCAGGCCGAGGAAACTTTGAATGGCACGTGGCCCCTCTGGGTTGAACTCCCACAAGCGCAGGGGCCGGCGTTTGCAAGGCTGGACTTGACGAACCAGCATAACTTGTATTACCGCAACCAAATTAAAATCTCCCTCGAAGAGATCTCGGATGCGGCTTTGCAGTATAGGCACGTCCTTGGCTGGACCCCAGCTCAGACCCCTGCTAATCCATGACATCAGTTGTGGTGGGGGGCCCGGGCGGAAAGCGGGGGCAGCCGCCCACTTGGCACTTCTGGGAGCCGTAACGTAAAACCACTCTCGTTGCCATAATTCAGACACCTCTGGAAAGGAACCTTTCGGCCATGGAGCTCCTGCCATCTTGCCTATTGATGCACCTCCGCATGCTGCATGTTGCCCCTTGATCATCTTCGGTTGTACTTAAAAGGTCTTGAGCCACAGGCCGAAGTGAGGGGTCACACGGAGGAAGGCCTCACACACGATAATAAATGCCGTGATGTGGAGAAAGGAGTCCGGAGTTAGATCGTGGAAATCTAGCCCGTAATAGAACATTAAGCCCCTAAAGAAAGGATCCAGAGTGAGGCCTAGACCTCGAAGGAAGTGGGAGACAAACACAACGTTCTTGTTGGGTTCGGGAGTAGGGACGACCTGCCCTTGAGCAGGCCGTCGATGCGAAACCTCGGTGGTCAGGTATCTGGCCTCCCTAAACTTCTTAATGTCCTCTTCCGTCACGGAGGAGGGCATCCATCGGCCTTGAAGGCTGGATCCGGACATGATTGAAGATCTGGAGCACCTAACCTGGGCTTTGGGTGTTAGAACTCGAGGCAGAGGAAGGGTTCGATTGAGCACAAGAGAGAAAAAGCAAAAACCCCGTCCCTTTATAAAGAGGGTGAATATCAAGCGTCCTCTCCGTAGCCGTTTAGGACTTGCCTATAATCTAGGAGTCCTAGACACGGTTGGGTTACCCACGCCCGTATTGATGAGAATCCCGTAATTGGGGGAACATGATCTCCGCTTCGGCAAGACGTGTCGAAAAACTGCCTCGCGTTATGAGCGGGGCTGGTTAAAAGAGACGGTTCGAATAATCACCGGACCATGACGTAATGTCATGCTGCCGAAACAAGCTAGCAAATTAGATCCGCGAAAACATTATTCTCTCTACGGTGGAATGTGGAACTTATTTTTCAGGGTCGGACACTATCCTCGTATTCAAATTCTTCTGTGATGTATTCGGAGAAGGAACCCGCCTTGCAATGCCGAAGACAACTACGCGCCGGATTCATCATCATTGAAGCCTGGTTCAGGGGCTACTTAGGGAGTCCTGGATTAGGGGGTCTCCGGACAGCCGGACTATCTCCATTGGCCGGACTGTTAGACTATGAAGATACAAGATTGAAGACTTCGTCTCGTGTCCGGATGGGACTCTACTTGGCGTGGAAGGCAAGCTAGGTAATACATATATGGATATCTCTTCCTTTGTAACCAACCTTGTGTAACCCTAACCCTCTCCGGTGTCTATATAAACCGAAGGGTTTTAGTCCGTAGGACAACAATCACAACATACAATCATACCGTAGGCTAGCTTCTAGGGTTTAGCCTCTCTGATCTCGTGGTAGATCTACTCTTGTAACACCCATATCATCAATATTAATCAAGCAGGACGTAGGGTTTTACCTCCATCAAGAGGGCCCGAACCTGGGTAAAACTTCGTGTCCCTTGCCTCATGTTACCATCCGGCCTAGACGCACAGTTCAGGACCCCCTACCCGAGATTTGCCGGTTTTGACACCGACAATGGTGAATTTGTGGACTCGTGTGCACCACCTCAAAAGAGTTACTTGCAGTCATAGTTCAGGTTAGCCACTGAGTCAAAGCTGGCTTGCTGCAGTCAAACTCCACCTCCCTTTGTTGATACCGATGCATATGTAGATAGTTCTGATGTAAGTATTGCTGGGTACATTTGTACTCACGTTTGCCTATTTTATGTTTTGCAGAGAGACATCAGTCTCGCTAGTAGTTCCGTGTGGACTTCGACGTTTAGCTTGATACGTCAGCTACGATCTTGTGCCCTCGGTAGGATCTGGTAGATAGTCAGGCTTCTCAGCTTTTTTCATTTATAGATGTCTGTACTCAGACATGTTAAGCTTCCGCATGTGCTTTGATTGTACGCTATGATTGTTGGGTCATGAGATCCACGTTTGTAATATCTCGCTCCTCGGAGCCTAATGAATAAATACTCTGAGTCGTAGAGTCTTGTTGTGATGCCATGTTGTATTGCACATATTGAGCATATTGTGTGTATGATTGAAATGCTTGGTATGTGTGGGATCCGACAACCTAGTTGTTTATCCTTGGTAGCCTCTTGTAACACCCTCGATGCGAATATAGCTCCCACGTGTCGAGGCACGACTTAGAGACATAATCGCATTGAAGGCATATGTCGCAAGTTAGGCAATCTTCACAACATCCCATGTAATATAGATAATAAAGGGGGAGATAACATAGTTGGCTTACACTCGCCACGTCAATCAAGTACATAAATAACATTACAATATTCAAACACTCATGTCCCGACTACGGCGCCAAAATAAAAGATAACCCAACACGTGACACGGTCCCAATCACCCCAACTAGGCAACACTACTGATCATCAGGGAAAGACACGTTGTATCATTGAGAGTCCTCGTCGAACTCCCACTTGAACTCAAGCGTGCCATCTGGAGCGGAATCATCTGCCCATAACCGCGGGCACGGCTTTCGAAAGTTCAAATCCCTGCAGGGGAGTCCCAACTTAGCCCATGACAAGCTCTCACAGTCAACGAAGGAATAGACCTCCTCCCGAGACGTTCCGATCAGACTCGGTACCTCGGTTCTTCAAGACACTTCCACAGGTTAAAACAAATCCAGCAACACCACCCGAATGTGACGACAAATCCCGATAGGAGCTGCACATATCTCGTTCTCAGGGCACAATCGGATAAGCAATCCGTACAACTAAAACCAGCCCTCGAGTTTCCCCGAGGTGGCGCTGCAAGGGGCTCTAGGTTGGACCAACACTCAGAGGAGCACTGGCCCGGGGGGGTTTAAATAAAATGACCCTCGGGCTCCGGAAACCCAAGGGAAAAAGAGGCTAGGTGGCAAATGGTAAAACCAAGGTTGGGCATTGCTGGAAAAGCTTTAATCAAGGCGAACTATCAAGGGGTTCCCATTATGACCCAACCGCGTAAGGAACGCAAAATCCGGGAACATAACACCGATATGCCGGAAACTAGGGCGGCAAGAGTGGAACAAAACACTAGGCGAGAGGCCGAGCCTTCCACCCTTTACCAAGTATATAGATGCATTAAGATAACATGGCAATATAATGATATCCCAACAAGTAAATAATGTTCCAACAAGGAACGGTCTCCAAACTTCACCTGCAACTAGCAACGCTATAAGAGGGGCTGAGCAAAGTGGTAACATAGCCAATCAACGGTTTGCTAGGACATGGTGGGTTAGAGGTTTGACATGGCAATTTGGGAGGCATGATAAGCAAGTGGTAGGCATCGTAGCATAGGCATAGCAAAAGAGCGAGCATCTAGCATAGCAAAGATAGTAGTGATTTCGAGGGTATGATCATCTTGCCTGCAAAGTTGTCAGAGTTGACTGGATCCTCGAAAGCAAACTCAACGGGCTCCTCGTTAGCGAACTCGTCTCCCGGCTCTACCCAAACAATACAAACAAGCAATAAGGACACAATCAACCACGTGCAAACTCAAACAACATGATGCAAAGATGGTATGCCATGCGGGATGCAATGCGGGATGCATATGCAAGATTTGACAAGGAATGCATGAACCTGGCCTCAACTTGGAAAATCAAGTGTACCACTGGAAAGATGAGATGAAATCTCTTGAAAACGATATAAAGATCACCGGAATCGGAGTTACGGTTTGGAAATGGCAAGCAATTCAAATATGGCACCGGTCTGCGATTTACAGCAAGTAGCCGTCTAAATGCAACAAGATGAACATGCTACAGCAGCCAAACATGGCAACAAAATACATGGCAGGGATGCATTCATGATGCTTAACAAAAAATGAACACTGAGCTACGGCCAATTCATCCACTAACAGGTTCAAATAAGCATGACAAAAATGCATTTGGCAAACAGATCTCAGACTTGGTGAAATTAACACTTGTTTGGAATTTCAGATCAGGTAGCACTTTTCGGAGCATGAAAACCATATGCTACAGGACCTGAACATGGCAAAGTAAAGCATGGCATGGAGCTACTCAAAGAGCTTAACAAAAGTCCCTTAGTGACCTTGAGCCAAAAGGGATCAGAAAATACATTTGCAAGCATGTGAACATGGCAAAACATAATCAGTTCTCAGACTTAGTGAAAACTGGAACATGCTGAAAACAGATATCAAGTAGGCATGTTTACGAGCTCGATGCACTCACTACGGAGAAAGTCATGATAATATAAGCCTACACCCATCAAGAATACACAAAATACAAGCTAGACATGGCAAGAACAATAACATAGCATGCACGGATCAGCTACAACATCCTCGGCAAAATCACTAACAAGTAGACAATCTGCCCGGATTCACGAAGTAGCAAAAGTAGAGCTCGATTGACTCAAGCTAGGGTGCTCCATAATTGCAAACAAAGACATGGATGGATAGAGCACTACAAGATTAACAAAACATCCTTACCGATCATCCTCAAAAGAGGCACTGGTCACTAGGAAACAACATGAACATATGGTCATACGAGATAAACAGATCAAGGACTTAGTGGAAATGCTAAGTCTCTGAAATCAGCATTACCAAGTGCCTCACTTTGCAAGCTTGTGCTAGTCACCACACACATCACAAAAATACATGGGTTGCACCTCTGGATAGATGGCAAAACATATAACAAAACACATGTAGAGCTCATGGGCATATCATGCACACATTAATCATGGCAAAAATGACAAATATCTAATTGGAGCAGCAGATCTGACAATTATCTCAAATAGCATTCTTCCAACAGCATTTCGGGCATCAAGATGAACTCAAATGAAAATGATGCAATGGAATGAAATGATGCACTCTCTGAGACGAACATTTTGATATGCTATATGCCCAAAACGGAGCTACGGATGCAAAGTTATGGCATGTCAAAGTAGGTAAGAAAATTAGGGTTAGGGATGGAAAAGTCAACCGAGACGGGGATCTAGATCTGGATCTGGCGCATTTCCCGAGGTTGGCCGGAGTAAGTTCGCCGGAGTTTGCCGGCCGGAGTGGAAGGCGGGGACGGCGTCGAGGGAGAGGAGGAGGAGGCCGGAGCCGTGCGGCGGCGCGGTGGCGGCGTCCGCAGCGCGGGACGGCGGCGAGGCCCGGCTTGGCGGCGAAGCGGACCGGGAGGCGGCGCGGCGGCTGGCGACGAGGTGGTGGCGGCAGACGGCGGAGCAGGCCGGTGGAGGAGAGACCACCGGGCGGCGCGGGCGACGGGCTCGCGGGGGCCCGACTCGGGCCTCCCGGGCTGGAGCGGCGGCGGCGGGGCGTGCCACGTGGCGTGGCGGGAGAGGCGGCGGCGGATCGGGCGGACAATGTCCGTCGGCGCGGATTTTGTCCGGCGCGGCACGGAGGAAGGAGGAGATTTTCGGGGTGTTCTTTATATAGAGGTAGAGGGAGCTAGGAGTGTCCAAATGAGGTGCGGTTTTTGGCCACGCGATCGTGATCGAACGCTCTAGAAGATGGAGAGGGTTTTGGTGGGTTTTGGGCCAAAATGGAGGAGTGTTGGGCTACAACACACACGAGGCCTTTTCGGTCCCTCGGTTAACCATTGGAGCATTAAACGAAGTCCAAATGGTACGAAACTTGACAGGCGGTCTACCGGTAGTAAACCAAAGCCGCTTGGCAAGTCTCGGTCCAATCCGGAAATGTTTAATCCCCACACACACGAAAGAAAGGTAGAAATGACCACCGGAGGAGAACGAAGCGCCGGAATGCAAAACGGACAACGGGGAAAATGCTCGAATGCATGAGATGAACACGTATGCAAATGCAATGCACATGATGACATGATATGAGATGCATGACAACGACAACAACACACGGAGACAAAACCCGAACCCGAGAAAATAAAATAACTTAACGCCGGAAACGGCAAGAGTTGGAGTACATATTGGGTAAATTACATCCGGGGTGTTACAACACTCCACCACTACGAAAGGATCTTGTCCTGAGATCTAGGACTGAAAGAACGCCGGGTATTTAGAACGGAGGTGATCCTCGCGTTCCCAGGTAGCTTCACGGTCGGAATGGTGTGACCACTTGACTTTGAGGAATTTGATTGACTTGTTGCGAGTCTTGCGTTCAGTCTCTTCAAGAATAGCCACAGGGTGCTCACGATAGGAGAGATCTTCTTGGAGCTCAATGTCCTCGAAGTTGACGGTGCGGTCAGGAGTCCTGAAGCACTTTCGAAGCTGAGAGACATGGAACACGTCATGAACATTTGCAAAGTTTGAAGGAAGCTCAAGTTGATAGGCGAGATCGCCTCTCTTACTGACGATCTTGAAAGGTCCCACGTATCTAGGGGCAAGCTTCCCTTTGATACCGAAGCGACGAGTACCTTTCATTGGAGAGACGCGGAGGTACACATGATCTCCGATCTCGAAAGCCAAATCACGGTGCTTACTATCATAGTAGCTCTTCTGGCGGGATTGGGCTGCTTTGAGGTTATCTCGAATGACTTTGCACATTTCCTCTGCCTCTGTGATTAAGTCATTACCCAAAAGCTGACGTTCACCGGTTTCGGACCAGTTGAGAGGGGTACGGCACTTCCTGCCATACAGAATTTCAAATGGGGCCTTGCCCGAACTTGCTTGAAAACTGTTGTTGTAGGAGAATTCAGCATAAGGAAGACAATCCTCCCACTTCATGCCGAAGGAGATCACACAAGCCCTGAGCATATCTTCAAGAATCTGGTTGACACGCTCGATTTGACCGCTAGTTTGAGGATGGAAAGCTGTGCTGAAGCGGATGTTGGTGCCCATGGCCTTCTGAAAAGAGTCCCAAAACTTGGAGGTAAAGATGCTGCCACGGTCTAAAGAGATCACTTGAGGAATACCGTGCAGAGAGACAATCCGAGAGGTAGAGAGTTCCGCCAATTGAGCTGCAGTGATCGACTCTTTGATAGGCAGAAAGTGAGCCACATTAGTGAGTTTGTCGATGACAACGAATATAGCATCATTGCCACGCTTGGACTTTGGAAACCCAGTAACGAAGTCCATCTCAATGTGGTCAAACTTCCATTCTGGAATGGCAAGAGGTTGGAGGAGACCAGCTGGCCTTTGGTGTTCTGCCTTCACTCTTATGCAGACATCACATTCATTCACGAATTGAGCAATCTCACGCTTCATTCGAGTCCACCAATAAGCCTGCTTGAGGTCCTGATACATCTTCGTGCTCCTAGGGTGGATGGAGAGGAGAGAATTGTGAGCCTCGTTCATGATCACTTTACGAAGGTCACCTTTGGGCACAACAATACGATCCTCGAAGAAGAGAGTATCCTTGTCATCAAGGCGGTAGCATTTTTACTTGGGTTGACTCTTGGCAATCCCAATCTTCACCTTCTTCACCATAGCATCAAGAAGCTGAGCTTGGCGAATCTGGTCTTCCAAGGTAGGAGAGACTTGAAGGTTGGCAAGGAAACCTTGAGGAACAACTTGCAGATTAAGTTTGCGGAAAGCTTCACAAAGCTCGGGTTGATAAGGCTTGAGAATCAGACTGTTTCAATAAGCCTTCCTGCTCAATGCGTCAGCAATCACATTGGCCTTGCCTAGAGTATACTCGATACTCGGATTATACTCTTGAATCATTTCGACCCATCGAGTCTGCCTGAGGTTGAGATTAGGCTGAGTGAAGATGTACTTGAGACTCTTGTGATCAGTGAAAATGTCCACTTTTCTTCCCAATAAGAGATGTCTCCAAGTCAAAAGAGCATGCACAACTACCGCCAACTCGAGATCATGGGTGGGGTAGTTCTTCTCGTTGGGCTTCAACTGGCGAGAGGTATAAGCCACAACTTTCTTCTCTTGCATCAACACTGCACCAAGACCTTGGAGAGAGGCATCACAAAAGACCTTGTACGGTTTGGATTCATCAGGCGGAGTCAGAACTGGAGCAGTGATCAATTTCTCTTTCAAAGTATTGAAAGCAATGTCACACTCCGGAGACCAAACGTACTTGACGTGCTTCTGGTGAATATTTGAGAGAGGCTTCGCAGTCTTAGAAAAGTTCTCAACGAACCTTCGACAGTAGCTTGCGAGACCGAGGAAGCTACGGAGTTGCTTCACGTTCTGAGGAGGTTCCCAATTCACAATTGCAGGCACCTTCTCAGGATTCACCGCAATGCCCTTGGCAGAGATGATATGACCAAGATAAAGAACCTCATCGAGCCAAAATTCGCACTTGAAGAACTTGGCGTAGAACTGGTGTTCTCTGAGCTTATCGAGTACCAAACGCAAGTGCTTGGCATGATCTTCCTTGTTCTTCGAGAAAACCATAATGTCGTCGAGATAGACCAAAACGAAGTCATTGGTGTAGGCGTTGAAGATGAAGTTCATCATGCGAGAGAAAGTCGGAGGAGTGTTGACGAGACCAAAAGACATGACAGTGTATTCATATGAACCATAGCTTGTCCTGAAAGCCGTCTTGGGAATATCTTGCTCACGGATACGAATCTGATGATAACCCATACGGAGATCAAGCTTGGAGAATACTTGGGCACCTTTGAGTTGTTCGAACAGCTCGTTGATGTTAGGAAGTGGGTATTTGTTCTTGATGGTCTTCTTGTTCAATGGACGGTAATCAACACAAAGTCGGTCCGTTCCATCCTTCTTCTTCACAAAAAAAACACCACAACCCCATGGAGAAGAACTAGGCCGGATGAGACCCATTCTCTCTTCAATATCGAGTTGCTTCTTCAACTCCTTCACTCTTCAGGTCTGAGCTTGTAAGGATGCTTTCCGTGCCAGGCTCAAGATCGATGACGAATTCAACTGGCCGGTGCGGAGGCATTCCTGGAAGCTCTTCTGGAAAGACGTCTTGATATTCGCAAACGACTGGAATCTGCGAGATAGCATCCAGTTCACCCTTCTCATTGAGAGAAAACAGACGGATGGTATCATCACGAGCGGCAAAGACAATTACATCCTCAGACGAATGAGTCAATTGAATCTGCCTGGCTGCACAATCAAGCTGAGCCTTGTGCTTAGAAAGCCAATCCATTCCGAGAATAAGATCAATATCCGAGTCACCAAGAACATTTGGAGAGGACAAGAACTTATAGTCACCCAAAGTGATTGTAACATCCGGAACGCATACTCGATATGTCATTTGACGGGCCGGAGAGACAATAGCCAACGGTTTCGACAACACTTGAGTAACAAAATCATGCAGGAATATCGTTAACAGGAAGGTTACCCATGAAGACATCTGATGAATCCTCTGCCTGAGCTGCATTCACCATATTGACCTTGGCGTACTTGGGGTTATGCTTGACCACAGTTGTACTTGCCGATCTGACAGGAGGAGGAGGAGGAAGACGCCTCTGGTTGAAGCACTTGTTGGCATAGTGACCCTTCTGTTGGCACTTGTTGCACGTGACCTCTGAAAGCGGACGGTGATACGGAGCACTCGATCTTGGAGCTTGAGACGAAGTCTTGTTCTGAAAGCCAGGGTTGGGTGGGTGGGAAGATCCACTGCCACCTTTGCTCTTCTGCTGATACGGCTGACGAAATGGAGGAGGAGGAAGCCAATACTTCTGCTGCTTGGCCACTTGAGTAGAGGAAGAAGGAGTAGCATCTCTGACTCGCTTCTTGGAAGCATCACACCTCAGTTGAGCGGCCTCTTGCTTCAATGCCATGTTGTAGAACTCATCGTACCTCAAGGGCTCAAAGAGAACAAGAGCTAGCTGGATTTCTTCCCTGAGACCACCCCTGAACTGCTATATCATGCTCTTCTCATCAGGGACGTCCTGCTTAGCAAAGCGGGTGAGCTTCTGGAACAACTTGTTGTAGTCATAGACAGACAAAGAGCCTTGCTTCAGGTTGCGGAATTCCTCACGCTTGCTTTCAACCACGCTCTGAGGAATATGATGAGCTCTGAAATCTTGACGGAATTCATCCCAGGTAATCAGACGTCCTCCTCTGGAATCCTTGTACTGCTGGAACCATTCTGCAGCTTGGTCTTTGAGTTGGAAGGAAGCGAACTTGACAAAGTCCTCAGGCCTGACGTTACTGCACTCGAAATGCTTGCACAGATCCACGAGCCAATTGTCAGCATCAGTTGCCTCAACACAATTGCTGAAAGTCTTTGGCCCATTAGCAAGGAACTGGTTGAGTGTAGCAAAGTGATTCTGATTGTTGCCTTGGTTCCCTTGGTTTCCTTGGTTCGCTTGATTGCGCTCTTCAAGAATTTGCATGATCAACTGCGTGTTTGCATTGGTTGCGGCCATCACAGCTTGCCATGCCTCCGGAGGAGGTGGAGGTGGTGGCGGATCAGGATTCAGAGTCGTGCGCGTTGGAGGAGCCATCCTGAAGAGGTTGACTTCCATTAGCACATTGATAGACAAATATTGAAGCTGAATCCAATGGAATGAAAATAGCAACATATAGTCTTCACATCCGAACAAAATGAACGAATGCATTCCTCTTGAAATGGTCACATATCCATAAATTGAGAAGCCACTTAGAATTTAGGTAGAGAAATAAATCAACAAGGTACGGATCAAGAACGAATACTCGGTAAGAAATCCCAATCTCAAACCAAATATCCGCGGAAGAAGAAGTAGAGCTACAAGAATTTCCACCTATGAAACTCCCGAACCTTTCCGGTTATGCAATCAAGTGTTGGGGATACAGGGGAAGCATAATATCTCACCCAAATCTAGCAAATCCTACATCCAGCTGTATCCATCCTTCAACACATAACCGAGAAAAACTTCGGAAACCATCTACCTCAACCTTTGAAAAGCATCCGTTATACAAGTTTTGGCGATACTCCCAAACTCCTGCCCCAGTACTGGGTGGCGTCGAGGTTATCTCACCAACGAACTGCATAAAAGAGATTTTCGATGTCGGCGTACTAAACTCAGGTATTCCAGAACTGCAACGATAAAATTGTGACCACAACACCTCGGAGCTCAACTCCCCGGGACACTGCCACAAAACCCCTGACAGGAGGCACCAAGACAATGTTCTCGTCACAAAACCATCGGAACGATTCCAAGATACCCGTGTGATCCTAAATTTTTTTTAGTGAAATTTGCGAAGAGAAGAGTCAAAACTCTACGTCAGGATGCCTTACCAGAGCGATGAGGAGATTGGGGAGTAAAAAGAATTCCTAAACTCTCCGATATATAATTCCTAAATGACTCAAAACATTTTTCTAGACACAACTCGGCTGCTAAAAAACGATCAATCAGTGGGAGCTCCTAAGGTCGGGGAAGGCTCTGATTACCAACTTGTAACACCCTCGATGCGACTATAGCTCCCACGTGTCGAGGCATGACTTAGAGGCATAATCGCATTGAAGGCATATGTCGCAAGTTAGGCAATCTTCACAACATCCCATGTAATATAGATAATAAAGGGGGAGATAACATAGTTGGCTTACACTCGCCATGTCAATCAAGTACATAAATAACATTCCAACATTCAAACACTCATGGCCCGACTACGGTGCCAAAATAAAAGATAACCCAACATGCGACACGGTCCCGATCACCCCAACTGGGCACCACTACTGATCATCAGGGAAAGACACGTAGTATCGTTGAGAGTCCTCGTCGAACTCCCACTTGAACTCAAGCGCGCCATCTGGAGCGGAATCGTCAGGCCCTGCATCTGGTGTAATAGTAATCTATGAGCCACAGGGACTCAGCAATCTCGCACCCTCGCGATCAAGACTATTTAAGCTTAATAGGTAAGGCAAGGTAAATATATGTGGAGCTGCAGCAAACGACTAGCATATATGGTGGCTAACCTGTTCTCAAAAGAGAGCGAGAAGAGGAGGCAAAGCGCGAACGAGAAACTAAAGGACAATCCTGCGGTAAGCATTACTCCAACACCGTGTCCACTTCCTGGACTCCGCCGAGAAGAGGCCATCACAGTAACTCACACAGTTGATTCATTTTAATTAAGTTAAGGTTTAAGTTATCTACAACCGGACATTAACAAATTCCCATCTGCCCATAACCGCGGGCATGGCTTTCGAAAGTTCAAATCCCTGCAGGGGAGTCCCAACTTAGCCCATGACAAGCTCTCACGGTCAACGAAGGAATAGACCTCCTCCCGAGACGTTCCGATCAGACTCGGTACCTCGGTTCTTCAAGACACTTCCACAGGTTAAAACAAATCCAGCAACACCGCCCGAATGTGACGACAAATCCCGATAGGAGCTGCACATATCTCGTTCTCAGGGCACAATCGGATAAGCAATCCGTACAACTAAAACCAGCCCTCGAGTTTCCCCGAGGTGGCGCTGCAAGGGGCTCTAGGTTGGACCAACACTCAGAGGAGCACTGGCCCGGGGGGGTTTAAATAAAATGACCCTCGGGCTCCGGAAACCCAAGGGAAAAAGAGGCTAGGTGGCAAATGGTAAAACCAAGGTTGGGCATTGCTGGAAAAGCTTTAATCAAGGCGAACTATCAAGGGGTTCCCATTATGACCCAACCGCGTAAGGAACGCAAAATCCGGGAACATAACACTGATATGACGGAAACTAGGGCGGCAAGAGTGGAACAAAACACTAGGCGAGAGGCCGAGCCTTCCACCCTTTACCAAGTATATAGATGCATTAAGATAACATGGCAATATAATGATATCCCAACAAGTAAATAATGTTCCAACAAGGAACGGTCACCAAACTTCACCTGCAACTAGCAACGCTATAAGAGGGGCTGAGCAAAGCGGTAACATAGCCAATCAACAGTTTGCTAGGACATGGTGGGTTAGAGATTTGACATGGCAATTTGGGAGGCATGATAAGCAAGTGGTAGGCATCGTAGCATAGGCATAGCAAAAGAGCGAGCATCTAGCATAACAAAGATAGTAGTGATTTCGAGGGTATGATCATCTTGCCTACAAAGTTGTCAGAGTTGACTGGATCCTCGAAAGCAAACTCAACGGGCTCTTCGTTAGCGAACTCGTATCCCGGCTCTACCCAAACAAGACAAACAAGCAACAAGGACACAATCAACCACGTGCAAACTCAAACAACATGATGCAAAGATGGTATACTATGCGGGATGCAATGCGGGATGCATATGCAAGATTTGACAAGGAATGCATGAACCTGGCCTCAACTTGGAAAACCAAGCGTGCCACTGGAAAGATGAGATGAAATCGCTTGAAAACGATATAAAGATCACCAGAATCGGAGTTACGGTTTGGAAATGGCAAGCAATTCAAATATGGCACCGGTTTGCGATTTACAGCAAGTAGCCGTCTAAATGCAACAAGATGAACATGATACAACACCCAAACATGGCAACAAAATACATGGCAGGGATGAATTCATGATGCTTAACAAAAAATGAACATTGAGCTACGGCCAATTCATCCATTAACAGGTTCAAACAAGCATGGCAAAAATGCATTTGGCAAACAGATCTCAGACTTAGTGAAATTAACACTTGTCTGGAATTTCAGATCAGGTAGCACTTTTCAGAGCCTGAAAACAATATGCTACAGGACCTGAACATGGCAAAGTAAAGCATGGCATGGAGCTACTCAAAGATATTAACAAAATTCCCTTAGTGACCTTGAGCCAAAAGGTATAAGAAAATACATTTGCAAGCATGTGAACATGGCAAAACATAATCAGTTCTCAGACTTAGTGAAAACTGGAGCATGCTGAAAACAGATATCAAGTAGGCATGTTTACGAGCTCGATGCACTCACTATGGAGCAAGTCATGATAATCTAAGCCTACACCCATCAAGAATACACAAAATACAAGCTAGACATGGCAAGAACAATAACATAGCATGCACGGATCAACTACAACATCCTCGGCAAAATCGCTAACAAGTAGACAATCTGCCCGGATTCACGAAGTAGCAAAAGTAGAGCTCGATTGACTCAAGCTAGGGTGCTCCATAATTGCAAACAAAGACATGGATGGATAGAGCACTACAAGATTAACAAAACATCCTTACTGATCATCCTCAAAAGAGGCACGAATCACTAGGAAACAACATGAACATATGGCCATACGAGATAAACAGATCAAGGACTTAGTGGAAATGCTAAGTCCCTGAAATCAGCATTACCAAGTGCCTCACTTTGCAAGCTTGTGCTAGTCACCACACACATCACAAAAATACATGGGTTGCACCTCTGGATAGATGGCAAAACATATAACAAAACACATGTAGAGCTCATGGGCATATCATGCACACATTAATCATGGCAAAAATGACAAATATCTAATTGGAGCAGCAGATCTGACAATTATCTCAAATAGCATTCTTCCAACAGCATTTCGGGCATCAAGATGAACTCAAATGAAAATGATGCAATGGAATGAAATGATGTACTCTCTGAGACGAACATTTTGATATGCTATATTCCCAAAACGGAGCTACGAATGCAAAGTTATGGCATGTCAAAGTAGGCTAGAAAATTAGGGTTAGGGACGGAAAAGTCAACCGAGACGGGGATCGAGATCTGGATCTGGCGCGTTTCCCGAGGTTGGCCGGAGTGAGTTCGCCGGAGTTTGCCGGCCGGAGTGGAAGGCGGGGACGGCGTTGAGGGAGAGGAGGAGGAGGCCGGAGCCATGCGGCGGCGCGGTGGCGGCGTCCGCGGCGCGGGACGGCGGCGAGGCCCGGCTTGGCGGCGGAGCGGACCGGGGGGCAGCCGGCGACGAGGTGGTGGCGGCGGACGGCGGACCAGGCCGGTGGAGGAGAGATCACCGGGCGGCGCGGGCGACGGGCTCGCGGGGGCCTGACTCGGGCCTCCCGGGCCGGAGCGGCGGCGGCGGGGCGTGCCACGTGGCGCGACGGGAGAGGCGGCGGCGGATCGGGCGGACAATGTCCGTCGGCACGGATTTTGTCTGGCGCGGTGCGGTGGACGAGGAGCTAGGTTTTCGGGAGGAAGGAGAAGGAGATTTTCGGGGTGTTCTTTATATAGAGGTAGAGGGAGCTAGGAGTGTCCAAATGAGGTGCGGTTTTCGGCCACACGATCGTGATCGAACGCTCTAGAAGATGGAGAGGGTTTTGGGACAAAATGAAGGGGTGTTGGGCTACAACACACACGAGGCTTTTTCGGTCCCTCGGTTACCCGTTGGAGCATCAAACAAAGTCCAAATGGTACGAAACTTGACAGGCGGTCTACCGGTAGTAAACCAAGGCCGCTTGGCAAGTCTCATTCCAATCCGGAAATGTTTAATCCCCACACATGAAAGAAAGGTAGAAATGACCACCGGAGGAGAACGAAGCGCCAGAATGCAAAACGGACAACGGGGAAAATGCTCGAATGCATGAGATGAACACGTATGCAAATGCAATGCACATGATGACATGATATGAGATGCATGACAACGACAACAACACACAGAGTGAAAACCCGAACCCGAGAAAATAAAATAACTTAACGCCGGAAACGGCAAGAGTTGGAGTACATATTGGGTAAATTACATTCGGGGTGTTACACCTCTCTTATGGGGAAATGTAGTCTTGTGCTTCCATGAGTCATAGTAGTCCGCTACAGCCCGGTTCACCGGAGTCCTGCTAGCCCAGCACTACTGCTCTGGAACACTTGACTGGTCGGCATGTGATTCACTTCGTTCCTATGTCTGTACATTCGGGGAAATGTCACGCGGTGACATCCGGAGTCCTGCCTAGCCTGCTACAGCCCGGTTCACCGGAGTCCTGTTAGCCCAGTGCTACAGCCCGGATTCACACGCCGCTGACCGACATGCTCGATGTTGATTCATGTATGCCTGCCCTCGTAAGTTAGTGCCACTTTGGGTTCACGACTAGTCATGTCGGCCCGGGTTCTCTGTCATATGTATGCTAGCGACACTATCATATACGTGAGCCAAAAGGCGCAAACGGTCCCGGGCCATGGTAAGGCGACACCTGTGGGAATACCGTGCGTGAGGCCGCAAAGTGATATGAGGTGTTACCGGCTAGATCGATGTGACTTGGAATCGGGGTCCTGACAGATCCATCCCTACCTCCGAGGTCTGCTAGAGTATTATGGCCTCCAACTGCATAGTCTCACTCCCGCCTCCAGCCTGCATATTGCGGATTATTTTGCTCTATGCGAGCTATTCCTGGGTGCTACCTCTTGAGCACTGTGTTGGTTTTCCCTTGAAGAGGAAAGGGTGATGCAGTAACGCAACGTAAGTATTTCCCTTAGTTTTGAGAACCAAGGTATCAATCCAGTAGGAGGCCACGCACGAGTCCCTCGCACCTACACAAACAAATAAAATCCTTGCAACCAACACAATAAAGGGGTTGTCAATCCCTTCATGGTCACTTATGAAAATGAGATCTGATAGATATGATAAGATAATATTTTTGGTATTTTTATGATAAAGATGGATAGTAAATAAAGCAAAATAAAAACGGCACCAGAAATAGCTTGTTAACGGGAGATTAATATGATGGAAAATAGACCCGGGGCCCATAGGTTTCACTAGTGGCTTCTCTCGAGAGCATAAGTATTATGGTGTGTAAACAAATTACTGTTGAGCAATTGACATAATTGAGCATAGTTATGAGAATATCTAGGTATGATAATGTATATAGGCATCACGTCCGAACAAGTAGATCGACTCCTGCCTGCATCTACTACTATTACTCCACACATCGACCGCTATCCAGCATGCATCTAGAGTATTAAGTTCAAAAAACAGAGTAACACTTTAAGTAAGATGACATGATGTAGAGGGATAAACTCATGCAATATGATATAAACCGCATCTTGTTATCCTCGATGGCAATAATACAATACGTGCCTTGCTACCCCTACTGTCACTGGGAAAGGACACCGCAAGATTGAACCCAAAGCTAAGCACTTCTCCCGTTGCAAGAAAGATCAACCTAGTAGGCCAAACCAAACTGATAATTCGAAGAGACTTGCAAAGATAAGCAATCATACATAAAAGAATTCAGAGAAGATTCAAATATTGTTCATAGATAAACTTGATCATAAACCCACAATTCATCGGTCTCAACAAACACACCGCAAAAGAATATTACATCGAATAGATCTCCACGAGAATCGTGGAGAACTTTGTATTGAGATCCAAAAAGAGAGAAGAAGCCATCTAGCTAATTACTATGGACCCGAAGGTCTGAGGTAAACTACTCACACATCATCGGAGAGGCTATGGTGTTGATGTAGAAGCCCTTCATGATCGATGTCCCCTCCGGCGGAGCTCTGGAAAAGGCCCCAAGATGTGATCTCATGGGTACAGAAGGTTGCGACAGTGGAGTTAGGTTTTTGGCTCCGTATCTGGTAGTTTGGGGGTACGTAGGTATATATAGGAGGAAGAAGTACGTCAGTGGAGCAACATGGGCCCCACGAGGGTGGAGGGCGCGCTTGGGGGGGGGGGTAGGCGCGCCCCCCTACCTCGTGCCTTCCTGGTTGATGTCTTGACATAGGGTCCAAGTCCTCTAGATCATGTTCATTCCGAAAATCACGTTCCCAAAGGTTTCATTCCGTTTGGACTCCGTTTGATATTCTTTTTCTATGAAACTCTGAAATAGGCAAAAAACAGCAATTCTGGGCTGGGCCTCCGATTAATAGGTTAGTCCCAAAAATAATATAAAAGTGTATAACAAAGCCCATTAATCATCCAAAATAGAATATAATATAGCATGAAGCAATAAAAATTATAGATACATTAGAGACGTATCAAGCATCCCCAAGCTTAATTCCTGCTCGTCCTCGAGTAGGTAAATGATAAAAACAGAATTTTTTATGCGGAATGCTACCTGGTATAAATTTTTTAATGTAACCCTCCTAATTGTGGTACGAATATTAAGATCGGAAAGATTCAAGATAAAAGTTTAATATTGACATAAAAGCAATAATACTTCAAGCATACTAACTGAGCAATTATGTCTTCTCAAAATAACATGGCCAAAGAAAGTTCATCCCTACAAAATCATATAGTTTAGTCATGCTCCATTTTCGTCACACAAGAATGCTCTCATCATGCACAACACCGATGACAAGCCAAGCAATTGTTTCATACTTTAGTAATCTCAAACTTTTTTCAACCTTCACGCAATACATGAGCGCGAGCCATGGATATATCACTATGGGTGGAATAGAATATAATGATGGGGGTTATGTGGAGAAGACAAAAAAGGAGAAAGTCTCACATCAACGCGACTAATCAACGGGCTATGGGGATGCCCATCGATTGATGTTAATGCAAGGAGTAGGGATTTCCATGCAACAGATGCACTAGAGCTATAAATGCATGAAAGCTCAACAAAAGAAACTAAGTGGGTGTGCATCCAACTTGCTTGCTCACGAAGACCTAGGGCATTTTAGGAAGCCCATTGTTGGAATATACTAGCCAAGTTCTATAATGAAAAATTCCCACTAGTATATGAAAGTGACAAAACAAGAGACTCTCTATCATGAAAATCATGGTGCTACTTTGAAGATAGTAGCATTGTCCCTTTTTATTTTCTTTTTTTGGGCCTTTCTTTTTTTTATTTGGCCTTTCTCTTTTTTTGGGACAATACTCTATGAATGATGATCATCGCACTTCTATTTATTTACAACATAATGATTACAACTCGATACTAGAACAAAGTATGACTCTATATGAATGCCTCCGGTGGTATACAGGGATAGCAATGAATCAAGAGTGACATGTATGAAAAATTATGAACGGTGGTTTTGCCACAAATATGATGTCAACTACATGATTATGCAAAGCAATATGACAATGATGAACGTGTCATGATAAACGGAACGGTGGAAAGTTGCATGGCAATATATCTCGGAATGGCTATTGAAATGCCATAATAGGTAGATATGGTGGCTGTTTTGAGGAAGATATAAGGAGGTTTATGTGTGAAAGAGCGTATCATATCACGGGGTTTGGATGCACCGGCGAAGTGTGCACCAACTCTCAATGTGAGAAAGGGCAATGCACGGTACCAAAGAGGCTAGCAATGATGGAAGGGTAAGAGTGCATATAATCCATGGACTCAACATTAGTCATAAAGAACTCATATACTTATTGCAAAAATCTACAAGTCATCAAAAACCAAGCACTACACGCATGCTCCTAGGGGGATAGATTGGTAGGAAAAGACCATCGCTCGTCCCCGACCGCCACTCATAAGGAAGACAATCAAAGAACACCTCATGTTTCAAATTTGTTACATAACGTTTACCATACGTGCATGCTAAGGGACTTGCAAACTTCAACACAAGTATTTCTCAATTTCACAACTACTCAACTAGCACAACTTTAATATCACTACCTCCATATCTCAAAACAATCATCAATCATCAAACTTCTCTTAGTATTCAGCACACTCATAAGAAAGTTTTTTACTAGTCTCGGATACTTAGCATATCTATACCTATACTAATTCTTGACTTCCTAGAAATTACCACATTAATTAGTAATTATGAGCCGTTAATCTAGTGGGACCGAGTTATTACGGTCTAGATTAACCCATGTAGTCCTCAATGTTGGATTGTTTTTTTTTCTTATTAGAAGGCCCCATAATGCTTACACGGTTGTTGATAGAAGTCAACCATGAAAAAAAACAGAAGAAAAAATTCCTTAGAAAGCCATGCTTCCACGTACAATTGGGGAAATAGGAGGAAAAAACAAGAAACCAAAACTGAAAGTGCGTTATATCGACTAGAGAGGGGGTGAATAGGCGATTTTTATGAAAGTCTTCAAAACGTGAGAGTTATGAAGACAAACAGCGAAGATTATGCCTATTACTATGCAGCGGAAGTTAGATTACACTAGGTCAGCCATGGTCATGTATTCATTAAAGTGAAAGCACAATGACAAACAGCTCCAGTGTAATAAGGATCAGGTAGGAAGAAGTTATGAAGCCAAACAGATCATACATTCACGTTGTGAAGACAAAAGATAAAGCAAGCATGCAATGGCTTCACAATGTGTAACAGTAAGAAAAGGAAGTGAAGATGAAACCAGTGACTCATTGAAGACAATGATATGTTGGACCAGTTCCAGTTGCTGTGACAACTGTACGTCTGGTTGGAGCGGCTAGGTATTTAAACCTTAGGACACACAGTCCCGGATACCCAGTCCTGAACACACAGTTCAGGACACCAAGTCCTCACCGTATTCTCCTTGAGCTGAGGTCACTTAGTCCTCGCCCAATCACTCTGGTAAGTCTTCAAGGTAGACTCCCAAACCTTCACAAACTTCGTTCACTGGCAATCCACAATGTCTCTTGGATGCTCTGAATGCGATGCCTAACCGTCTGGAGGATTCACAGTCCTCAAGTGTAATAAGTCTTCAGATCACACAGACAAGAAGACTTAAGTGATGCCCAATTTACTCTGGCTCTGGGTGGTTAGGGCTTTTCTCCTCACTAGGAATTTTCTCTCAAAGGCTTCGAGGTGGGTTGCTCTCAAACGACAAAAGCCGTGCACTGAAATCTGAGCAGCCAACCGTTTATGGTTGTGGGGGTGGGCTATTTATAGCCACTTGGCAACCCGACCTGATTTGTCCGAAATGACCCTGGGTCACTAAGGAACTGACACGTGTCTCAATGGTCAGATTTCAAACTCTCATGGCAACTTTGCTTGGGCTACAAGCAAAGCTGACTTGTCCGGCTCTGGACAAGATTCGCTCTCATTGTCTTCGCTCGAAGATATAGGTTTTTGATTCAGGCATCACTTCAGTCATCCTGACTGGTTCTCCTGGACCCCACTTAACAGTACGATGGTTCCTATGACTCAGCACAAAAGAAAAAGAACTACGAAAGATCTAGGTCTTCGAGCTCCATAAGCTTCATAACGTGTCTTTTGTTGTCATAGTCTTCAATGTGAATATCTTCATATACCACCTTTGTCTTCAATGTCTTCATACATTTTTAGGGGTCATCTCTGGTAGTAAAACCGAATCAATGAGGGACTTCTACCTGTGTTTTCCTGCAATTCTCACAAACACATCAGTCCCTCAACTAGGTTTGTCGTCAATACTCCAAAACCAACTAGGGGTGGCACTAGATGCACTTACAATCTCCCCCTTTTTGGTGATTGATGACAAACTAGTTGAATTTTTCAACGGGGAATATAATGTGTGAAGTTTGTAAAGGATAGGGAATTGTCTTCATAAGTTGCAAGGGCTCCCCCTAAAGATGTGCATATAAGTTAATTTGCTTTTGGAATGCAAATGCACATGGCAGGTTGTACTTGTGGAGATCCACTTCAGCTTATGATGACAATCCACTATGCATGTGAAAGTATATGAAGATAATGACGTGCATAATGGAAAATTGACGTCTGCAGAATGAGATAAGTGCGGAATTTATCATCGCACATGCGGAATTTATCTTCGCAAACAGAGTGGCAAATGAGTAGCAGACGACCATCGAGTCTTAGTGTTACAACTCAAAGAACCGAATGAAGCAAAAACGAGAGTTGTAAGCACGAAGCAAAATGTAGCAAAAATATAGAACCCGCCCATATGGACCCGCTTGAAGACTATCAACTCATATGCTTCTCCCCCTTTTGTCAGCAAGGACTAAAAAGGTTCGAAGACATAGAGTGTCTACTCGTTGCCAGGAGCAGCAGGGTCGTTGGAGGTGTTTGGCGGTGCAGAGGAGCTTGGAGGAGCTGAAGCAGGTGGTGGTGATGTAGCATCGTCGTCTTCATCAATGATCCTTGAAGTAACTGTGGCAGCAGATGAAGAAAACTCAGAGTCTTCAAGTGATGGTGTGTTGCGCATCACAGCCCTTCTAGGAGGTGTGGTGTCAAACTTGAAACGCTCTGTGAAGCCATCCTCTTCAAGTTCAGCTTCAGTACATATCATTGGGAGCCCTTTCCATGTACGGCGGCAGGTTTCGTGTGTAACGAAGGCATTCTTGGTGGCAAGGTTTCGAAGGCGATTGACATCCACCAAGAGGCTCTTCATCTGATGTTTTAGCCAGTCGTGATGCCTATCCTGCTTTTGGTGAAGGGCCACAAGAAGCTCTCGGTCATTGAGGACACGAGAACGCTTCTTGGGTCTTGGAGCATTTGTGTTGTCTGTGGCTTCAGTAGATGCTGGTGCACGTGTAGTGCCAGCCAACGGATATACCCTGGATATGGCTTCAACACCTTCAACATTCTGCGTGAAGCTCTGGTGTTCTGCATTCTGAAGACTTATCGGTTGCTTGGCAGGCTCAGGATATATTGCTTCAGCAGAGGTATCCACATCTGGCAAGAAGATCCGATGGTTTCGGGCAGAGGGCTGATACGAGATCGCAGAGTGCAGTTTGATCAGCCTCATCACCCAAGGAGCATAGAACTTCAAACCAAATAATTCTGAGCCTGACGCAACAAGTTGGTGTATGAAGAGATCCTGTGCGTTGAAGCATTTTCCATGCAGGATATAGAATATGAGAGTCTTCATTGCACCCTCAATCTTGGCATGTGGTGAGTATCCCTTAATGGGCCAGAGAGTTCACCGGATGATGTGATATATGGTCCTGGGCAGGTACTCTAGGTCTTCAACGAAGAACTCAGTAGGATAGGGTGCATCATGGGGCAATGGCTTCATCATTGAGAGCATCTGACTCATATTGGGTTCAGGCCTCTGGAATATGCTCTCAATAGCTTCAGAATGTAGTTGACAGCCTTCCTCGAAGAATTCGCTTGGAATGGGCAGGCCGGTGAGCTCAATGATATCAAATGCATTGGCTTCATGATGGACATTGCCGGTCATCCACTCCAGGATCCAAGTCTTCGGATCTCTGTTGTATCCTTTGATATGGAGGGTGGCATAGAACTGAAGCAGAAGCTCTTCATTCCAGTGCTCTTCATCAGTCACAAACGGTAGCAGACCCACTTGCCTGAAGCAATCCAGTGCTTCCTCTAAGCAGGGCAGACCAGCGATGGCTTCAACCTCAAGGCGCTTGTGCGGGAAGATGCGACCTTGGTTGTATAGGATGCATGAATAATAGCTGCGCTGAGAATAGCTCCAGAACCTATCTGATACAATCCTTTCCCTTGAATAGGGGTTCTTGGAGCTATTGAAAAATGTATTGTCTGCCTTGAAGCTGTTGATGTCAAAGGAGCCAGGTGTTGATGCAGGACCTGGGAACCTTGGAAGCCTTGGGACTGGCTTCTGGACATGAGGCCTGTGCTCAATATGATAATCAAACTGTGGACCGGCAGCAGACTCAGGAACAGAAGTGTCTGGCTCAGTAGCTTCGCTGTCCGCTGAAGCATTTGGTGGGGCGGGCTCCACATTGGCTTCAGTGTTTGTGGTGGTAGCCGCAACATTTTCTTCCTCCGCTTGTGTAGTTGGAGGGACAACCTCAGGCACGTTCTCCTGGAGAACTACATCTTGATGGAGCGGGGGAGTGGGTTCTGGTGGTGCTTCTTCATTGTCTTCGGCTGATGCAGCTGGAATTTCTGCAGTATGGACATGAGGCCGTGGACCTTTGCGAAGCCTACGGAACGCAGACGACGCTTGTGGGGTCGGAGTGGGCTGGGCCTCAAAGTCTTCTTCCTCCTGAGGGCGATCCGCCCATGACTCATCTTGTGCCATTGGCGTCAGAGGACGACCAATACTGATGAGTTCGCTTGTTTCAAGCTGAGGAAGGGCTGCATCATCTTGTACATTGTCCTGATGACCAATGTCTTCAGCAGCTATTGGGTCGGCTGCTGGTATGTCTTCAGGTTCAGGAGCCTCTGTGGAAGCAGGCTCAAGAACTGTCAATTGGCGTTCTGCATTGGGGTGAACCATGGAGATAGGTTCAACTATCAAGGGCTCTGTGGGAGCAGCCCGAGATTTCTTGATCTTGCGCTTCTTTTTGCTGGGGGCAGTAGGAGAGGCTTCAGAGCTTTTCCTTTTCCTGGCTTCAGCTTCAGCAGTTCTAGTCTTCTTGAGCTCTGAAGCTGTTGACCGGCTCTTTGGCTTCGAGCCAGTCATTGAAGTTGTGAAGACAATTGGAACTACTTCTTGCCTAGATGCCTCTGGTTCAGCCATAGCAGGCTTCTTCTTCTTCTTCTTCTTCGCGGCCATCTTGGGGTCGATGCCAGGACGCCAAGTGCCTTGCGCTTCTCGGCCTCATTGTAGGCCTGCACACATCGTTCTGCCAGAGACTTCATCCGCTCACGTGAGCCCTGAGCTTCAGCACGCTTCTTCAGAAAATTTTCCTTGAGCTCATGCAGCATGGTTTTGAATCTCTTCACTTCCTGTACGCTGAGCCTGGCCATGTGCTTCTTGAACTGAGCCTTTTCATGATCAATTTTCTGCTTCAGCTCAACAATGCGATGAGGAATGGCCAATTCTGAAGCAATTGCGCCTTGGAAGGCGACGCTGAGGCCAACGGGCAGCTGCAGATCTTCGAAGCTGATGTCTGGTGAGGCAAACTATTCATCGATGAAGTTGTGGATGATGGCGACATCAAAGAGAGGCAAATTGTTGAAGATTTCAGCCTCTTCTTTGCTTTTGATAAGCTGCTCTAGAGCGTCATCTCCCAGATCTTCATCGCTTGATAGATCAATGGCTTCGCTGCGCAGAATGGCAGCAGCAGTGAGCTCTTTGCCTGTTTTTTGCTGGGGCTCCTTTTCCTTCTAGGGCTTGGAGACGCGGGATACGTCTTCAGACTGCACACTGACTTCAGGAGGTGCAGTTTTCAATGGCTTCGCCCTTGAGATTTTTGAGGCAGGGGCCAGATTTAAGCATTTGGTTTCTTTGTCTGCTTTGGCTTCGGCACAGCAGGAGCTTCATCAGACTCAGAGTCAGCTGGAGGGTCATTTACGGCAGTCCCTTGGACTAAGATGTGGGTGATCAGGCCCTCAAGATTGGCAAACAGACCGATGACATTGGGTTCGGCATCGCGTGTGCCATCTGCCCTTGGTGCGGAGGGGCCAGGGTTGAAGTCTAACCCAAATTTCTTCTTATTCAGCTTCGCTGACTGTTGAGCAAACTGGAAGTTGCGCTTGAAGAGATTGTCGTCACGACACCAGAGGAGTGACGATGGATGCACATCATCAGGCTATGGTCCTCGGACCATGCATGGGTAGAAGCCTCGAGCAATGGCTTCATCTCTGGTCTTGGGTACGAGATTCTTGTATAAGATGTCCCCCCATGGCTTCTTGATGGCACATTTCTCAGCATACTCCTGAGTGACAAAGCGGTATTTGAACCACTGTTCTGCCCAATAGCGTCGAATCCATTGGATTCGGGTCTTGCGCTACCCATAGCTCTCTTCTGGATCTGTTTTGTACATTTCTGCCAAGTCTTCAGGCAGATCCTTGGAAGTTCCCTCACATCTCTATCTGCCCCCCTTCCTTGCTGTTGCTTCTGAAGCCATAAACTTTAACTTGAAAGGCTTCAAAACTTTCAAAGGCTTCAAAGGCTTTCTTTTTCTGGACCAACAGGAACTGGCTTCAGGAGAGTTTATGTGATGCTGTAGGAATTCTGCAAATGAATGCAGACTATGAGAACCGAAGGATTCTCCCACGGACATGTACCTGTGACAGCATTAAGGTGCGAGGGAAGGGGAAGAGGTCATATGCATTCTCAGAAGGTTTTGAAGATTAATCAGTTTAGAAGACATTGACCTCATCGTGCGAAGACATTCACTCATAGATAAGAAGTTGGTTCCAGATTTGTACGAACCCACAGATCAGTACAAGTGAGGAATCTAACTACTTTATGAAGCACAAGTGAATATACTAGGCATGTTATGAGATGCAGCGAGAGATCTAACTAGTGTGAAGAGAAACTTCTTATGGTAGAAAGTGACAGAACCATGAGATCAAAGGGGCTGTAAAAAGAAGTTTTATTTACCACACTGGAACTGCTAGACGGAAGGGAGTTGATGCCGAGCAGTTCAGTCCTCCGTGCCCTAACTTGGCGACGGAAAACACCTACGGTGACGGCGGAGAGGACGATGTCCGCGGTCGGCATGAGGACGGCGTTGGAGAGGTTGCGGTAGCGAAGCGCTTCGTCTCCAGCGTCGTCGAGTGCTAGCGGTGGCGCTAGGGTTCGTGCGAGGGTGGAAGAAAGAGATAATGACCACGGTAAGTGTGAATTTATAGGCTCAGGGGCGGCACTGTGCTATTACACAGGTGCCCCTGGCGGTTCGCATCTGAGGAACGCGTGGCCAGTTAGCGGAAGTTTGGGGTTTGTTCCACGTCCTACGCACGCCTAAATTGTTGGGCGATCGTTCCTGCTTCTCCGGATTTTATGTGGGGGAATGAGCATTGAAAACAGACTTTATGGTTGTCTCTGTATCTTCTGCTGATAAGGACGCAATGAAGACATTCGACAGTTTCAATAGAATGCATATGACTTGGAGAGATAGAATTTGAGATAGAAAGCATAGAGAGATTAGGGTCCGATCACATTCACTTAGTTCAAAAGATTCAACCAAGAAGACATAGCTATCAGTGAATGCTGTAGAGGACAGAACACTAGTATATATATCTATATAATCAACGTAGTGAAGATAATCATGAAGACATGTTGAGTTCGAAGCCAAACCAAATGTGAAGATATTTCAAGGTAACGCCATGAGTGAAACACTTCAAAATTGAATGTTTGGTGGTGGCGTTACCCACCGTATAGGAAGTATTAGACCCAGACACGGCGCACAATTATCGTGGCGCTCCGAAGTCAAATTCCACATTAATGTATTCACACTTAGAAGGTATGTCTTCATTGATTGAAGATATACTTTACTTTGTGTGTTGCACATCTAAGTCATCATATCATAAGTGTTAGGATGTGTGTCTGATCACAGGACATTTGAGGATTCCAGGATATTTAGCTCACACCGTAACTTGCAAAATCTCTTCTCATCCAAGGGCTTGGTGAAAATGTCCGCCAATTGCTCTTCAGTGTTGACGTGTATGATATCAATGTCTTCCTTCACAACATGATCTCTGAGAAAGTGATGATGAATTTCAATGTGCTTTGTCTTCGAGTGCTGAACTGGGTTGTTGGCAATCTTGATGGCGCTTTCGTTGTCGTAGTAAAGTGGCACTTGCTTCAGATGAATGCCATAGTCCTTGAGTGTTTGCTTCATCCACAGAAGCTGAGCGCAGCAAGATCCAGCAGCAATGTATTCAGATTCAGCAGTGGAGAGAGATACACAGTTCTGCTTCTTTGAAGACCAACATACAAGTGATCGTCCCAGAAAGTGACATGTGCCTGATGTAGACTTGCGATCAACCTTGTCACCAGCATAATCAGCATCCGAAAATCCAACCAAATCAAACTCTGAGCCCTTTGGATACCATAATCCTAGAGTTGGGGTGTGAGCCAAATATCGAAGAATTCGCTTCACAGCTAAGTGATGCGACTCCTTTGGTGCCGCTTGAAATCGAGCACACATGCAAACACTAAGCATAATATCTGGCCTAGATGCACATAAATAAAGCAAAGAACCAATCATGGAGCGGTATACCTTTTGATCGAACTCTTTACCATTGTCGTCAGGACCTAGATGATGTTTGGCTGGCATTGGTGTTGTGAAGCCTTTGCAGTCTTGCATACCGAACTTCTTCAGGCAATCTTTGAGATACTTCTCTTGAGATATGAAGATGCCATTGCGTTGTTGTCGTATTTGAAGGCCAAGGAAGAACTTCAGCTCCCCCATCATGGACATCTGATATTGCTCTTGCATCATATATCCAAACTCTTCACTGTACTTCTGATTTGTGCAGCCGAAGATAATGTCATCCACATATATTTGGCACACAAACAGTTCACCATCATATGTCTTCGTGAAAAGAGTGGGATCCAGGGAACCAGGTATGAAGCCTTTGCTCTTCAGGAAGTACTTGAGTGTGTCATACCAGGCCCTAGGGGCTTGTTTGAGGCCATACAGTGCCTTGTTGAGCTTGTATACCATGTCAGGATGTTTTGGATTTTCAAAGCCAGGCGGTTGTGCAACATACACTTCTTCTTCAATCTTGCCATTGAGAAAGGCACTTTTCACATCCATTTGATATAGAAGTATGTTATGATGATTTGCATAGGCCAGCAGGATGCGTATGGCTTCAAGCCTAGCCACAGGAGCAAATGTTTCATCGAAGTCAATTCCCTCCACTTGAGTATATCCTTGAGCAACGAGACAAGCTTTGTTTCTGACAACTTGACCATGCTCATCTTGTTTGTTGCGGTATATCCATTTAGTGCCTATAATGTTGTGCTTCCGTGGATCAGGACGCTTAACCAGTTCCCATACATTATTCAGCTCAAACTGTTGAAGCTCTTCTTGCATAGCTTGAATCCATTCAGGTTCCATGAAGGCTTCTTCAACTTTCTTGGGTTCTGATATTGATACGAATGCGAAGTGCCGACAGAAATTTGCTAGCTGAGTTGCCCTTGAACGAGTGAGTGGACCAGGTGCATTGATGCTGTCAATTATTCTGTCAATCTGTACTTCATTGGCAACACGAGGATGTACAAGGCGAAGACTTTGCTCTTGCTGATCTGCGTTGTTGTTGGGAGGAATGTCTTCAGGCTGAGCATTGTCTTCATGTTGATCAGGTGCTGAGATGATAAGTTCTTCTTCAGGATGAGCTTCAGAAGGTATAATCTCTCCAGTTCCCATAAGCTTGATTGATTCACTAGCTAGAACTTCATCTAGCACATTTGGCAGTTGCTCTCTTTGTGAACCATTTGTCTCATCAAACCGCACATCCACTGTTTCAACCACTTTGTAATGGAAGAGATTGAAGACTCTGTAGGAGTGTGAATCCTTTCCATATCCAAGCATAAAGCCCTCATGTGCTTTTGGTGCAAACTTTGAGGTGTGGTGTGGCTCCTTGATCCAGCACCTTGCGCCAAATACTCTGAAGTAACTGACATTTGGCTTCTTGCCAGTTAGGAGTTCATAAGATGTCTTGTTCAGAAGCTTGTGAAGATAAACACGATTGATTGTATGGCATGCAGTGTCTATGGCTTCAGTCCAGAATTTTCTTGGAGTCTTGTATTCATCTAGCATTGTTCTGGCCATCTCAATGAGTGTTCTATTCTTGCGTTCGACGACGCCATTCTGCTGTGGCGTGTACGGAGCTGAGAATTCATGTGTGATGCCCAAGGTATCAAGATATGTATCAAGTCCAGTGTTCTTGAATTCAGTGCCATTGTCACTTCTGATGTGCTTTATCTTGGCGCCAAAATTGTTCATAGCTCGATTGGCGAAGCGTCTGAAGACATCCTGCACTTCAGTCTTGTAAAGGATTATGTGCACCCAAGTATATCTAGAGTAATCATCAACAATGACAAAGCCATAGAGGCAAGCAGAAGTAGTAAAAGTTGAGTAGTGAGTGGGACCGAAAAGATCCATGTGGAGCAGTTCGAAGGGTTGTGTAGTAGTCATGATTGTCTTCGAAGGATGTTTTGCCCTTATCATCTTCCCTGCTTCACAGGCACCGCATAAGTGATCTTTCTTGAACTTGACGCCCTCGATGCCTATGACATGCTTCTTCTTTGCAAGGGTGTGGAGGTTCCTCATGCCAGCATGCCCAAGCCTCCGATGCCAAAGCCAGCATTCTGAAGCTTTTGCAAGAAGACATACTGCAAGTTGTGGCCCTGCTGAAAAATCTACCACGTACAAATCACCTTTCCGATACCCTTCAAACACTAGAGACTTGTCAGATTCCATTAGTACCAGGCAACGATATTTTCCAAACATTACGATCATATTCAAATCGCAAAGCATTGAGACAGACATTAAGTTGAAGCCAAGGGATTCAACAAGCATGACTTTATCCATGTGTTGATCCTTTGAGATTGCAACTCTACCTAGACCCAATACCTTACTTTTACCAGTGTCAGCAAATGTGATGTGGCTCTTGTCGGATGGACGTAATGTTGAGTCCATAAGAAGGCTTCTTTTGCCAGTCATGTGATTTGTACACCCACTGTCAATAATCCATTCTGAAGACTTTGAAGTCTCTGGTGTCGTACCCTACAGTGCAGTTAGGGGGATAGGCTTCACGAAGAGAATTGTGAAGCATAAACATTTGACGAACCAGTGGGTTATGAAAACTTAGATCCAGATTAGAACTAATAGGGAAAGTAGCATGCGATTCAGGAACAAGGTACATAAAGATGCCATTTGGGCATTTTATCTTGCGTCCCACAAGATTTTTAAGGTCCCCAGCAATAGCGTCAGAAGATTCTGTTTTTCTGCTGGAGACCTTTCCCTGCAAAAGAGAGTTAAGCTTTCTTAACCACCCACATCTTCAAGGGTGGCTTAGAAGCAATAAGTCTAAGTGCAGCATCTGAGAATTTTGGCTTTGAAGCCTTAGCAAACAGTCTAGCAGGTGGATAATAATACTCATAGGAATAAGCAGAATAATTTTTGGTCATATGAACATGACGATTCGAAGAACCGCTCTCATATTCATATGCCTGAGTATGGTTTCCCTGCAAAACATTTGCGTTAGTGTGACTCAGGTGAGTCCTCTGTTTGTATGAAGCCTTTGGACCATATGAAGCCTTTGGTCTGAGGTTTGTCTTCTTCAAGTGAGGTGTCATGAAGACATTCACAGGAAGATTTTCCAGACACTTTTTCGGAACCCAGATCTTCTTCATAGGTGGTCCATTCCTGCAGTTAGTACCAATGTACCTGGCAAACACTTCACCATTCTGATTCTTAAACAGTTTATAGTTTGCATCAAAGGATTCATCAATGATAATGGGGTTAGCACAAGTGAAGCCAGATAAATTAGATGGATCTGTTGAAAGTTCCTTTGCAGCAACCCATGTGGTTTTGGGGTACTGCTCAGGTTTCCAGTAAGAGCCATCAGCATTTATTTTCCTCACGAACCCAACACCCTCTTTCCTAGGGTTTCGGTTCAGAATCTGCTTCTTGAGGACATCACACAATGTCTGATGTCCTTTAAGACTTTTGTACATCCTTGTTTCAAGCAATGTCTTCAACCTAGCATTCTCATCAGCAATAGCAGTGGTATCCTCAGCAGAGGGGTTAGTTACTACATCAACAGTTGAAGATATTGCAACAGGAGTAGCAGTGGAACATTCAGCAACAGAAGTAGCATTATCATGCACAATGCATTTAAGACATGGTGGTTCAAATCCTTCCTGAGCGGGACTGATCTGTTCAGTGTGAAGTGACTCGTTTTCCTTTTGAAGATCTTCATGAGCCGCTCTCAATTTCTCAAGTTCTTGCTTCCTTTGAAGATAATCATAGGAAAGCTTTTCATGAGTTGTTGAGAGAGTATCAAGACGATCTTCAAGTTCCTGATACTTAACGTGAAGGTTTTTTATGTCTTTAATTAAGGATTCAGATCGAGTCATTTCAGCACCCAACAGATCATCGCTTCTGTCTAACAGTTTTTGAATATGTTCCATAGCTTTCTGTTGTTCAGTTGCAATTTTAGCAAGTGTTTTGTAGCTGGGTTTTGAATCATAGTCAGAGTCATCGTCACTAGACGTTTGATAGCGAGTAGTGCGTGTGTTTACCTTGGCACCGCGTGCCATGAAGCAGTAGGTAGGAGTGGAGTCGTTCTTGTCATTTGCGTCGGTGTCGGTGATGCAGTCATTGTCTTCAGTGTTGAAGATGGACTTGGCGACGTATGTTGTAGCCAGACTCGCAATGCCAGAATCAGACTCCTCCTCAGACTCCACCTCTGCCTCCTCAGATGCGGACTCCTCCTCTGAATCCATCTCCTTGCCAACAAACGCACGTGCCTTGCCAGATGAGCTCTTCTTGTGTGATGAAGACTTTGAGGAAGACTTGGAAGAAGACTTTGAGTATTTCTTCTTCTTCTTGTCGTCAGAATCATATTCCTTGCTCTTCTTCTTCCTTCTGTTCTCATTGTCCCACTGTGGACACTCAGAGATGAAGTGTCCAGTTTTCTTGCACTTGTGACATGTTTTCTTCTTGTAGTCATGAGCAGAAGCTTCATCATTCCTTGAGCTTGATCGTGAAGATTTTCTGAAGCCTTTCTTCTTGGTGAACTTTTGGAACTTCTTCACTAGCATTGCAAGTTCTCTTCCAATGTCTTCAGGATCATCAGAACTGCAGTCAGATTCTTCTTCAGATGAGGAAATAGCTTTTGCCTTCAAGGCACGAGTTCGCCCATAGTTTGGACCGTAGATATCTCTTCTCTCAGAAAGCTGAAACTCATGTGTGTTGAGCCTCTCAAGTATGTCAGATGGATCGAGTGTCTTGAAATCAGGACGTTCTTGAATCATCAGGGCCAGGATGTCAAACGAACTATCAAGTGATCTCAGCAGCGTCTTGACAATTTCATGTTTGGTGATCTCAGTGGCGCCGAGGGCTTGAAGCTCATTTGTGATGTCAGTGAGCCGGTCAAATGTGTGTTGGACATTCTCATTGTCATTTCGCTTGAAGCGGTTGAAGAGGTTGCGAAGAACACTGATTCTTTGATCTCTCTGGGTTGAGACGCGTTCATTGACCTTGGAGAGCCAGTCCCAGACCAGCTTGGATGTCTTCAAGGCACTCACACGGCCATACTGTCCTTTTGTCAGATGACCACAGATGATATTTTTGGCAGTAGAGTCCAGTTGAGTGAACTTCTTGACATCAGCAGCAGTGACACCTTCTCCAGCCTTGGGAACGCCGTTCTCGACGACATACCATAGGTTGACGTCAATAGCTTCAAGATGCATGCGCATCTTATTCTTCCAGTAGGGATATTCAGTTCCATCGAAGACGGGGCATGCAGCGGAGACTTTGATTATCCCTGCAGTCGACATAGCTAAAACTCCAGGTGGTTAAACCAAATCACACAGAACAAGGGAGCACCTTGCTCTGATACCAATTGAAAGTGCGTTATATCGACTAGAGGGGGGGTGAATAGGCGATTTTTATGAAAGTCTTCAAAACGTGAGAGTTATGAAGACAAACAGCGAAGATTATGCCTATTACTATGCAGCGGAAGTTAGATTACACTAGGTCAGCCATGGTCATGTATTCAATAAAGTGAAAGCACAATGACAAACAGCTTCAGTGTAATAAGGATCAGGTAGGAAGAAGTTATGAAGCCAAACAGATCATACATTCACGTTGTGAAGACAAAAGATAAAGCAAGCATGCAATGGCTTCACAATGTGTAACAGTAAGAAAAGGAAGTGAAGATGAAACCAGTGACTCGTTGAAGACAACGATATGTTGGACCAGTTCCAGTTGCTGTGACAACTGTACGTCTGGTTGGAGCGGCTAGGTATTTAAACCTTAGGACACACAGTCCCGGACACCCAGTCCTGAACACACAGTTCAGGACACCAGGTCCTCACCGTATTCTCCTTGAGCTGAGGTCACTTAGTCCTCGCCCAATCACTCTGGTAAGTCTTCAAGGTAGACTCCCAAACCTTCACAAACTTCGTTCACCGGCAATCCACAATGTCTCTTGGATGCTCTGAACGCGACGCCTAACCGTCTGGAGGATTCACAGTCCTCAAGTGTAATAAGTCTTCAGATCACACAGACAAGAAGACTTAAGTGATGCTGTGACGCCCCCGATTTAATCGTACACTAATCATACACGCAAACGTGTACGATCAAGATCAGGGACTCACGGGAAGATATCACAACACAACTCTACAAATAAAATAAGTCATACAAGCATCATATTACAAGCCAGGGGCCTCGAGGGCTCGAATACAAGAGCTCGATCATAGACGAGTCAGCGAAAGCAACAATATCTGAGGACAGACATAAGTTAAACAAGTTTTCCTTAAGAAGGCTAGCACAAACTGGGATACAGATCGAAAGAGGCGCAGGCCTCCTACCTGGGATCCTCCTAACTACTCCTGGTCGTCGTCAGCGGGCATCACGTAGTAGTAGGCACCTCCGGTGTAGTAGGAGTCGTCGTCGAAGGTGGCGTCTGGCTCCTGGGCTCCAACATCTGGTTGCGACAACCAGGTTGAAGGGGTAGGGGGAAAAGAGGGAGAAAGCAACCGTGAGTACTCATCCAAAGTACTCGCAAGCAAGGAGCTACACTACATATGTATGCATTGGTATCAACTGGAATAAGGCTATCATATGTGGAATGAACTGCAGAATGCCGGAATAAGAGGGGGATAGCTAGTCCTTTCGAAGACTACGCTTCTAGCAGCCTCCGTCTTGCAGCGTGTAGAAGAGAGTAGACTGAAGACCTCCAAGTAGCACCGCATAGCATAATCCTAACCGATGATCCTCCCCTCGTCGCCCTGTGAGAGAGCGATCACCGGTTGTATCTGGCACTTGGAAGGGTGTGTTTTATTTAGTATCCGGTTCTAGTTGTCATAAGGTCAAGGTACAACTCCAAGTCGTCCTGTTACCGAAGATCACGGCTATTCGAATAGATTAACTTCCCTGCAGGGGTGCACCACATACCCCAACACGCTCGATCCCATTTGGCTGGACACACTTTCCTGGGTCATGTCCGGCCTCGGAAGATCAACACGTCGCAGCCCCACCTAGGCACAACAGAGAGGTCAGCACGCCGGTCTAAACCTAAGCGCACAGGGGTCTGGGCCCATCGCCCTTAGCACACCTGCACGTTGCGAACGCGGCCGGAAGCAGAACTAGCCCCCTTAATACAAGAGCAGGCTTACGTTCCAATCCGGCGCGCGCCGCTCAGTCGCTGACGTCACGAAGGCTTCGGCTGATACCACGACGCCGGGATACCCATAACTACTCCCACGTAGATGGTTAGTGCGTATAGACCAAATGGCCAGACTCAGATCAAATACCCAGATCTCGTTAAGCATGTTAAGTATCCGCGAATGCCGACCAGGGCCAGGCCCACCTCTCTCCTAGGTGGTCTGAACCTGCCCTGTCGCTCCGCCTCAAAGATCCACTCGCGGGTGCTCCTACGAGCCGACCCGTCTTTAATCACCACATGTATCATGTATAAAGTATATAGTATATACCCGTGATCACCTCCCGAGTGATCACGGCCCGATAGTATAGCATGGCATACGGACAAGAATGTAGGGCCACTGATGATAAACTAGCATCCTATACTAAGCATTAGGATTGCAGGTAAAGGTAACAACAGTAGTAGCAAGGATAGGCTATGCATCAGGATAGGATTAACGGGAAGCAGTAACATGCTACACTACTCTAATGCAAGCAGTATAGAGAAGAGTAGGCGATATTTGGTGATCAAAGGGGGGGCTTGCCTGGTTGCTCTGGCAAGAGAGAGGGGTCGTCAACTCCGTAGTCGAACTGGGCAGCAGCAGCGTCGGTCTCGGTGTCTAGCGAGAGAAGAGGGGGAAGAAACAATAAATATTTAAGCAAGCAGGTGCATAGCGATGCATGACATGACAAGTATCGGTGCTAGAGGTGCCCTAACGCGGTATGAGGTGATACCGGTGAAGGGGGAAACATCCGGAAAAGTATTCCCGGTGTTTCGCGTTTACGGGCAAAGGAGCTGGAGGGGGAAAGTTGCGAGTTCGATAGGTTAGGGGGGTGTGGCGGACGAACGGGTTGCGTATCCGGATTCGTCTCGTCGTTCTGAGCAACTTTCATGTAGAAAGTATTTTCATCCGATCTACGGTTTATTTTATATTAATTTCCAAGTTTTTAATTCATTTTTAGAATTAAAAGAATTAATTTAATTTAAAATTGCCATTATGATGTCATCATGAGGTCAGCGTGATGTCATCAGTCAACCAGTTAGTTGACTTAGTCAAACTGACTGGCAGGTCCCACATGTCATTGGCTGAAGACTAATTATCTGTTAACTTTTAATTAGCAGGTTTAATTAGAGTTAATTAGTTAACTAAATAGGGTTAGTTAAGTTAATTACTTCACTAATTAATTAATTAATTATTAATTAATTTTATTAAGACATTTTTTATTTCCTTTTTCTTTTCTTCTCTTTTTTTAACGTTCTGGGGCCGGGCCCCACATGTCTGTGGCCCATCGGGGCCTAGAGGGCGCGGGCGAGCGGGTGCGGGCGCTCGCCCGAATGGGGCGCGGGCAAAGCCGTGGCTGGCGATGGCCACCGGAGCAGCGGCGCGGCACCGGCAAGGGGAAGCAGGGGCGAGGCCAGGTGCAGTGGTGGCCGGCGGAGAGGCAGGGCCGCAAGGGCCACCGCAGGCGCAACAGGCGCTAGGGAGGCGCAGCGGCAGCAGCGGTGCGCGGCCACGGCGGGGCTTGCGCGGTCGCGGTCGACGCGAGCTCGGTGAGCGCTGGTTCGGCGGCGAGAGAGTGACGCGGGGCTCATGGCGATGGGCGCGGGGGACGCGATGGTGAGCGTGCGCGCGGTGGCGCATCGAGGGTGGCGCATATGGCGCGGGGACAGGGGAGGACGAGGCCTCACCGCGGGAGCGTGGGGGCAAGGCAGTGGGGCGCGGGGAGGAGACGGTGACGACGGCGACGTGGTGACGAGGTGCAGCGACACGGCAGCTCCGGCGAGGTGTTGAGGAGGACGACGAGGTGGCCGTGGCAGTGGCGTTCCGGGCGGCAACAGCGGCACGATCCAGAGGTAGGGGCGTCGCGACGAGGTGGGTTTCGGGGAGGAGGGCGAGACGTGCGGCGAGGTGCGGCACTGGGGTGGGCGCCGGAGTCGTGGGTGGCGCGGGGCGTCGGCCCGATCCCGATCCAGAACTGGATCGGGGGGGAGGGGAGAGAGCGAGTGGGGGTGTGGGTGGTTAGGGTTTGCGTCATGGGGGGGTGAGTGGATAATGAGAGGGGGAGGCTGGCCGTCTGGACCTGGTGGGCCGAGGCCCAAGGAGAGGGGGGGGGGGGGCGTGCGGCCTGCCGGGCCGAAGCCCAGGGTTTTTTTTCTTTGTTTGTTTGTTTAGTTTTTCTTTTTTGTATTTTCCCTTACTATTTCTTTTCTGTTTTAATTCGTTTAAAAGCAGTTAGGCATTTTATAAAAAAGTGTTTACTTCACCATAATTACCGATGCGGTAATAGACAGAGCCCGAACATTTTATTTTTAATATTTGAAAACTTTTATTGTCGACTTTAAATTTAAATTTGAATTTGACACGGTTTCGAATTATCCCGAGATTAGTAACAGTAATCGCAGATGTCATGGCATCATTAGGAGAGTTTTACTGTAGCCAAATTATCCGGGCGTTACAGATGCCCAATTTACTCTGGCTCTGGGTGGTTAGGGCTTTTCTCCTCACTAGGAATTTTCTCTCAAAGGCTTCGAGGTGGGTTGCTCTCAAACGACAAAAGTCGTGCACTGAAATCTGAGCAGCCAACCGTTTATGGTTGTGGGGGTGGGCTATTTATAGCCACTTGGCAACCCGACCTGATTTGTCCGAAATGACCCTGGGTCACTAAGGAACTGACACGTGTCTCAACGGTCAGATTTCAAACTCTCATGGCAACTTTGCTTGGGCTACAAGCAAACCTGACTTGTCCGGCTCTGGACAAGATTCGCTCTCATTGTCTTCGCTCGAAGATATAGGTTTTTGATTCAGGCATCACTTCAGTCATTCTGACTGGTTCTCCTGGACCCCACTTAACAGTACGGTGGTTCCTATGACTCAACACAAAATAAAAATAACTACGAAAGATCTAGGTCTTCGAGCTCCATAAGCTTCATAACGTGTCTTCTGTTGTCATAGTCTTCAATGTGAATATCTTCATATACCACCTTTGTCTTCAATGTCTTCATACATTTTTAGGGGTCATCTCTGGTAGTAAAACCGAATCAATGAGGGACTTCTACCTGTGTTTTCCTGCAATTCTCACAAACACATTAGTCTCTCAACTAGGTTTGTCGTCAATACTCCAAAACCAACTTGGGGTGGCACTAGATGCACTTACAAAAACAAATAGTACAATCTAACAACCATCGATCTCAATCTTCCTTCAAAAAAAAACTCCTATCTCAATTGATCTAGCTACTCCACGTCTCTTCCTCCCTGACTTAATACGATGTAGATCTCGCTTGAAAGTTTGCTCAATAGGGAAAAAATCTACGTTAATCCTAGAGAAAATGTTAGATTGTCCATCCGATCTCCGTGTTAGTTATGTATACAGGCAGAAAAAGGAAGGTAAAAAACCTTGTAGAACCTTCCTTTCGAAACCCTTCCCTTCCCAGCTTATGCCGAATCCACATCTTCTTCCTCATGAACAACGAATGAGGCAATTTTTGCAAGTCTAATTCCTAATCTATTCGGTATATTCACCTCTTCATCTCTACCACCTACTCTCTATTCCTAATCTATTCTGTATCTTCACCCGTTCACCCTAATCTCTCTTATATCAGATCATCTCTTCCTAGGGTGCGATCGTGCAAGTGTAAGATCCATCTACATTGCTTCCTGGGTTGCGGTTCTTCTTCTTCTGTCCGAGATTCCAGTGGTGATGATTCAGTTATTGACAGATGCATGTGCTAAGATCGACCAACCAAAGGCAAGATTCAAATAGTTCTTTTTTTGCAATAAAGATGATCAGATCAGATCAATTCTGTCTGATTCCTGATGTATTTTGTATGTTCACCCCTTCATCTCTATCACCTACCCAGTCCCTAATCTCTCTCATAACAGATCATCTCTTCCTAGGGTGCGATCATGCAGGAAGCAGAAGATCCATCAACATCTATTAGTGGGGTGCGATTCTGCTTCTTCTATCTGCAATTCAAGTGGTGACGATTCGTGTATTCCTAGATGCTGACAGATGCACGTGGTCAGGTCGACCAACCAAAGGGAAGATTCAAATAGTTTTTTTATGCAATATGCATGCTCAGATCAATTCCTTCAAAGGTGATGCATGTGATGTGATTATGCATGGAGCGCTGGATGTTCTTCCTATTCACATGTTATGTGCCAAAATCTTGCATAATTTATCCGCTCTTCAGGTACTGTAGCAAACTCAGATTATTTCTTCTTCTCATGTGGAAGGTTCAATCCTAGCAGCATTCTTTGATTCTTATGGTTGACCTATGTGTATACTAACCAGTACGATTCTTTTGCATATAGGAGTACATGATGATGTTCCAGCAAACAAATTCAAGATTCAATTTTTTTTTCTAATATGCTCAGATCAGTTCCGTTGATGGGGATTCATGTGGTGCGAACTATCATGGAGCCCTGACTGTTCTTCCTATTCCCACATATGTGCTTAAATCTTGAAGAAATTTGTTAGCTCTTTAGGAAACGCAGAGACCAGAGATTTATTCTTCTGATGTCAAAGGTTCAATACTAGCATTCTTATAACTGATCTATGTGGATAGTAACCAATATGATTGTTTTGCATCCATAACTACATGGTAATGTCGGACCTATCTTGAACTTGACGTAGGTAGATGGAGAAAAATAAGTAAGGTGAGATGCGAATGGGATAACATGAATAATAGCGCACTTTTTCTGCTCTGTTTGCAATGAACCGATAACTTCTCTGAATCTGAATGTCTCTGTCTAGGAACTCTTACGGCAACAACTTCTCTAGAATTTGACTTGGAAATGCCAGCAACATCAAAGGTACCCCGCTCAAGCCTCTTGTGTGGACATAGATGTATGTTGTCGTGGGCAACAGTTTCACGTTTGAACAAAATAGACACCCCGTCAAATGCACTGCACGAGTTTCTCCTACAAACTGTATCTCACAATCAGGTTGCATCGGATAAATTTTTTGTAAAATATTTATAGGAACAAATGTATGCCAAGTTATCTCTCTGATATTTCAGCATATTGAAAACTACAATGGCTTTATGCAGAACATTACGTGAGAGTATGAGAAGCAAGGAATGAATAATCAAGGCAAAAATTGCCACACTTTGGGATGCATTATTAATCAGTAATGGCAATATGGATAGTCTTTGGTTGGTCCTCTGGAGGTACAATGATTTTTTCAATGAGTTACACCATGTTCGCTGACAGTTTACCTGCGACTTATTTTCTATCTCCATAATTGTTATAAACATACATGAAGGGAATGGAGTTATCAAGAGACCTGTGCTGAAAACTTCAAATACTAAGCTCGAGAACAACAACAACAACGAAAAGTAACAATGCAAAGCTCGAGAACAACAACAACAACAACAAGTAACAATGCAATGTCATGGAAAATAATATATCAGGTAGTGCTAGGAACTTATCAACAACATATGTACATGTATTGTGGCGAGTAGAGCATGTTTTGGAACATGGAATAGAGGTCAGTGTTGCAAGTGCACATGGTTGTCTGGAAGCAGCGGTCGAATGTTGAACAGGGTTTCGAGCGTATGGTGGAAGAAATGAAGGAAATGGCTACAGACCACAAGGAGGCGTAGATACATGATGCTCATGTGTGTTTCTGCATTTCTCTTCATTTACTAGGAGACACACTATGATGCTCCTAATCTATACTTACTATTGCACTGTTCGCTATTATCACATTGACTCCATGTTGTCCTGTACTGGAAGATGTATATGATCCTGAATGCCTTTCACGAGTGTCTTTTAATTGTTGTACATGCTTCTTTCTCCATATAATATATTCTATTTTTTAGAGCCCTATTAGTACCAAAAAACTAGAAGTAATTCATTAATGTTTAACTGACTACTTCTAATGTTCCTCTGCATATATTTTGCAATATTTTATCTTTATTTATCAAGCTTTGTTTTGATGAGCACAAACATTCAACGTACAGTATACTTTCGGCAGGTTGCTCACTGTAGAAGGATCTTCTTTCTCTCTTCTATCTGGGCCGCTTGCTCCAGTCACTTTTGTTTATCTAATAATTCACACCTTTATCTATTTATTATATATTTTCATGTTGTATTCTTACGAGCAAAGCGGTGGAAACTTATTCATTTGTTGCTACCTTAGTAGTTTGACATAAAAATGGGAACATAATTTATATCCTTCCAAATAACGCTATTCTTTCCTCATCATCTTTTGTTTCTGTTTTTAGATTATAAAGTACTTATTTTATGTAGGTATATGGACTTGGTGTTAGGATTTTCACAAAGTAGAACTATAAGTGTTTGATCTTAGGAGGAGTGAACCAGATCGATTCAGCTGCATCCTATGTCGCCATGTGCAAGGTAGTGGTGTCATGAACTCATGATGCATATGTGTTGAATCATCTTGACCATTGATTAGTATTATGCATTTAAAATATACTACTTTGGCTGGTATGCATGCGATTCCTGAATTACAAGGATTCACATGGTACTTTGGAGTTGCAGATTGCTAATAAGTATTTGCATATATAATACGTCTCTGCGTGTCTTTTTTATTTCCTTATGGCAAAGAAAAATCTATTAAACCACCTTTAAATACATATACATTTCTGCAATAATAAAATAGAATATGGATGTATCATGAGCCACAGAGATCTCATATAAACACTTGATTGTCAATGTGATAGATATTAGTATGGATAAAATGTAAAAAAAATCACATCAATATTGATCAAAAAAGAAATTGTTTGTTGGTAAAGACAACAACTTCTAATCTGAATAATCTTTGGTGCTCACGTCGTATAATGAGAATATACGACAATATCAGTTTTAAATATGTATAGAAACAGACACTTTATAATTCTACGCTGCTTCCGTGGAAAAAAGGAAGACATATTTCTTCTTTTGGTAGGGTATGCAAGGAAGAGATATGCAACAACATGGCACTTGAACTTATTTATACCTTTTAGAAACTTATAGGTCACTAATACATTCAAAAACATGTGCTTTCATAACCATGTTTCCTACCATTATATATAACACATATACCCTTATATAACCTTCATAAAGTAGCACATCCATATTTTCACAATCTATAAATCCGAGGTGTTTTGCCATCACACAACGACAATATTTATTCCATTGTAATACAACTAGATGCAAAGAACATAAGTATAAAATAGTCAAAGCAATGTAACTTCGTTGGAGCCTATATCCAACCAAGGTACACATGCATGTGTAAGAATAATAACCTATGTCAACATATTTTTTTTTGTGGGTTATGTCAACATATTCAATATTATTGTTTGATATATCAGTTTGCCACATATTTTTTGTATCTAATATTAAAATTGCTAGCCCATGCAAGTGCACGGGTTGACGGCTAGTTAGGATTAATTTCCCAATTTAAGCAAATTATCATGCTGTTTAAGACTCCCAAAATAATATAACTGAAGCATGATAGAATAATAGTTTCTATAAAACAAATCCACCACCGTGCTCTAAAAGATATAAGTGAAGCACTAGAGCAAAAACTATATAGCTCAAAATATATAAGTGAAGCGCATAGAGTATTCTAATAAATTCCGAATCATGTGTGTTTCTCTCAAAAGGTGTGTACAGAAAATATGATTGTGGTAAACTAACAAATAAAGACTCAAATAATACAAGATGCTCCAAGCAAAACACATATCATGTGGTGAATAAAAATATAGCCCCAAGTAAAGTTACCGATGGAAGTAGACGAAAGAGGGGATGCCTTCCGGGGCATCCCCAAGCTTTGTCTTTTAGGTGTCCTTAGATTATATTGGGATTCCATGGGCATCCCCAAGCTTAGGCTCTTGACACTCCTTGTTCCATAATCCATCAAATCTTTTACCCAAAACTTGAAAACTTCACAACACAAAAGTTAATAGAAAATCTCATGAGCTCCATTAGCGAAAGAAAACAAAACACCACTTCAAGGTACTGTAATGAACTCATTATTTATTTATGTTGGTGTTAAACCTACTGTATTCCAACTTTTCTATGGTTTATAAACTCTTTTACTAGCCATAGATTCATCAAAATAAGCAAACAACACACGAAAAACAGAATCTGTCAAAAACAGAACAGTCTGTAGTAATCTGTAGCTAACGCAAGTTCTGGAACCCTAAAAATTCTAAAATAAATTGCTGGACGTGAGTAAATTATCTATTAATCATCTGCAAAAATAATTAACTAAATATAACTTTCCAAATAAAATGGCAGCAATTCTTGTGAGCGCTAAAGTTTCTGTTTTTTACAGCAAGATCAAAAAGACTTTCCCCAAGTCTTCCCAACGGTTCTACTTGGCACAAACACTAATATAAACACAAAAAACACAACCAAAACATAGGCTAGATAAATTATTTATTACTAAACAGGAGCAAAAATCAAGGAATAAAAATAAAATTGGGTTGCCTCCCAACAAGCGCTATCGTTTAACGCCCCTAGCTGGGCATAAAAGCGAGGATAGATCTAGGTATTGCCATCTTTGGTAGGCAATCCATAAGTGGCTCTCCTAATAGATCCATATGGTAATTTAATTTTATTTCTAGGGAATTGTTCCATGCCTTTCCTTAACGGAAATTGGAATATAATATTCCCTTCCTTTATATCAATAATTGCACCAATCGTTCTAAGGAAAGGTCTACCAAGAATAATAGGACATGGAGGATTGCAATCTATATCAAGAACAATAAAATCTATGGGCACATAATTCCTATTTGCAACAATAAGAACATCATTAATTCTTCCCATGGGTTTCTTAATGGTGGAATCCGCAAGGTGCAAGTTTAAAGAGCAATCATCAAAATCATGGAAACCTAGCAAATCACACAAAGTCTTTAGAATCGTGGAAACACTAGCACCCAAAACACACAAAGCATAGCATTCATGATATTTAATTATAATTTTAATAGTAGGTTCCCACTCATCATAAAGTTTTCTAGGGATAGAAACTTCCAACTCAAGTTTTTCTTCATAAGATTGCATCAAAGCATCAACGTATGTTTGGTAAAGGCTTTATTTTGACTATAAGCATGTGGAGAGTTTAGCACGGATTGCAACAAGGAAATACAATCTATCAAAGAGCAATTATCATAATTAAATTCCTTGAAATCCAAAATAGTGGGTTCATTGATATTTAAAGTTTTGATCTCTTCAATCCCACTTTTACCAATTTTTGCATCAAGATCTAAAAACTCTGAATTTTTGGAATGCCTTCTAGGTAAAGGTGGATCATATTCAGTCCCATCATTATCAAGATTCATATTGCAAAACAAAGATTTAATATGAGACACATCAATAACTTTTAGATCTACATCTTTATTTTCATGGAAACTAGAAGAACACGCTTTTATAAAGCAATCTTTCTTAGCACGCATCCTAGCGGTTCTTTCTTTGCACTCATCAATATAGATTCTCATGGCTTTGAGAGACTCATTGATATCATGCTTAGGTGTAATAGATATAAGTTTCAAAGAATCAACATCAATAGAAATTCTATCAACGTTCCTAGCCAATTCATCAACTTTAAGCCATTTTTCTTCAAGCAAAGCATTGAAATTCTTTTGCGAATTCATAAACTCCTTAACACTAGTCTCAAATTCAGAGGGCGTCTTATTAAAATTTCCATAAGAATTGTTGTAGGAATTACCATAATTATTAGAGGAATTACTAGGATACGGCCTATGATTAAAGTTTCCTCTATACGCGTTGTTACCAAAATTATTCCTACCAACAAAATTCATATCCATAGATTCATTATTATTCTCAATCAAAGTAGACAAAGGCATATCATTAGGATCAGAATAAACAATTTTATTAGCAAATAATTTCATAAGTTCATCCATCTTTCCACTCAAAACATTAATTTATTCTATCGCATGCACTTTCTTATTAGTAGATCTTTCAGTGTGCCATTGAGAATAATTAACCATAATATTATCTAGGAGTTTAGTAGCTTCTCCTAAAGTGATTTCCATAAAAGTGCCTCCCACGGCCAAATCTAAAAGATTTCTAGAAGCAAAATTCAATCCGGCATAAATTTTTTGTATAATCATCCACAAATTCAAACCATGTGCAGGGCAATTACGTATCATTAATTTCATCCTCTCCCAAGCTTGTGCAACATGTTCATGATCAAGTTGCTTAAAATTCATAATATCTTTTCTAAGAGAGATGATCTTAGCGGGAGGAAAATACTTAGAGATAAAAGCATCTTTGCACTTATTCCATGAATCAATACTATTTTAGGCATAGACGAAAACCAAGCTTTAGCACGATCTCTAAGAGAAAACAGGAATAGCTTCAATTTAACAATATCATTATCCACATCTTTCTTCTTTTGCATATCACACAAATCAACAAAGTTGTTTAGATGGGTAGCGGCATCTTCACTAGGAAGGCCGGAAAACGGATCTTTCATGACAAGATTCAGCAAAGCAGCATTAATTTCACAAGATTCAACATCAGTAAGAGGAGCAATCAGAGTGCTAATAAAATCATTGTTGTTGGTATTAGTAAAGTCACACAATTTGGTATTATCTTGAGCCATCGTGACAGGCAAGCAATCCAACACACAAGAAAACAAGAAACGGGTAAAAAGAGGCAAATAGGGAAAGAGAAGGAGGACAGGGAGAGAGGGAAAATAAAACGGCAAGGGTGAAGTGGGGGAGAGGAAAACGAGAGGCAAATGGAAAATAATGTAATGCGGGAGATAAGGGTTTGTGATGGGTACTTGGTATGTTGACTTTTGCATAGACTCCCCGGCAACAGCGCCAGAAATCCTTCTTGCTACCTCTTGAGCACTGTGTTGGTTTTCCCTTGAAGAGGAAAGGGTGATGCAGTAAAGAAGCATAAGTATTTCCCTCAGTTTTGAGAACCAAGGTATCAATCCAGTAGGAGGCCACGCACGAGTCCCTCGCACCTACACAAACAAATAAAATCCTCACAACCAACGCAATAAAGGGGTTGTCAATCCCTTGACGGTCACTTACGAAAGTGAGATCTGATAGATATGATAAGATAATATTTTTGGTATTTTTATGATAAAGATGCAAAGTGAATAAAGAGAAATAAAAACGGCAACAGAAATAGCTTGTTAATGGGAGATTAATATGATGGAAAATAGACCTGGGGGCCATAGGTTTCACTAGTGGCTTCTCTCGGGAGCATAAGTATTACGGTGGGTAAACAAATTATTGTTGAGCAATTGACAGAATTGAGCATAGTTATGAGAATATCTAGGTATGATCATGTATATAGGCATCACGTCCGAGACAAGTAGACCGACTCCTGACTGCATCTACTACTATTACTCCACACATCGACCGCTATCCAGCATGCATCTAGAGTATTAAGTTCAAAAGAACAGAGTAACACTTTTAGTAAGATGACATGATGTAGAGGGATAAACTCATGCAATATGATATAAACCCCATCTTGTTATCCTCGATGGCAACAATACAATATGTGCCTTGCTACCCCTACTGTCACTGGGAAAGGACATCGCAAGATTGAACCCAAAGCTAAGCACTTCTCCCATTGCAAGAAAGATCAATCTGGTAGACCAAACCAAACTGATAATTCGAAGAGACTTGCAAAGATAATCAATTATACATAAAAGAATTCAGAGAAGATTCAAATATTGTTCATAGCTATACTTGATCATAAACCCACAATTCATCGGTCTCAACAAACACACCGCAAAAGAAGATTACATCGAATAGATCTCCACGAGAATTGTGGAGAACTTTGTATTGAGATCCAAAAATAGAGAAGAATCCATCTAGCTAATAACTTTGGACCCGAAGGTCTAAGGTAAACTACTCACACATCATCGAAGAGGCTATGGTGTTGATGTAGAAGCCCTCCATGATCGATGTCCCCTCCGGCGGAGCTCCGGAAAAGGCCCCAAGATGGGATCTCATGGGTACAGAAGGTTGCAGTGGTGGAGTTAGGTTTTTGGCTTCGTATCTGGTAGTTTGGGGGTACGTAGGTATATATAGGAGGAAGAAGTACGTCGGTGGAGCAACATGGGCCCCACGAGGGTGGAGGGCGCGCCTAGGGGGGGGGGTTGGCGCGCCCCCCTACCTCGTGCCTTCCTGGTTGATGTCTTGACGTAGGGTCCAAGTCCTCTGGATCACGTTCATTCCGAAAATCACGTTCCCGAAGGTTTCATTCTGTTTGGACTCTGTTTGATATTCTTTTTCTGTGAAACTGTAAAATAGGCAAAAAATAGCAATTCTGGGCTGGGCCTCCGGTTAATAGGTTAGTCCCAAAAATAATATAAAAGTGTATAACAAAGCCCATTAATCATCCAAAACAGAATATAATATAGCATGAAGCAATAAAAAATTATAGATACGTTGGAGACGTATCACTGGGCTGTGAGGCCCATTTCGATTTATGGAGCAGACTGTTCTGCCTTGTCCCTCGTAATCAAGGAGGGTCAATATTTGAAGTGGGGGGAGCCGAAGTGTGGCGCATCGCCGGCACCGGATACCTGTCCGGCACACTGAAGAAGGCTTCCGAAGAGTGGCCTTCCGAATGGTTCTATATCGACGACGTTGCTCTTCCCGACCCAGTCCGTATGGGCCTCCGTGAATTTTCAAGTGCTCTGTTGAAGAAATGCCATAGCTGGCATCCTCGGAGCCTCGAGGAAGAGGATAACGCAGAGGTCAGTCTGCTGCATGGCAAATTAAGATGCTTGCCCAGTCCGGATTGTCAATAGTCGAGGTAATGGCGATCTCCATAGCGCAGGGGGTCCAACCACTCCAATACAGAGGGCTACCCATGTGGCACTACAATGGGGAAGATGATGCCTCACACTGCGGTCGGAAGGGCCCAAAGACCCCCACCGCTCTGGCTAAAATATTGGCCAAACTATATAAAAGGGAGAAGGAGGAGTTCACCTATCTCCAATATCGAGAAGGATTTTCCATGTATAATCCTCCTAGCTGGGTAAGCTCCAACTCCATTATTTTACCCCTCTCCCTCAATTATCTTTGACGGGGAGTATCCTATCTACTCATGACAGGAATGGTGAAAGGCTGTCGAAGGGATCCATGACCCTGCCCCTCAGCCGGAGAATCACAACCGGGATCTTGACCCCGGATATGAAGATGATCTGAACATATTTGTGGAGCTCGAGGATGGAATATTCTACCAGACGAGCTATGACGGCACAGATGTACCTATCATCGCCGATTACCCTGGCCTCCTTCCTGCTTCACATGTAAGTAATTTAAAAGGCACTTTCTTCGAAAGAGTTCCCTTACTATGCCTCACCCACCACACTATTCCGTGTTCCAAAGGGGAGGCGCTCAGCACCGCAATATGCACCAGAAGCATCTCCGAGGCGAGCAATGCCCACGCCTGGCACATCTTCGAAGAGGAAGGCAAATGATAACATGGCCGAACCCTCGTCAAAGAGGTAAGGCTTTTCTTTTCAAGAATACCCTTTCTGATCGTCAGATCAAATTGTAATGCCATTCGCCACATCCTATTAGGAAAAGTATCCGCCGGACTGTGTCCGGGGATCCGGCCGGACGTGCCTCCACTAGTTAGGTTCTGGACCCTGCACAAAGGACGGGGGCTGACACAGGAGTGGCGCCGAACTGTCCTTCCACAGAGGATTCGGACGACATGTCTGTCACGAACTCTGAAGTGGAGAGCGCTATGAATCATCGTCATTGGAGGGCCATTCTTCGTAACCCTGGTTTTTCAAAAGAGACTTTTGATGCCTTTAATTCATCCGATGCGTACATCCGAGCTGCTTGGGATGGGCTTGTCAGAGCCATAGACCAGCATCTGAAAGATATGCGGGTAAGCGTAGATTTAATAATCATACACCAGTAGCCCTCGAGACTTAAAGTAGTTGATACAACTGATTTAAGGATCAATATATAACTAGGTGCTTATGTAGAAGAACAGCCTGTTATCTCAGGAATTAGAAAAGTGTCGGAGCCAGCTAACTGCTGCCAATTCCGAACTGGAGAAATCCAAGAAGGCATCTCCTGGTAATGTTTCCCTCCATCGAGAAAACATAATGGTATACCAATAATGCTAACACGATTGCTTACCTCTTAATTGGATCATTAGGTCAACTGCAAGAACAACTGGAAGCCGCTCGAAGCGGAGAACGAGGATCAAAAAAACTGCTAGCCGCGGGCGAGCGTGTGTTAATAAATGTCATTGTGGAGAAAAACAAGCTCCGGGATTCGAACACCCAACTGGGCGAGGAACTGAAAGATGTACGGGCCCAGCTGGTGGACTCCGTAAAGGAGAATAAAATGTTGCGAGGCGGCATATTCAGTATGTGGTCAAACTTACCTTTGAATAATTCAGAGGTAGAAGGGGATGATAGAGTTATATCTGCAGGTATGCTGACCGGTCGTCCCGAAGAGGAGATGTCCGGATCTTCGAGCGATCTGCTACAAGAGCTGTCGCAGGTGCACGAGCAAGCTCGGCAGGCGATGCGAAGTGTTGCCAAGGCCCTATGGCCATCCGCCTCCCCTCCGGGAAAGATGGAGGAGCTGATACAACTATTCAAGGGAGCGCGGCATCACTTTCGACTGTGGAAGATATCGGCCTGTCGGGAAGGTGCACGGGAAGCCTGGGCCATGGTGAAAACACGGTATAGCAAGCTTGATCCGAATCATATGGCTCGGGTCGGACCTCTAGGGTCAGATGGAAAAGAAGTTCCCGTTAATTTGGTATATGACGAAGTAGAAGTAGCCGCCAAGTATTCCTAGCAGGATTGTAAGTTAGACCGCCTGCTGGACGACATAGAGGAGGAAATTTTTGAGTCCTAGTGACTATGTACTTTCCTTGACATATGTGACTCTAGCTGAATTATAATTTTTTTATCATGGCAGACCTTTTCGCTTCGACCTCTGGACCCGACGGTGCGGAGTGTTTCCGAATACCATAGTGGTAAAATAGACCGGGGTATGTGTGGGAACCAGGCGTAGGGGTCATAGTTGCTTGAACAGACAATGTGTATCCGGCTAGTTATGTTATATTACATTATGATTGTAAGAAACATCTTCCAGGGAGAATAGTTCCATTAGGGGTTCCTTTCCCTGGGTGTGCATGCATTAAAATGCATGTCTGAACTGTTACTGATAACATTACAGTATAGGTAATAATCTGGGGGTTCATAATGGAATGAATATAAAGAATCTTTAGTCTGCCGACCGAGTATGCTCTTAAGAACGCTAGCTTTCGGCTTCACCCAGTCTGAGGTACACATCCGGATGACCCGGCAGTAACAATCGCAGAGATGCTCACTTTATGCCCTAGCCGAACTAACGGGAATGTAGGGCATAAGCATAGGAGCCAGGCAACCCAGCTTGGCCAAAACTTAAGTCATATCGATGCATATAATGGCGAAAAAGGTACATATGAGAAGAAACACATATGTGATGAGCTTGATGCTCGGAAAATAAGCTTCTGTCCGGGAAGCCCCCAGGTATAGTGTACATACATGCTCAAGGATGTGTACATCACAGGTGCACGGTTTAGCCGTGCGAAAGAGTTTAAGTTCTAGGAAAAAGAAAAAAGGAAAAGAGAGAAAAAAATAAAGGAGACAATAGGGAGAGGGAGACAAACACATAGTTCGGCGCTAGGCATAGAATCTTCGGAGTCTGGCCGCATTCCAGGGGTTCGGCTCTAGGCGGTTGTCTGATGCAGCACGCAGGAGGTACGCTCCTCCCGTGAGAACCTCATCAATTATGAAGGGACCCTCCCACATGGGCTTGGTTTGTCCTTTTTCTTCTCCGACAAGCGTAAGACGAGTTCGCCGACATTATAAATCTTGGCCCGTACTTCTCTGCTTTGGTATCTGCAGGCCTGTTGTTGATAAAATGTGGAACGGGCTTTTGCAACATCGAGCTCCTCCTCTAGGGTATCTAGGCTGTCCTACCGATCAAGCTCGGCCTTTCTCTCTTCATACATGCGCACTCGAGGTGAGTCATGGATAATATCGCAGGGCAACACAGCTTCCGCACCATACACCATGAAGAAAGGTGTATATCCAGTAGTGTGGTTGGGCGTGGTCCGCAGTCCCCAGAGTACGGAGTCAAGCTCCTCAACCCAGTGCTTGTCTGATTCTTTCAAAGACCGCACTAGTCTAGGTTTGATGCCGCTCATAATAAGACCATTAGCCCGTTCGACTTGACCGTTTGTTTGCGGGTGGTAGACAGAGGCGTAATCGAGCTTAATGCCTAGATTAGCACACCAAGTTTTCACCTCATCAGCTGTGAAATTGGAGCCATTATCAGTGATGCTGCTGCATGGAACACCATAATGGTGCACCACGCCGGATATGAAGTCTATTACTGGCCCTGCCTCGGCCGTTTTGACAGGTTTGGCCTCTATACACTTAGTGAATTTATCCACCATGACCAACATATACTTTTTCTTATGGCTTCCTCCTTTAAGGGGTCCGACCATATCGAGCCCCCAGACCGCGAAAGGCCAGGTGATGGGGATCGTTTGTAGAGTGATGGGGGCATGTGGCTTTGGTTAGCGAATAGCTGGCATCCGATGCAACGTTGGACAAGGTCCTGTGCATCTGCTCGGGCCGTCGGCCAGTAAAAACCTGTATGGAAGGCCTTGCTAACAAGGGCCCGAGCTGCGGCGTGGTGACCGCCGAGTCCGCCGTGAATTTCAGCCAAGAGCTGCCGCCCCTCTTCCTCGGAGATACATCTTTAAAGAACTCCGGTAGCGCTTTTCTTGTAGAGCTCTCCTTCATGAACCTTGTAGGCCTTCGAGCGCCGAACAATGCGGTGAGCCTCATTCTGGTCCTCCAGAAGTTCTTTCCTATTAAGGTATTCCAAGAAGGGTTCGGTCCATGGGGCAATGACTGCCATGATTAGATGGGCCGATGGTGTTATTTCGGTGGCTGAGCCCCCGATAATATCATTGTGTTCGGAGGCTGGGGTTGTGTTCGGATCCAGACTGGTGTTACCGCTCTCCACTTGCCACACCACGGACGGCTTAAAGAGCCTTTCCAGAAAGATATTAGGTGGGACAGGGTCGCGCTTAGCGCCAATGCGAGCGAGGACGTCCGCCACTTGATTACTTTCTCGAGCCACGTGATGACACTCAAGCCCCTCGAATCGAGCCGACATTTTTAGGACAGAGTTGCGGTAAGCCGCCATCTTCGGATCTTTGGCATCAAAATCTCCATTTATTTGATATATTGTGAGGTTTGAATTCCCACGCACCTCCAGGCGTTGTATGCCCATAGAGACAGACATCCGGAGACCATGTAATAAGGCCTCATATTCGGCTGCGTTATTGGAGTCTGTGTATAATGTTTGGAGTATGTACCGGACTACGTCTCCAGTGGGGGACGTTAAAACAATGCCCACTCCTAATCCTACCAGCATTTTGGAACCATCGAAATACATAACCCAGTTGTAATATGTGCTGTACTCTTTAGGGAGTTCGGCCTCTGTCCATTCGGCGATGAAGTCCGCCAGTACTTGGGATTTGATGGCTCGGCGCGGTTTGTATGTTATGTCGAATGGAAGGAGCTCAATGGCCCTTTTGGCTATCCGGCCCGTAGCATCAAGGTTGTTTATTATATCATTGAGTGGTACTTCGGAAGCCACCGTGATAGAACATTCTTGGAAGTAGTGTCGTAGCTTCCGGGATGCCATGAAGACCGCGTATGCTATCTTTTGATAATGAGGGTACCGGGATTTGCATGGTGTGAGGACGGTGGTAGTGGGAATTTGTGTCCGTCCTAGTCTCGTTCCACGACGAGCACGACGCTCACCACCTGGTGTGTTGCTGATATGTATAATAACATTGGTTCGCCGACGTTCGGTGCGGCTAGGATTGGGTTGGTCGCGAGAAGGGTTTTTATTTCTTCCAGCCGTCTGTTGCCGCATCCGTCCACTCGAAGTGATCGGTGCACCGGAGGAGGCGATACAATGGCAATGCCTTTTCCCCCAATCTGGAGATAAAGCGGCTTAAAGCTGCCACACACCCAGCAAGTTTTTGGACCTGTTTAAGGGCTGTTGGTGTGGCCAATTGTGACAAGGCTCGGATTTTTGTTGGATTTGCTTCAATTCCTCTATTGGAAATGATGAAGCCCAGCATCTTTCCAGCAGGAACACCGAAAACACATTTTTCCGGATTGAGCTTGATGTCATATGCACGGAGGTTGTCGTAAGTGAGACGTAAATCGTCTATTAGTGAGTCGACGTGCCTAGTTTTAATGACGACGTCGTCCATGTATGCTTCAACTGTCTTGCCAATCTGCTTCTCCAAGCATGTTTGAATCATGCGTTGGTAGGTGGCCTTGACGTTTTTGAGTCTGAAGGGCATGGTGTTGAAGTAGAATGGCCCGTATGGGGTAATGAATGCCATTGCGGCTTGATCGGACTCCTTCATTTTGATTTGATGGTATCCGAAATATGCATTGAGGAAGCATAGCAAATCGTGTCCCATGGTGGCATCGATAATCTGGTCGATGCGGGGGAGGGGAAGGGATCCTTTGGGCATGCCTTATTGAGGTCTTTGAAATCGATGCATAGGCGCCAGGATTTATCCTTCTTTGGCACCATCACCAAGTTTGCTAGCCAGTCCGGGTGTTTTATTTCTGTAATGAATCCGGCCTCGATTAGCTTGGCTAGCTCTTCCCCCATCGCTTGATGTTTGGGTTTGGAAAAACGCCACAATGTTTGTTTGACTGGTTTATATCCCCTCAATATGCTGAGGCTGTGCTCGGCCAATCTGCGTGGGATTCCTCGCATATTAGAAGGGTGCTAGGCGAATATATCCCAATTGCAGAAATTCTCATAGTGCGGGGTCGACCATTGGGTCTAGTCGTGCCCCGATAGATGATGTCTTCTTGGGGTCCGTTGGATGGACTTGGAATTGACTATTTCTTCTGCTGGTTTGAAGGAGGTGAATTTGGGTCGTTTGTCCAAGATTACGTCGTCCTTATCCACCGTGGAGCGTAATGCGGTTAACTCTTCGACCGCGAGGGCTTCAGATATGCCTCAAGGGCCAGTGATGCGGTTTTTTTCAGCGCGGAGTGCTATGTCCGGATCACTAGCGAGAGTGATTATGCCGTTGGGCCCCGACATCTTGAGCTTCATATACCCATAGTGAGGTATAGCCTGGAAGCATGTGAATGCAGCTCGCCCCAATAGGGCGTGATATCCGTTGTTGAAAGGGGCCACTTAGAAGGTTAGTTCTTCGGTCTGATAGTTTTCCGATGTGCCCAATACCACGTCGAGGGTGATTTTTCCCGCGTATCGTGCCTCCCGACTAGGAATAATTCCCCGGAAGGTCGTGCTACTTTGCTTGATGTGGCTCCTGTCTATTTCCATTTTACTGAGTGCGTCCTCGTAAATGAGGTTTAGTCCGCTGCCGCCGTCCATAAGAACCTTGGTGAGCCGAAAGCCATCCATGAATGGACTGAGGACCAAGGCGGCTAGTGCCCGGATTGTCTTGAATTTTGGTTCGTCATCGGCATTGAAAGTTATGGCCATGTTGTTCAAGTGTTTGTTGCTACGATTTGGCAAACTTCGGCAACATATTGTTTGATGCGAATGTCTCGAAGACCGTCAGTACTTTGGGGTTGTCGTCTTCTGGAGGATATTGCTCTGGGTTACTTTTGGTGAGGATATTGTTGCCGCTTTTGGCCACCTGCCGGAGTATCCAACATGCTCTACGACTATGAGTTGATATAGCATCCGGTGTTGCGTGTAGCTTGCATGGTCCATCAAGCCATCCCTCCAGAACCGTTCCGTGTCTCGTAATGGGCTTGTATTTCTTTGTCATCCGGCCGGGCGTGCCACTAGGGTGCGTCCTTTTCACCTGAACAAGGGATTGGGTGGAAACCGGCGGTTCCCAGCAAGCTGCCTGAGTTTTCCAGGCGCTTTCCATTGAGCAGTACTTGTATACTATGGTTGCCAAGTCTGCGAAGCATGATATGTGACGACGGCTGATGGCGTTGAGGATTCCTTCATCCGTGCAATTGCTACGGAACGCTGTGATCACGTCTTCGTCGTCACAATCTTTGATCTTATCTTTGACAAGGAGGAATCTGGCCCAGAAGTGGTGGGATGTTTCCTTATATTGCTGCCATATTCCCATGAGAGCACTTATGTCTGGGTGGGTGGATTGATGTCCGAACCCTGACCCAAATTAGGATCCGGAGTTTGAAGAATCTCCGGATTTAGTAGTTCGGGCTTCGGGATGTCAGCTGATTTTTTGGGCTTGTCATCCGATTCTATGTTCGGAGGATAGGACATGTCTTTCTGCAGGTAGGTATCCGGCTCTTCAAGTTCGGAGATCTAAACGTAGTCCGTCCTTAATATAGAGGATGAGTTGTCGTCTTGCTCCTCTACTACCGCTATTTAATGGGTGATCGGCGGAGTTTTAATTTCTCTCTGGTCGGGTTTAATCCCAATCCGATCATAGTCCATGGCGACCCCCAAGGCGCTGATATGATCTAGGAGCTCGTTGAAATACGGCAGCTCCACCGGATCCATCTGCTTGGAGTACTTAGAGTCAACATGAAGGGGATTTTTGATGACCCGAGAAGCCATCGTCGGCTTGGTGGCCAATCGGGCGGTCTTAATGAAGCCGCCCAACCGGAGGGTTTGGCCTGGGGCCAGTGTTCCTCCGGAGGTGACATCCTTGAGAACATGGCAAGCCATCGATCCAATCTTTCAACGGCACAGTGGAACTCTCAATGAAAGCACCAATGTCAGTGTCAAAATCGGCAGATCTCAGGTAGGGGGTCCCGAACTATGCGTCTAGGATCGATGGTAACAGGAGATGGGGGACACAATGTTTACCCAGGTTTGGGCCCTCTCTATGGAGGTAATACCCTACTTCCTGCTTGATTGATCTTGATGAATATGAGTATTACAAGAGTTAATCTACCACGAGATTGTAATGGCTAAACCCTAAAAGTCTAGCCTGACTATGATTATGAGGGATCTATCTACGGACCTAGCCCTCCGGTTTATATAGACACAGGAGGGATCTAGGGTTACACAATATCAGTTACAGAGAAAGGAATATTCATATTTGGTCGCCAAGCTTGCCTTCCACGCTAAGGAGAGTCCCATCTGGACACGGGTAGAGTCTTCGGTATTCATGTCTTCACGGCCCATTAGTCCGGCCCATATCCAATAGGTCGGACACCCGAGGACCCCTTAGTCCAGGACTCCCTCACCAGCGCCTCCTGAAGTCACCGCCATAGCCTGCTGCTCCGGTGAGCAGCTCCTTCCACGACCAACACTCGCTGGTGCAGAAGCTCCATCACCATCTCCATGGGATTCCTGCCTTCCCTGCAGCCCATCGACGTGAAGGAAATATGCCTTAGAGGCAATAATAAAGTTGTTATTTATATTTCCTTATATCATGATAAATGTTTATTATTCATGCTAGAATTGTATTAACCGGAAACTTAGTACATGTGTGAATACGTAGACAAACAAAGTGTCACTAGTATGCCTCTACTTGACTAGCTCGTTGAATGAAAGATGGTTAAGTTTCCTAACCATAAACATGAGTTGTCATTTGATTAACGGGGTCACATCATTAGAGAATGATGTGATTGACTTGACCCATTCTGTTAGCTTAGCATTTGATCGTTTAGTATATTTCTATCGCTTTCTTCATGACTTATACATGTTCCTATGACTATGAGATTATGCAACTCCCGAATAGCGGAGGGACACTTTGTGTGCTACCAAACGTCACAACGTAACTGGGTGATTATAAAGGTGCTCTACAGGTGTCTCCGATGGTACTTGTTGAGTTGGCATATATCAAGATTAGGATTTGTCACTCCGATTGTCGGAGAGGTATCTCTGGGCCCTCTCGCTAATGCACATCACTATAAGCCTTACAAGCAATGAAACTAATGAGTTAGTTGCGGGATGATGTATTACGGAACGAGTAAAGAGACTTGCCGGTAACGAGATTTAACTAGGTATTGAGATACCGACGATCGAATCTCGAGCAAGTAACATACCGATGACAAAGGGAACAACGTATGTTGTTATGCGGTTTGACCGATAAAGATCTTCGTAGAATATGTAGGAACCAATATGAGCATCCAGGTTCCGCTATTGGTTAGTGACCGGAGATGAGTCTCAGTCATTTCTACATAGTTCTTGAACCCGTAGGGTCCGCACGCTTAACGTTCGGTGATGATCGGAATTATGAGTTTATGTGTTTTGATGTACCGAAGGTAGTTCGGAGTCCTGGATGTGATCACGGACATGACGAGGAGTCTCCAAATGGTCGAGACATAAAGATTGATATATTGGACGGCTACATTCGAACACCAGAAGGGTTTCGGGTGATCTCGGAGAAAACCAGAGTGCCGGAGGGGTTATCGGAACCCCCCGGGGGCTAATGGGCCTTGATGGGCCCTAGTGGAGAGAGAGAGGGGCCGGCCAGGGCAGGCCGCGTGCCCCCTCCCCTTGAGTCTGAATAGGACAAGGAAGGGGGGGCGCCTCCCTTGCCTTTCCCTTCTCCCACTCCTTCCTTCCCCCTATTAGTGAGACTAGGAAAGGGGAGTCCTACTCCCACTAGGAGGAGGACTCCTCCTCTTGGCGCGCCCTCCTAGGGCCGGCCGGCCTCCCCCCTTGCTCCTTTATATAAGGGGGAAGGGGGACACCCCATGGACACACAATTTGATCATTAATCTTTTAGCCATGTGCGGTGCCCCCCTCCACCATAATCCACCTCTGCCATATCGTAGCGGTGCTTAGGCGAAGCCCTGCGTCGGTAGCTTCATCAACACTATCATCATGCCGTTGTGCTGACGGAACTCTCCCGTGAAGCTCTACTAGATCGTGAGTTCGTGGGACGTCACCGAGCTGAACGTGTGCAGACCGCGGAGGTGCCGTACATTCGGTACTAGGATCGGTCAATCGTGAGGATGTACGACTACATCAACCGTGTTGTCATAACGCTTCCGCTTACGGTCTACGAGGGTACGTGGACGACTCTCTCCCCTCTCGTTGCTATGCATCACCATGATCTTGCATGCGCGTAGGAATTTTTTTGAAATTACTGTGTTCCCCAACAGTGGCATCAGAGCCTGGTTTATGGGTAGATGTTATATGCACGAGTAGAACAAAAAGGAGTTGTGGGCGTGGGTATATACATATTGCTTGCCGTCACTAGTTGATTCCTGATTCAGCGGTATTGTTGGATGAAGCGGCCCAGACCGACATTACGCGTATGCTTACGCGAGACTGGTTCTACCGACGTGCTTCGCACACAGGTGGCTAGTGGGTGTCTATTTCTCCAGCTTTAGTTGAATCGGATTCATTGAACAGGGTTGTTTCTGAAGATCAAAAAGCAATCACTATACCGTGTTGTGGTTTTTGATGCATAGGTAAGAACAGTTGTCGGTGTTCTGGGAACGGGGGTCCCCAGACTTGCCTGCCTGCGGCCTGCGGCGTGGCTCAAAAGGGGGCCCAGCACGGCCCATCTTTATCAACATAGACTCAAGACCCTCGTGAGGGGCCAAGCCTCGCAGGGCGGACGACACGGAGCTTCCTCAGGCACGGCCTCATCAGGCTGGCCCGCGAGGAGGCGGAGAGATCAAGGCGGGGTACCTCACGAGGTGCCCGTGATGCAAGCCATGACGACCAAGGGCGCCAGGCGGGCGCCAGCCCGCGCAGTGTCCTCCTTTCCTCTTTGGTGCAAAGGGAGCAAGCGCAGGCGGGAGCATCAAGCAAAGGCGCCCGTTTCGGTGCAACGAGACCAAGACCAGTCCAACGGCAGGGAGGAAGTCATTGTGGAGCCCAAGCCAGCGTCACCACTAGAGTCTTTGGCAGGCGAGGACCAACTTTAGTCAGGATAAGTGTACCAGATGTTCCCCTTCAGAATGGCCAATTGTTGGCGCCCTTCCCGCTCAATATTTGGGAAGAGGCCCAGGGTCTTTGCCTATAAATAGAACCAGCCACCCACAGGGTAGGAGGGGGGAGATCGAATTAGAGGGAGAATCGAGAAGACAGAGAGAGAGAGAAGGGTGATTGAACTCCTCCCCGCAGTTCATCGCCCCAGCCAAGAACAGACCCTCGCGAGGCTGTTCTTCCTTGTATTGCTCATCATCATCAGCCCAAGAGGCAATCCACCACACCACACACTGGAGTAGGGTATTACACCACAACGGTGGCCCGAACCAGTATAAACCCTGTGTATCTTGTGCTGTTCTTTCCATAGCTTTGATCTTAGCGAGGCGGAGGGTGCAGGTAGGTGGAAGGCGAGATCTCCGTGCGCATCCCAGTGTTCGAACCTCAAGGGTCTGCCGGAACCCAAAATCCGACATTTGGCGCGCCAGTTAGGGGTGCGCCAGAATTCGTCTTCCACCACCCCGTTCTCCTCCGACCATCGCGCCCATGTCTGATGCTCGTCGGGCCCGCGCCGAGCACCGGGCCGCTCTCGCTTCCCGCATCACCCAGACGGCTCCCGTCGGCGGGCGTCCTCGCCGTTCCCCATCACCTGCCGTCAACGCCGCCACCGGCCCAGCGGGGGACGAGCAGCAAGCATCATCTCAGCATCCGTCCGTGCGGCAAGACGGCCGCACCGCTACTCCCTCGCTCACCCCAGCTGGTTCTTCATCCCGCGCGCTCCGCGCACCCATGGAGGCTTGAGTTGCGCTCATCGCGGCAAACGAGCTCCTGCGCTACCGTCCCGTCAACGACGTCTACGAAGAATGGCTCGACCGCGTCGCCGAGCTCGTCCGTGCCGTAGGGGGCTCTCCTGCGCCGTCCGTTCCGCTGCACCGCACCCCGCCCCGCGCGGGCGACGAAGCTCCGGCGGTGCCCCGGCCGCCTCCTCCTCAAGAAGGCGCCATGGCTCCAAGGCACGTGGCCCCTAGGCGGAACCCGCTCCGTCAGGTGCCAGCGTGGCAAGAGCAGAGCTGCCAAGAAGTCCCTCGCCCGCAAGAAGCTGCCCGGGCGCTCCCTGCTCCAGCACGTCGCAACCATGCTCCTGCTCCCGCACGTCAAGACCCCATGCTGCTCCCAGCTATAGTGCATGGGGACATGCAAGACCAAGCTCTCCGTCACCCAAGGCCTCCCATGGCCACAGCAGGCTGCCGTGCCTTCACCACCGAGCTACGCAGCGTCGCGTGGCCTGGCAAGTTCAAGCCAGACCTGCCTCCTCGTTACGATGACACGGCTGACCCTGCGGAGTTCCTCTAGCTCTATGAGCTGGGCATCGAAGCTGCCAACGGAGACGAGAAGGTCATGGCGAACTGGTTTCCCATGGCGCTCAAGGACGGGGCCCGCACCTAGCTCCTGAACCTGGCTCCAGGCATGATCTCCTCCTGGGACGAGATGCGCACCCGCTTCAACGCCAACTTCCAAGGTACTCGCGACTGGCCACCCGCCGTGAGCGACATGCGCTGCATCAAGCAACAACCCGGGGAAACCCTGTAGAAGTACATCCAGCGCTTCAACAGTGCACGCCTCAAGATTCCCAAGGTGACCGAGGAGGCCATCATCTCAGCCTTCTCCGACGGCGTGCGCGATGTCAAGATGAAGGAGGAGCTGGCGATGCATGAAGACCTGTGCACTTCCATGGAGCTGTTCAACTTGGCAACCAAGTGCGCCAGGGCTGAGGAAGGGCGTCTCTCTCTCCTCGAGCTACCTGCCGTAGACCCAGAAGAGAAGAAGCCTAAGGCCATGGATGTGAAGTGCAAGGGGGCTGCCGTGCTCGCGGCAGAACCAGACACCAAGCGGGGCAGAGATCAGCCCAAACCTTCCAAGGGCAGTCGGTACTGTGTGCACCACGACCTCCACACCCACAACACCAACAAATGTCAAGAGCTCCGAGCCGTGCGAGAAGGAAGGATCGGCCGTCGCCCCGACCGCGGTGACCGGGGCTACGGTCGAGGAGGAGGAAGGAACGCAGGACGCTGGGAAGACCGCGGCCCGCGCCAAGGGTGGCGCGATCGACCTCGCGAGGATCGCTGGCAAGACCCGCCTCGCGAGGGAGACTGGAGGGATCAGCCTCGCAAGGATCGCCCGCAAGGTAACGCAGGCCTCCCTCCGCTGCAACCGCAGCCAAGGAGAAATGAGGACTGCCACCAGGACGAGGGGGCTGGGGGCTTCCAGGAGCCGCGCGCGATCGCCTGCATCCTGGGCGGGGCTCAAGCCCCAGCCTCTCAACGCATCTTCAAGAAGTTCGCCCGCGAAGTGAATGCAGTCCTCCCCAAGCTCGAAGCCATGCACCCTCTCAGGTGGTCGGCGTGCGCCATCACATTCAGCTCAGCAGATTAGCTCAAGTGTGCAGCTACAGCCGGAGTCCTCCCGATGCTTTGTTCCCCAATCATCAGCAACGTGGTGGTCACCAGGACCCTCATCGATGGCGGGGCAGGGCTCAACGTCCTGTCCGTGGAAACATTCAACAATCTCCAAGTGCCCTACATCCAGCTTCAGCCAACCAAGCCTTTCTCCGGAGTCACCGACGGCTCCACGGTCCCGATTGGGCAGGTCCGCCTCCCTGTCACCTTCGGGGCACGCGACAACTACCGCACCGAGCTCATCGACTTCGACGTCGCTCACATTCGCCTGCCGTACAACGCCATCCTTGGGTACCCAGTGCTGGCCAAGTTCATGGCCATAACTCACCATGGCTACAACATCCTCAAGATGCCAGGAAGTGGTGGATTCATCACGGTGTCCTGTGAAGAGAAGGACGCGGTGTGTTCCCTGGAACGAGCCTTTCAGGCCGCGTCACTGGAAGACTCGGATCGTGGAAGCAGGAGGCTTCCCGAGACCGCCACCAAGAAGAAGAAGACATCGTCCGACCCGGCCCCCCAGGAGGTAGGCACCTCTAGGCCCGCGCTTGCCAAGGGGGAACCTCCTTCCATCGCATAGGAAAGCGCGCCCGGCGCCCTCCTCAGGCAGGGCTCGGGGGCTCTCCCCTGGAGGGCCACCGACCTGGCTAGGGTCACGAGGGAGGCGCTTGGTGTAGGATCGAAAGTATGTCTAGAGGGGGGGTGATTAGACTACTTGACCAAATAAAAACTTAACCTTTTCCCAATTTTAGTTCTTGGCAGATTTTAGATAATTTAGCACAAGTCAAGCAATCATCACATAATTCAAGCAAGCATGCAAAGAGTATATAGGCAGCGGAAAGTAAAGCATGCAACTTGCAAGAATGTAAAGGGAAGGGTTTGGAGATTTCAAACGCAATTGGAGACACGGATGTTTTTCCCGTGGATTCGGATAGGTGGTGCTATCCTGCATCCACGTTGATGGAGACTTCAACCCACGAAGGGTAACGGTTGCGTGAGTCCACACAGGGCTCCACCCAAGGGCAACGGTTGCGCGAGTCCACACAGGGCTCCACCCACGAAGGGTCCACGAAGAAGCAACCACCCACAAAGGGTCCACGAAGAAGCAACCTTGTCTATCCCACCATGGCCATCGCCCACAAAGGACTTGCCTCACTAGTGGTAGATCTTCACGAAGTAGGCGATCTCCTTGCCCTTACAAACTCCTTGGTTCAACTCCACAATCTTGTCGGAGGCTCCCAAGTGACACCTAGCCAATCTAGGAGACACCACTCTCCAAGAAGTAACAAATGGTGTGTAGGTAATGAACTCCTTGCTCTTGTGCTTCAAATGATAGTCTCCCCAACACTCAACTCTCTCTCATAGGATTTGGATTTGGTGGAAAGAAGATTTGAGTGGAAAGCAACTTGGGAAGGCTAGAGATCAAGATTCATATGGTAGGAATGGAATGTCTTGGTCTCAACACATGAGTAGGTGGTTTTCTCTCAGAACATATGAGTAGGAATGGTGTGTGTGTTCCGATGGCTCTCTCACTTAATGAGAAGGAGGTGGAGGGGTATATATAGCCTCCACACAAAATCCAACCGTTACACAGTTTTCCAATCTCGGTGGGACCGAATAAATAAACTCGGTCTGACCGAAGTAGTAAACCTAGTGACCGTTAGGAATTTCGGTGGGACTGACATGCAACTCAGTAGGACCGATTTGGTTAGGGTTTGGGCATAACGTAATCTCGGTGAGACCAATTAGACAAACTCGGTGAGACCGAATTTGGTAATTAGCTAACCAGAGAGTTGGTCAGGCAAACTCGGTGGGACCGATTTGCTCTTTCGGTGAGACTGAGTGCAACTCGGTGAGACCGAAAAGTTACAAAGGGGAAACACTGACTTTACATTGCAATCTCGGTGGGACCGATTCACTCTTTCGGTGAGACCGAAAATTTACGAAAGGGAAACAGAGAGTTTGCAACCCCATCTTGGTGAGACCGAGATCCTTATCGGTAGGACCGAATTGCTAGGGTTTGGCAGTGGCTAATGACAAGTGAAAACTCGGTGGCGCCGGATAGGAAGAATCGGTAGGACCGAGTTTGGCTTAGGGTTTAGGTCATATGTGGATATGGGAAAGTAGTTGAGGATTTTGGAGCATATCACTAAGCACATGAAGCAAGAGGCTCATTAAGCAACACCTCATCCCTCCTTAATAGCATTGGCTTTTCCTAAAGACTCAATGTGATCTTGGATCACTAAAATATAAAATGAAGAGTCTTGAGCTTTTGAGCTTGAGCCAATCCTTTGTCCTTAGCATTTTGAGGGTTCCACTTTCACATCCATGCCATGCCAATCATTGAGCTTTCCTGAAATAATTATCTTGGAATAGTATTAGCTCAATGAGCTATATGTTGTTATGAATTACCAAAACCACCTAGGGATAGTTGCACTTTCAATCTCCCCCTTTTTGGTAATTGATGACAACATATAGATCAAAGCTTCGACAAATGATAATAAGCATGAAATATATCGTCGCTTTGAGAAGTATGTGATAAGTAAGAGCTCCCCCTAAATTTGTGCATATTTAAAATTTTCTTTGGACTGCAAATGCACAAAGAGTTAGAGTCATGGGTTACTCTTCCATGTCACATACATCTTGGTGGAGCGCTCAAAATGATAAGAATGAAATACATGCACTCATCACCAAGAATAGTAATGATCACACAAGATAGATAGGCTAATAGCATTAAGCAAGCATTAAGTGTAGCTTATGATCAAACACATGATCATCAATGTCTCACAAATAATGATGTAGTATCAAGCACTCAAAAGCAGAAAAGGTTCGAAAAACCACCAAATAAAGCAAGAGAGAAAAGCAACACTCTCTCTCTCGAAGCCTATGATCTATACATCTTCTCCCCTTTGGCAACAAGTTACCAAAAAGTTCCTAGAAAATGCATAGCACTAGATCGACGCTCAGGCTTGATCTTCAGGTGGTGGTGGAGTCCGGATCACTCCAAGCATGAAGGCTTCTGTAGATGTTGAAGTAGTCGCTGGAGTTGGAGCTGAAGTAGATGCTGGAGCTGAGGCTGTAGCTGGTGCTGAGGTGGTGGCTCTGGTGTCAGCAACTGGCACGGCAGACGACCTCGGGCCTCGTGGCACTCTAGAAAAAGCATGAGTCGTGGTCCTGCCTCTCCTCTCATTCATGTCCTCCTGGAGCTGCTCCACTGCAGAATGAACTTCCGTTACCTTGACGTCCAAGTCATAGAACTTCTGTTCCATCATCCTCTCTAGGCTCTGCTGATTCTTAGTGAGGGTGGCCAGACTTTGCTCAATCCTCAGCGTGGATGCAATCAAGTAACCAAGCTGCTCTTGTTTGGTCTTCAAGAAGTACTCAGATGCCTCCTCTTGGGTAGGCATCTTGGCAGCTTTCTCCTTCCTCGCCTTCTCCTTCTTTGCAAAAGCTTGTGCAGACGATGGCTCGTTCTCAGTCATAACAACTTCATTGTCCTCGAAATCTGGACGGATGGGCAGGTGTTCCTTATCCAACAAATATACACCCATGCCCATCTTGGAGTTGATGAGCTCTTGAATCTGAGGGGCATATCCACAGCTCCTGTTTTGATCTGCTGCAGTCCTCTTAATTGTTTCCACTATGAGGCTCATGACTTTGAATTTCTGAGGCACATCAAACACATGTAGCAAGTTGATAGCATGGCCTCTGATCATCTTGTGATCTCCAGACTTGGGCAGAAGGGTGTGCCTAAGGATCCAGTTGATCATAGGCAGTCCTGAGAGCAGATAATGCACTGAGGCAAATTTGAATGTGTCAAGTGCTTCATTCGGAATCTCCTTGTACATGTTGGACATGGAGTTGTGGTCCATCTTTTTCTTGGCATAGATATCCAAGTCCTCATCTTTCTCCTTTGGGGCATTAATGATCTGTGCCCACTCAGCCACTGTAGATTGGTACCTTGTACCCTCAGACATCCATGTAATCCTCCCATCTGGATAAAAGTGTGTCGTGGAGTAGAACTGCATGATAAGTACCTCGTTCCACTTTGTGAGCTTCTGCCCAACAAAGTCAGCTACTCCACAAGCACTAAAGCTGTCAAATACTCCTGGGTAGTACTCCTCATTCTCCTTGATATATGTCCAATCAACCCATCGCATATCACAGACAATGGGCTTCTTATCTAGCAGCACAGTCTCATAGAAATCCTGCTGCTCCTTGGTATGAAACCTGTAGTCCACTGCAGTCCTTCTCCTAGAAGCATATGGATCTGCTTCTCTCCACTTCCTGAGCCCTGAGTCTCTCCTGAGCTTCATATCCTCAGCCACAGGATGAGCATCGTTGTGGTCTGGGATCTTGGGCTTGAGCTTCCAAAGGACATTCTCTTCCTCATCCTCAGCAACAGTCTCAGGCACTGGGGCCTTGTTCTTCTCAGCTGCAGGAATGCTCTGTGTGTTCCTCTTGGGCTTTGGCTTTGGAGCTGGCTTGGCCTTGGAAGCAGCTCCCCCTGATTTTATGGCATCTCCCATTAGCTTGGGTGCCTTGGGCGCTGGTGCAGCTGCCTCTTCTTCTTCTTCCTCTTCCATGATGGAAGCTTTGCCAAGTACTCTAGCAACAATCTTCTTTACCCTTTCCTTTCTCTTCTTGCCTTCTGCAGCAACTGGCTCTTGGGGAGTGGGCTTCTCAGTTGAGGCTCTTGCCTTTGACATGGGCTGCCTGCCTGCTGGCCTTTTGATTTTCAGCCCTGGCTTTGTGCCTTGAGCTGGCTCAACTCTCTTGGAAGTGGCCTCTTCCTCTGCCACATAGTCCTCATCTTCAGAGTCTGAAGTTTTCTTCTTCCTTTGTCTCATGGCAGCCTTTGGCAAATTGCTAGGAGTGCTCCTGCTGCCTTCATCAGATGAACTGGAGGGACTACTGCCCTCACTCATGACCACTTGCTGCTCTGACAGATTCTGGCTATCACTCTGGTCTGACATGCTGTAAACTGACTGCTAACCCTGTGAGTAGATTATAGAAGAGATAGAGTGGATGAGCATCACAAAATGCAGAGATTTTTGCAAAAAGAATGATCCAAAAACTTAGTTTTAGTTTCCCACTGAAATCATCTTGGATCTACCGATTTTCAAACTCGGTGATACCGAAGCAGTTTTGGAACCTAAACTAGTGAACTCGGTAGGACCGAGTCATAGTTCGGTGGCACCGAGACTGCTAGGGTTTCACTGAGTTCAAAAATCGGTCACACCGATAAGTAATTCTCGGTCAGACCGAGTCTGACTTGTGCAATGGCATAAGCCAAATCGGTGGGACCGAGTTTTTCAACTCGGTGGGTCCGAGATGGTTTCGGCGGAAACCTAAACCTAGAATTTTCGAATCAAACCTAACCTATGAGCGTTTTGACTGGATAGAAGTTTATCAAACATGGCTAGAAACAATATGATCACAATGTGCTAGGAATTAGATTGAGGAATAGCACAAAGATCAAGTCCATACCCTAGTTCGGCGTGGACTTGCTACGGCGGCAACGGCGGGGCAGAATTCCCGTTGACGGCGATGGAGACCAGCGACTGGAGGCTGCTGGCGGCAAGAAGACGATCTGGAGACCTCAAGGGCAGAGCAGGCTATCGCGCGGGCGAAGGGGTTCGGAGAAATTTCCAAATTTTGCCCGTGACTATATATATCCCGACCCTGTCGGTGTGATCGAGTGGAACAACTCGGTGGCACCGAGATTCATAACTGCGTGCAGTTACTGAAACTCGGTGTGACCGAAAGGTTCAAATCGGTTGCACCGAGATCAAAAACCTAGATCAACTTAATGATCTCGGTAGGACCGTAAGTGGAGTATCGGTCAGACCGAGAATCATAAAGAGGTTTTGGAAGTTTAAGTCTATGACGAATCGGGGACTCCGAGCGCTCCTCACACAGAGTGGTTCGAATCTGACTTGATCAAATTTTGTGATGCAGCATGAATGGAGTTTGAGACGAGAAAAGCATAGATAGCTAGAGGAGGTTCTTAGGCATTCTTGTCCATCCACTTGGCAAAAAGAAATAAAGCCGAACAATCAAAAACAACAAGTGGATGTCCTCGAATGAGTAAATTACGCAACCAGCATGCTCACACAATAAGATGGCAAATGAAATATGTGGCAAGGCATGCACAACCAATTCTAGCATCTATCAAGCAATTTGCGATGACTAGGTCATCTATATATGAGTATATTGACTTAGGAGTCAAGTGAGAACACTTGATCATAGGTCATACTCATCGTTTAAGCTCAAGTGGGGTTACCATTTTTACATAAAGCATTGTTGTGTTCACATCTTTAGAGTTGCTTTAGCTCAAGTCTTAGAGTAAAGCTCCCCCTAGATGTGATATCCCCCCTAAGAGGGATGAACTAACCTTGGGTTTTGTCGATGATGACTTCATGTAGATATTGAAGATGTGGATGCTCAATGTTGATGTAGATCTCTTGGAGCTATCCATTTGAGTGAATTGTACTTTCAATACCTACATGGGTTAGTCCCACAAGGAACAACCAAGGATATCCATAGACATAGAGTGATGCTCACAAAAGATGATGTCCATGAAAACTTTTAGGTTACCTTGTCCCTTGTCTTACCAACAAGAGGGTTTGTGACTCCTTGAACTAGTGCAAGATGTGGAAGTTGATTGCACTTGTTCTTGCCAAAATGATAAGAGTGAAGTATGTTGGCGGAGACACCCTCAAGAACTCTCTAGTTATTCTTCTTTTGGATCCACATCATCTTGATGGGAATCCTTGGAGTTGTAGTCATACTTGATGAAGTGAAACTTGAAGTAGTCTTGGGAATCCACTTGACTAAGGTCTTTGGAGCTTCTTCAAATGCATCAATTTCCTCTTGAAGCTTGTCCTTGCCTTTTTGCTCGTAGTCTTGTGGTGGAAGATCATCTTGAGCTTGTGTCCCCTTGAAAGAAGTATACTTCTCTTGTTGAGGGACAAACTTTGTCTTGGGGTATTGATCTTCTTCCCATTCAACTCCATTGGCATTGAACTTTCATTCAAAACCAACACCTTGATTCTTCCGGTGCATTCCTTGCTTGCGCACAATTTCCTCGAATTGCTTACTCCCGGCAAGGCTTTTGTACACTCCTTTCTCTATAATTCCCTTCAATAAGCTATTTTCTTGCTCAAGTGTAACTTGGCTAAGAGAATCATTAGTGGAATCAAGAGAACTACTAGAAGCAACAATATTGGATTTAGCATGATCATTGTTACTACTAGAGGAAGAATCTTTCTTGTTAGACTTGACTTGAGGCATGTAAGTGGATAAGAGTAAACGCTTGGCAATGTAAGAAGAACTTTTCTTGTGGAGATCATCATTGATTGCCTTTAAGAACTCATGCTCTTGCTCAAGATTGAGCTTTTCAAAGCGTAGTTTCTCATGAGCTCTTAAAAGTTCTCGATGATCTTCGAAGATAGTGTCATGAGCTAACTTAAGAGTTTTTAGTTCTTTAGTTAGAGCCTCAATCTTCTCCTTATCATTGTCATTCGTTTTATCTTGATTAGCATGATTAATTGGTCTTTCATCATAGTATTCATCACTTGAGTTGTCACCAAGAAAATCATCACCTAACAAGTCATCTTCATCACTATTGAAATCAACATACTCGGGGTGTGTTACCTTAGGACCTTTGGCCATGAAGCATCTTCCAATTCCTTCATTTGGTGAGTCAAATATGTCGTAGGAGTTGGTTGACACAAGTGCTAGACCGGCAACACCTTCATCTTGAGTATCTTCGGAGTCGGAGTGATAACTTCTCTCGGAGTGGCTGTCGGAGTCGGAGCCGGATACCCATTCACCAACATGAGCTTGATGTCTTCGTCTTGTGTAGCTCCTTGATGATTTTTCCTTCCTTTCCGAATCCTTGCTTCTCCGTGAGTATCTTCATTCATAACGATCATCTCTACTCCTTCTCTCTCTTGGTGGTGATCCTTTGCTTCTTCTTTTTGGAGAATCTTCTCTTCTCTTGTAGGGAGCCGTACACTCATTGGAATAGTGTCCGGGTCTTCCACAATTGTAACAGTTTCGCTCTCGACTAGAAGATCTTTTGTCATTGTAGGACCTTGACTTGGAGCTTCTATCTTTGCTTCTACTCTTGTAGAACTTGTTGAAGTTCTTCACCATTAGGCTCAATTCTTCATTGAAGTCTTGTTTCTCACTTGATGATGTAGGGTCTTCACATGAGGCTTTATAGGCACCACTTGATTTGTTGTGAAGTTCCTCTTTATCCTTAAGTGACATCTCATGAGCAACAATTCTTCCAATCACCTCCGTTGGCTTGAGATCTTTGTAATTGGGCATCATTTGGATCTTCTTGATGATGAATCTATCGGTCATCTCTTCACTTCCTAAGCCGGCAATCTCATTTGTGATGAGAGCAAGCCTAGAGTACATTTCAGCGACACCTTCACCATCCTTCATCTTGAACTTGTCAAGTTGGCTTTGAAGCACATCCAACTTGGATTCCTTGACGGAGTCGGTACCTTTGTGCATATCAATCAAAGTGTCCCAAATTTCCTTTGCATTCCCAAGGCGGCTGATTTTGTTGAATTCTTCGGGGCACAATCCGTTGAAGAGAATATCACAAGCTTGAGCATTGTATTGCAACATCTTCAACTCATCTGCGGTAGCTTCACGGTTTGGTTCTCTCCCATCAAAGAAGTCACCTTGCAAACCAACACACACAATAGCCCAAATGGCGGGGTTATTTCCAAGAATATGCATTTTCATTTTATGCTTCCAACTAGCAAAATTAGTACCGTCAAAGTAAGGACCTCTACGGTGATAATTTCCCTCGCTAGACGCCATACTCTCCTAGGTTGTGAAACCAAGGCTATGACCACCAAAAGCTATGGAGATCAAGCAAATGGAGACCAAAGCTCTGATACCACTTGTAGGATCGAAAGTATGTCTAGAGGGGGGTGATTAGACTACTTGACCAAATAAAAACTTAACCTTTTCCCAATTTTAGTTCTTGGTAGATTTTAGATAATTTAGGACAAGTCAAGCAATCATCACATAATTCAAGCAAGCATGCAAAGAGTATATAGGCAGCAGAAAGTAAAGCATGCAACTTGCAAGAATGTAAAGGGAAGGGTTTGGAGATTTCAAACGCAATTGGAGACACGGATGTTTTTCCCATGGTTCGGATAGGTGGTGCTATCCTACATCCACGTTGATGGAGACTTCAACCCACGAAGGGTAACGGTTGCGTGAGTCCACACAGGGCTCCACCCAAGGGCAACGGTTGCGCGAGTCCACACAGGGCTCCACCCACGAATGGTCCACGAAGAAGCAACCACCCACAAAGGGTCCACGAAGAAGCAACCTTGTCTATCCCACCATGGACATCGCCCACGAAGGACTTGCCTCACTAGTGGTAGATCTTCACGAAGTAGGCGATCTCCTTGCCCTTACAAACTCCTTGGTTCAACTCCACAATCTTGTCAGAGGCTCCCAAGTGACACCTAGCCAATCTAGGAGACACCACTCTCCAAGAAGTAACAAATGGTGTGTAGGTAATGAACTCCTTGCTCTTGTGCTTCAAATGATAGTCTCCCCAACAATCAACTCTCTCTCATAGGATTTGGATTTGGTGGAAAGAAGATTTGAGTGGAAAGCAACTTGGGAAGGCTAGAGATCAAGATTCATATGGTAGGAATGGAATGTCTTGGTCTCAACACATGAGTAGGTGGTTTTCTCTCAGAACATATGAGTAGGAATGGTGTGTGTGTTCTGATGGCTCTCTCACTTAATGAGAAGGAGGTGGAGGGGTATATATAGCCTCCACACAAAATCCAACCGTTACACAGTTTTCCAATCTCGGTGGGACCGAATAAATAAACTCAGTCTGACCGAAGTAGTAAACCTAGTGACCGTTAGGAATTTCGGTGGGACTGACATGCAACTCGGTAGGACCGATTCGGTTAGGGTTTGGGCATAACGTAATCTCGGTGAGACCGATTACACAAACTCAGTGAGACCAAATTTGGTAATTAGCTAACCAGAGAGTTGGTCAGGCAAACTCGGTGGGACCGATTTGCTCTTTCGGTGAGACCGAGTGGAACTCGGTGAGACCGAAAAGTTACAAAGGGGAACACTGACTTTACATTGCAATCTCGGTGGGACCGATTCGCTCTTTCGGTGAGACCGAAAAGTTACAAAAGGGAAACAGAGAGTTTGCAACCCCATCTCGATGAGACCGAGATCCTTATCGGTAGGACCGAATTGCTAGGGTTTGGCAGTGGCTAATGACAAGTGAAAACTCGGTGGCGCCGGATAGGAAGAATCGGTAGGACCGAGTTTGGCTTAGGGTTTAGGTCATATGTGGATATGGGAAAGTAGTTGAGGATTTTGGAGCATATCACTAAGCACATGAAGCAAGAGGCTCATTAAGCAACACCTCATCCCTCCTTAATAGCATTGGCTTTTCCTAAAGACTCAATGTGATCTTGGATCACTAAAATATAAAATGAAGAGTCTTGAGCTTTTGAGCTTGAGCCAATCCTTTGTCCTTAGCATTTTGAGGGTTCCACTTTCACATCCATGCCATGCCAATCATTGAGCTTTCCTGAAATAATTATCTTGGAATAGTATTAGCTCAATGAGCTATATGTTGTTATGAATTACCAAAACCACCTAGGGATAGTTGCACTTTCACTTGGGCACCACATGGAGGCGTGTTTCTAAGCACGTTTCCCTCAAGAAGGAGTAAGGCAAGGAGAGCAAGACCCTCAGGAGTTCGTCAGCAAGGCCATTCAGGAGCTACATGAGTCAAGAGTCATGAAAGGCGGCCGCCGCCTACCAGCAGTGGCTCCCCATCCAGGTGAGGATGGTGGGCTGTGCGTCTGCATCGACATACCAAGGCTCAATCGAGTCACCTCTGTGGAGCGCCTCTGGCCCTCGCGAGTGGGGCGCTGCGGAGGTCCACCCAACAGCTACGTTCGCATGCCTTACAGCTTGCTGAACGCGGCTGCCACGTACCAGCGCCTCATGAGGGACATCATGGAGGCTCAAGAGGCCAGGCGTTCCGCAGCCCTGGCGAAGATGGAGATGGTCCGCGAGGAGCCACCAGCACCTTCGAGGCCTCCCGAGGCCCCTGGGCCTGGGGGGCTCGTGAGGATCGGCTTCCGCAGCCCACCGAGTTTGCTACACCAACACTCCTTCATCCTCAACATCATCAGGTGACATCTTTCAAGTTTCATTTCCAGCTGGGAGCGCCCCCCCAGGGCTGCATTATTCCCAGGCCGCGTGGGTCCATCCCTGCGGCATGCATCCCTTTTATTTCATTTTGTTAGCTTACCTTGTTGGGGGCGCCCCTCGGGCTGCATCATCCCCAAGTCGCTCGGGCCTGACCCAGTGATGTCCGCCTTCCCAGCATCTATTTGAATGAATCCACTCCTTTGCGGCTAGACCTAGTTGCTCGCTCAACTGACGCCAACTGACGGAACTGCTCCCAAACGGCATGACGCTTGCGCATGGGTCCGTCCCTGCAACGCCGACAAACCTGAATGGCTGAGCTCTAGCCGCGGCAGCCCCGCATGGTGCCACCTCGTCAAGCCTTCAGTGCCTCATCGCCCCCCGGAAGCGACCAAACGATGTATCGCTGCGCTGCATCTCCAGGGAGCAAGGAAAGGAACTGCTGGAAGATATACACGGCGGAGACTGTGGACATCATTCATCATCACGGACCCTCGTCGGCAAGGCGTTCCACAGTGGGTTTTATTGGCCCACCGCACTCAATGACGCCGTCGAACTAGTGAAAGCTTGTGAGGCGTGCCAGTTCCACGCCAAGCAGATCCATCAGCCGGCAGGAGGCCTGCAGACTATACCCCTTTCGTGGCCATTCGCAGTCTGGGGGCTGGACATCCTGGGCCCGTTTCCTCGGGCGCCAGGGGGCTACCGCTACCTCTACGTCGCCGTGGACAAGTTCACCAAGTGGGCTGAAGTAGAGGCTGTCCGCACCATCCCTGCGGGTTCCGCGGTCAAGTTCATCAGGGGCATCGTGAGCCGGTTCGGGGTGCCGAACCGCATCATCATGGACAACGGTTCGCAGTTCACCAGTAACCTCTTCAAAACATACTGTGCTAACCTTGGAACGCAGATATGCTACGCTTCGGTGGCGCACCCCCGAAGCAACGGCCAGGCCGAGCGAGCCAACGCAGACGTCCTGAGGGGCCTCAAGACCAGGACGTTCAAGAAGAAGCTGGAGGCCTACGGCAGAGGTTGGTACGACGAGCTTCAGTCCGTGTTGTGGTCCATCCGCACAACCGCGACCAAGCCGACTGGAGAGACCCCGTTCTTCCTGGTCTACGGAGCCGATGCGGTCCTCCCTCAGGAGGTCAGATGTCGCTCCCCGCGGGTCCTAGCGTTCGACGAGGCGCAGCAGGACGCCATGCGGGGGATGTACCTCGTGCTTTGGAGGAACGTCGCCGAGAAGTCGCGCTGCGAGCGGCGAGGTACCAACAAGCACTGCGACGATATCACTGCCGCAACATCCGCCCCAGAACTCTCGAGGTAGGAGACCTCGTGCTCAGGCGGGTTCTCTCTAGGGAGGGACTGCACAAGCTCTCTCCCATGTGGGAGGGCCCGTTCAAGGTTGTTCATGTTTCCAGGCCCGGCTCCGCGCGCTTGGAGACTCAGGAGGGGGTGCCGGTCCAGAACGCATGGAACATCCAGCACCTCCGGAGGTTCTACCCCTAAAAAGGCCCAGAGCCTGTGAAGAAGGCGAATGCCTGTGAAGCTGTCACGTTTTGGAAAAGGCCCAGAGCCTGTGAAGAAGGCGAATGCCTGTGAAGCTGTCGCGTTTTGGAAAAGGCCCAGAGCCTATGAAGAAGGCGAATGCCTGTGAAGCTATCGTGTTTTGGAAAAGGCCCAGCGCCTGTGAAGAAGGCAAATGCTTGTGAAGCTGTCGCGTTTTGGAAAAGGCCCAGAGCCTGTGAAGAAGGCGAATGCCTGTGAAGCTGTCGCATTTTGGAAAAGGCCCAGAGCCTGTGAAGAAGGCGAATGCCTGTGAAGCTGTCGCGTTTTGGAAAAAGGCCCAGAGCCTGTGAAGAAGGCGAATGCCTGTGAAGCCATTGCGTTTTGGAAAAGGCCCGGAGCCTGTGAAGAAGGCCAACGCCTGTGAAGCTCGCCGCCCGATACACTCTCACGTAATAATGAGTTGGGGCTGTACATGCCCCGGAGTCTCAGGAGCGCTGGCCTCAGGCCCTAGGGCTCCCTCCCACGCCCAGTGGCAGCACTTAACTCCGCGCTGGTGAGAAGACGTTGAAGACTAGATTAGGTGCCGGACGCGGCTTTTTCATTTGCTTTCCGCAGTTGGCTTGTTCATTCTCATTCGAAGTTTTATTGAAGCTGTTGCCGTCTTTGGCTTGTGGTTCTTCGACTTTTCACTCTCCTGCCTCGATTTCTCTTATGCAAGGCCTCGCCAGGGGGGCAGCCGAGCGCCCTCGTGAGTGTTCCTGTCCTAGTCATTGAAAGGTTTCGCGACATGGGTCCATTACAGGAGCACCCCTCCAGTCCGTGCCCCACGGGCACTGCGACACGAACACAGGGCCTGGGTCGGTCGCCCCCCATGGCTGGGACCGGGAACTATCCACGCGCGGGCACGTAGCCGGAAGGCACGATAACGGAAGCAAAGCGATGATTAACAGCAATAACACAAGAACGCCCCCGCGTGGCTTCACGCTACTGTCTTTTTACGCAGGAAAAAGGAAAAGAAAGAACAAATCAGGCGCAGCTCGCCTCACACCAGCCTGCAGGGAAGACTCGAGCTGCCTCCGGGTATCAGGCAGACTCCCTCTCGCGCTTCACCGAGGCACGACGGCGGGCAGACACGCTACCACCTCCCAAGCAGGTACGACGGCGTGGAGGCTGACCGCGGCCACCGCTAGAAGAGTCACCGCCTGAAGAAGAACCGGAGAAGCTTGGGGAGCCCTGAGCGCCGCCAGTCACACGAGCACTGTCCTCTCCATCATCGCCGGAGTTTGGTTCCCGGCCGCGGTCGTCGTCCTCCGGGCAGCACCCTGCGCGGCGACCATCTTCCCCAAACACCCTCACTTAGAGGGTGGCATCGCCGTCAAACTTGAAGTGCAGGGTGCACCGACGGCTCAGGCCACGCGCGCGGGCAAACGTCTGCCAACCGCGGGCCAAGGCCAGGCTCCCGGCTGCGAAGACCTCCAGCGAAGCCCATGAGGCCCGGCTGCAGTAGCCGTCAGCCTGGAGCCAGAGGCCGCCCGGGGCGCCGGCCAGGAGCTCGCCGAGGAGGAAGCGAGGAAGTGGAAGCCGGGTGCTAGTCGGCTCCGCCGACCACACAACGAACTCCGGCAGCACCTCTGCAGCGCGAAAGCGCAGCCTAGGGGGACGCGTGACTGAAGCACGCCCCCCGGCCGCAGCAGTCCGCCCGTCACCATGATGGAAATCGTCTCCACGGCCGCGGGGAGCTGCCGTGGTGGCCACATGAAGTTTGCGAGGGCGCCCTCGGCCGCGCTTGGGCGGGGGAGAGGCAGGCTCAACCTGGCGAGCCTTCCCCTTCTCTGCGGCCGAGAACCTCCTCGACGGGGCCATGAAGAAGAAGGAGAAGCAAGGGGAGATGAACTGGAAGGGCGCGCGCCGATCCGTACTTATAGCCGGTGAGGGCCAACCGTCGGCCCCCACGATCGCAGGTAATCATGACCCGCTTTGCATGCAGGGACTTGTCCAATCCGTGCAGTTGCTGAGGCACCATGGGGAAGTGGAGACGCCCACGTCCAATCAACCGCCACGCGGCGCCCAAGACCGCAAGCTGTTAGGGCCCGCGGCGCTTCGCTCTTGCCCTTTTGCCTCCCTGCACGACCAAGCCCGGGCGCGCCTTGGGCCCGGGGGCTACTGTCGGCTTTCTGGGAACGGGGGTCCCCAGACTTGCCTGCCTGCGGCCTGCGGCGTGGCTCAAAAGGGGGCCCAGCACGGCCCATCTTCATCAACACAGACTCAAGACCCTCGCGAGGGGCCAAGCCTCGCGGGGCGGATGACACGGAGCTTCCTCAGGCTCGGCCTCATCAGGCTGGCCTGCGAGGAGGCGGAGAGATCAAGGCGGGGTACCTCACGAGGTGCCCGTGACATAAGCCATGATGACCAAGGGCGCTAGGCGGGCGCCAGCCCGTGCAGTGTCCTCCTTTCCTCTTTGGTGCAAAGGGAGCAAGCGCAGGCGGGAGCATCAAGCAAAGGCGCCCGTTTCGGTGCAACGAGACCAAGACCAGTCCAACGGCAGGGAGGAAGTCATTGTGGAGCCCAAGCTAGCATCACCACCAGAGTCTTTGGTAGGCGAGGACCAACTTTAGTCAGGATAAGTGTACCAGATGTTCCCCTTCAGAATGGCCAATTGTTGGCGCCCTTCCCGCTCAATATTTGGGAAGAGGCCCAAGGCCTTTTCCTATAAATAGGACCAGCCACCCACAGGGTAGGAGGGGGGAGATCGAATCAGAGGGAGAATCGAGAAGAGAGAGAGAGAAGGGTGATTGAACTCCTCCCCGTAGTTCATCGCCCGAGCCAAGAACAGACGCTCACGAGGCTGTTCTTCCTTGTATTGCTCATCATCATCAGCCCAAGAGGCAATCCACCACACCACACACTGGAGTAGGGTATTACACCACAACGGTGGCCCGAACCAGTATAAACCCTGTGTCTCTTGTGCTGTTCTTTCCATAACTTTGATCTTAGCGAGGCGGAGGGGTGCAGGTAGGTAGAAGGCGAGATCTCCGTGCGCACCCCAGTGTTCGAACCTCAAGGGTCTGCCGGAACCCGAAATCCAACAATAGTTCTTGCTCAGCCCGTAGCAGCCACGTAAAACTTGCAACAACAAAGTAGAGGACGTCTAACTTGTTTTTGCGGGGCATGTTGTGATGTGATATGGTCAATACATGGTGCTAAATTTTATTGTATGAGATGATCATGTTTTGTAACACAGTTATCGGCAACTGGCAGGAGCCATATGGTTGTCGCTTTATTGTATGAAATGCAATCGCCATGTAATTGCTTTACTTTATCACTAAGCGGTAGCGATAGTCATAGAAGCAATAGTTGGCGAGACGACAACGATGCTTCGATGGAGATCAAGGTGTCAAGCCGGTGACGATGGTGATCATGACGGTGCTTTGGAGATGGAGATCAAAGGCACAAGATGATCATGGCCATAACATATCTCTTATATTGATTGCATGTGATGTTTATCCTTTATGCATCTTATTTTGCTTAGATCGACGGTAGCATTATAAGATGATCTCTCACTAAATTTCAAGGTATAAGTGTTCTCCCTGAGTATGCACCGTTGCGAAAGTTCGTCGTGCCGAGGCACCACGTGATGATCGGGTGTGATAAGCTCTACGTTCACATATGACGGGTGGAAGCCAGTTTTGTAAACGCAGAATACTCGGGTTAAACTTGACGACCCTAGCATATGCAGATATGGCCTCGGAACACTGGAGACTGAAAGGTCGAGCGTGATTTATATAGTAGATATGATCAACATAGTGATGTTAACCATCGAAAACTACTCCATCTCACGTCATGATTGGACATGGTTTAGTTGATATGGATCACGTGATCACTTAGATGATTAGAGGGATGTCTGTCTAAGTGGGAGTTCTTAAGTAATTTGATTAATTGAACTTTAATTTATCATGAACTTAGTACCTGATAGTATTTTGCATGTCTATGTTGTTGTAGATAGATGGCCTGTGCTGTTGTTCCGTTGAATTTTAATGTGTTCCTTGAGAAAGCAAAGTTGAAAGATGATGGTAGCAATTACACGGACTAGGTCCGTAACTTCAGGATTATCCTCATTGCTGCACAGAAAAATTATGTCCTGGAAGCACCGCTAGGTGCCAAACCCGCTGCAGGAGCAACACCAGATGTTATGAATGTCTAGCAGAGCAAAGTTGATGACTACTCGATTGTCTGGTTTCGGGTTCCGGCAGACACTTGAGGTTCGAACACTGGGCTGCGCGCGGAGATCTCCACCCTACCGATCTACGTTCTATCCTCTCATCTGAACTAAGATGAAAATGATGAACAACACAAGGGACACGATGTTTATATTGGTTCAGGCCACCGTTGTGGTGTAATACCCTACTCCAGTGTGTGGTGTGGCGGATTGCCTCTGGGGAAACAAGGACAATGTGCAAGCAGTTCATCAGGACAATGTGCAGCTGGGGGGATGAACTGCTGGCAGGAGTTGTTTCCCTAGTGTCGGAATCCGTTGCCGGAGCGGGCGGCGCGTTGTCCGCCATGAGGGCGGTATGCGATGTCAGGGGAGAGCGGGTTGTCAGGATGGAGGACTCCGGCGCACCCCTACCTGGCACGGCAAATGTCGCGTTTCGGGTTCCGGCAGACCCTTGAGGTTCGAACACTGGGGTGCGTGCGGAGTTCTCCCCCCTACCGATCTACTCTGTTCCTCTCGTGGGAACTAAGATGAAAATGATGAACAACACAAGGGACACAATGTTTATACTGGTTCGGGCCACCGTTGTGGTGTAATACCCTACTCCAGTGTGTGGTGTGGTGGATTGCCTTTGGGGCTGATGGTGGACAGTACAAGGAAAGAACAGCCTCGCGAGAGGTGTTCTTGAGCTGCTGTGATGAACTGCTAGGGTGAGTTCAGTCGCCTCTCTCTCTCTCTACTATGGTTCTACTAGATTTCTAGCCGTCCCCTCCTTCTGTGGTGGCTAGCTCTATTTATAGAGGCCCTGGGCCTCTCCCCAAATAATGAGTGGGAAGGGCGCCAACAATTGGCCATTTCGAAGGGGAACATCTAGTACAAGTTATCCTGACCAAAGGTGGTCTTCGGCTACCAAAAGCACTGGCGATGACACCGTCTTGGGCTCCACGGTGACCTCCGTCCTGCTGTCCGGCTGGTCTTGGTCTCGTTGCACCGGAATGGTAACCTTTGCCTGATGCCTTGGCCTGTGCTTGCCCCCTTTGCACTAAAGGGGAAACAAGGACAATGTGCAAGCCGACGCCCGCCTGGCGCCCGCCTGGTCTCGATCGTCATGGCATGCGTCACGGGTTCCTCGCGAGGTACTCCTGCCTTGATCTCTCCGCCTCCTCGTGAGCCTGCCTCATGAGGCTGCCTCTGAGGAAGCTTCCTGTCATCCGCCCCGTGAGGCTTGGCCCCTCGTGAGGGTCTTGAGATTGAGCTGATGAAGATGGGCTGCGCTGGGCCCCTACTTGAGCCACGCCGCAGGCTGCAGGCAGGCAAGTCTGGGGACCCCCGTTCCCATAACACCGACAGTAGCCCCCGGGGCCACGGCGTGCGCGGGCTTGGCCTAGTAGGACAACGAAAGGGCAAGCGCGAAGCGCCGCGGGCCCTATCAGCCTACGGCCTTATGCGCCGCGTGGCGACTGATTGGACGTGGGCGACGGCGCTTCCCCACGACACCTTGGCGACCGCATGACTTGATAAGTCCCTGAATGTAGAGAAACCGGTCATGATTACCTGCGATCATGGTGCACGGTGGTTGGCCTCCTCCGGCTATAAGTACGGGGCTGGGCGACCCCCTTCGGCCCGTCCCTCCTTGCTGCTCCTTTCCTTCTTCTCGATTACTCGTCGCCCCCATGGCTCCAAAGAGATTCTCGGCCGCGGAGAAAGGAAAGGCCCCCCAGGCTGGGCCTGGCTCCCCCCTGGCCAAGCGCGGCCAAGGCCGCCCTCGCAAGTATACCACGGTCCCCGTGGTGGCCTCCCGCGGCTAGGGAGGTGGTTCCCGACACGGTGGTGAGCGCCAGGTTGCCGACGGGGGGCACGCCGTGGGTGTGCGCCCCCCTAGGCCACACTTTCGCTCTGCGGAGGTGCTGCTGGAGTTCGCCGTGTGGTCGGCAGACCCATCCAGCACCAGGCTCCAGCTCCCCCATTTCTTCGTAGATGAACTATCGGCCAGCGCCCGGTGCGGCTTCTGGCTCCAGGCAGACGGATGCTGCAGCAGGCCCTCCTGGGCGTCGCTGGAGGTCTCTGTTTCTGGGAACGGGGCTCTGACACGCGGCTGGCAAATGTTTGCCCGCGTGCGTGGCCTGAGACGGTGGTGCACCATGTACTTCAAGTTTGATGGCGACGCCACCCTCTACCTGAGGGTGTTCGGGGAAGACAGTAGCCGTGCCGGGTGTTGCCGTGAAGACGATGACCGCGGCCGCCTGCCCAGCCCTGGCTCTGACCAGGATGAAGATGGCGACTGGCGTACAGGCGGCAGTGCTCGGGGTTCGCCGAGCTTCGGCAACCCCCTCTCAGGCAGCAGCTCCTCCAGCGGTGGCCGCGACCAACCTCCTCGCCGTCGCGCCCGCTTGGGTGAAGGTAGCGGGTCAGCCCGCCGTCGAGCCCCGGTGAAGCGAGAGGAGGGATCCGCCTGAGCCCCAGGAGTAGCTCGAGCCTTCGCTGTGGGTTGGCGCAGGACGAATCGCGCCCGTTTTGTTTTCTTTCTTATCCTGCGCAAAAAATAGTAAGTAATGTAGGGCCCCGCGGGGGCATATTAGAACTGTTGCTGTCTAACCATCGCGTTGTTTCCGCTATTTCTGCGCCGTGTTTTCACACCGCGCTCCCATGTGCGGGAACTATTTTAGCTTGGTGGGGCTTGGCACGGTCCTCGCCTCCCGAGGCCATGGCCTCCTCGTGCGCTTCGTGCCCTGCAAGGATTAGTAGGAGGGGTAACTTATGGTCTTAGTTGTGGGGGCGATCGGCCCAGGTCCTGCGCTCGTGTCGCGATGCCCGTGGGGCACGGACTGGGAGGGGTGCTCCTGCAGAGGACTCGGATAGGAAAGCTCCAAACGACCGGGGCAGAAAACACTCGTGAGGGCGCCCGCGATCCTCCCTCGCGAGACTTCACGAGAAAAAACGAGGTGAGCGAGCGAGAAAGACAAAGAGCCACAAGCCAGGAACGTCAGCAACTCCAATAAAAACTTCAAACGGGAATAAACAAGCCAACTGCAGAAAGCAAATGGGAAAGCCGCGTCCGGCGCCTATTCTAGTCTTCGATGTCTTCTCACCAGCGCGGAGCTAAGTGCTGCCACTGGGCGTGGGCGGGAGCCCTCGAGGCCCGAGGGCGGCACTCCGGAGACTCCGGGGCGTGTACAGCCCCACTCATTATTATGTGAGAGTGTCACGGGCGGCGAGCTTCACATGCATTGGCCTTCTTCACAGGCACCGGGCCTTTCTTGAAATGCGGCAACTTCACATGCGTTCGCCTTCTTCACAGGCTCCGGGCCTTTTCCAAAACACAGCGGCTTCACAGGCATTCGCCTTCTTCACAGGCACCGGGCCTTTTCCAAAATGCAGCGGCTTCACAGGCATTCGCCTTCTTCACAGGCACCGGGCCTTTTCCAAAACGCAGCGGCTTCACAGGCATTCGCCTTCTTCACAGGCACCGGGCCTTTTACAAAACGCAGCGGCTTCATAGGCATTCGCCTTCTTCACAAGCTCCGGGCCTTTTACAAAACGCAGCGGCTTCACAGGCGCCGGGCCTTTTCCAAAATGCAGCGGCTTCACAGGCATTCGCCTTCTTCACAGGCACCGGGCCTTTTCCAAAATGCAGCGGCTTCACTCAGGGGTAGAACCTCCGGAGATGTTGAATGTTCCATGGGTTCTGGATGGGTACTCCCTCCGTAGTCTCCAAGCGCGCGGAGCCAGGCCTGGAAACATGAACAACCTTGAACGGGCCCTCCCACATGGGACAGAGCTTGTGCAGCCCATCCCTGGAGAGAACCCTTCTGAGCACAAGATCCCCTACCTCAAGGGTCCTAGGGCGGATGTTGCAGCTGTGGTATCGTCGTAGCGCCTCTTGATACCTTGCCGCTCATAGTGCGGCTTCCCGACGGCGTTCCTCCCCCAACACGAGATCCGTCCCCCGCATGGCGTCTTGCTGAGCTTCATCGAATGCTAGGACCCGTGCGGAGCGACGTCTGACCTCGTGATGGAGAACAACCTCCGCTCCATAGACGAGGAAGAATGGGGTCTCACCAGTCGGCTTGGTCGCTGTCGTGCGGATTGACCATAGCACGGACAGGAGCTCATCGTGCCAGCCCCTGCCACAGGCCTCCAGCTTCTTCTTGAAGGTCCTGGCCTTGAGGCCCCTGAGGACCTCCGCGTTGGATCGTTCAGCCTGGCCATTGCTCCGGGGGTGTGCTACCGAAGCGTAGCATATCTGCATTCCAAGGTTAGCACAATATGTTTTGAAGAGATTACTGGTGAATTGCAAACCGTTGTCAGTGATGATGCAGTTAGGCACCCAAACCGGCTCACGAGGCCCTTGATGAACTTGACTGCCGAGCCTACCGAGATTATGCGGACAACTTCCACCTCGGCCCACTTGGTGAACTTGTCCACAGCGACGTAGAGGTAGGGATAGCCCCCTGGCGCCCGAGGGAACGGGCCCAGAATGTTCAACCCCCAAACTACGAACAACCAGGAGAGGGGTATGGTATGCAGACCCCCCGTAGGTTGATGGATCTGTTTAGTGTGAAACTGGCAGGCCTCGCAAGCCTTCACCAGCTCAACGGCGTCGCTGAGTGCTGTGGGCCAATAGAACCCGCTGCGGAACGCCTTGCCGACGAGGGTTCGTGACGACGAGTGGTGCCCGCAGTCTCCGTTGTGTATGTCCACCAGCAGTTCCTTTCCTTGCTCCCTGGAAATGCAACATAGGGACACGTCATTTGGCCGCTTCCTGTAGAGCTCGCCATCCTGGATGCAATAAGCCGTGGCCTGCCGTGCCACACGCTCCGCCTCCTCCTCGTTCTCCGGCAGAATCCCTTGCATCAGGTAGTCCTTGATCTCTGGGATCCAACATCCCTCCTGAGGCTCCAACTCCAGGAGCAGGCGTGCCCCTGATGCCGGGCCGCAAACCGGAGCTCCCGAGGCAGGCGGCTGAGGAGGCTCCTTCCTTGGTTGCGCCACGCCTGATAGCAATGGTGCCGCCGAGGGCTTGAAGATCCACTCCTCGAAGACGCCAGGTTCCTGTGGCAGCCGCCTAGACGCCCTCTTGGAAATGTCGTCAGCCTCCTGATTGGTGCCGCGAGGCACATGCTGCAGCTCCAGTCCCTAGAACTATTTCTCCATCCTGCGGACTTCAGCGAGGTAAGCTTCCATGTGCTCGTCCTTCGGCTCGTATATCTTGTTGGAGAAGTTGACGAGGAGCTGTGCATCGCCCTTGATGGTGATGCGCTTTACCCCTAAGGCGATCGCGGCTTTCAAGCCTGCTATCAGGCCTTCATATTCTGCTATGTTGTTGGAGACCTTCTCTCCGTGCTAGAAGCAGAGTTACACGGCGTAATAGAGTTTGTCCTGGGTACGGGACACAAGCACTACGCCAGCTCCTGCACCGTGTCGGGAGAACTCCCCATCGAAGTACATCACCCAGCCGTCCGGTGCTTCACTTCCCGGGGAAAGTGATCGGTCTTCGCCTGCCTCGAGACCCGGCGCTTCTGCCCATTCTGCCACGAAATATGCAAGTGCGGCTCCCTTGATAACTCTGGTCGTGCTGAATTCTAGCTGAAATGCCTGTAGCTCAATGTTCCATTCGGCGACCCTTCCAGCTGAGTTGGGGCTCCTGAGCACTCTTTCTAAGGGGTATGCTGAGACGACCTTGATGGGATGTCCTTGGAAGTAGTGGCGCAGCTTGCACGAGGCCACTAGTAGCGCAAGGAGGAGTTTTTGAGGCATGGGATACCGTGCCCTTGCATCCCGTAGCACCGTGCTGACGAAGTACACATGATGCTCGACGAGGTTGAGGGTGTTGGCGCTGCTTGCGTCCTCCAGAGGTCGAGACATCTCTAGAGACGACGGAGCCCCCGGGGCTTGGTCACCAAAAGAGGCCTCTCTTGCTCCGGGTGCATTCTCCTGCTGCGGCTATCCCTTTCCGGCTGTGGTTGTGGCCTTCGCGAGGCCCTCCTGGCTCTGCTTTGCTTCAGTTCGGACGGTCGATGCGGCCTTGGCACAACGCTCCTCCCTGACCGCCACCACGCTGTGCTGGCAGAGTAGGGGGTGGCCGCAATGTAGAGCTCCAGGGGCTCCCGAGGACGCGGAGGTACCATCACTGGTGGACTGGTAACGTACCTCTTGAGGTCTTGGAATGCCTTGTCGGCCTCTTCAGTCCATTCGAAGGGGCCCTTTTTCTTCATCATCTTGAAGAAGGGCAAGGCTCGTTCCCCCAGCTTGGAGATGAAGCGCCCCAACGCAGTCACACGCCCGGTGAGCTTCTGCATTTCTCTGAGGGTCCTCGGCGGGCTCATATCTTCGACCGCCTTGACCTTCTCCGGGTTGCCCTCGATGCCCATGTGGGATACGAGGAAACCCAGGAGCTTGCCCGAGGGGACTCCAAATACGCACTTCTCTGGGTTGAGCCGTAGGTCCACTTCGTTGAGGCTGGCAAAGGTTTCTTCCAGGTCTTGTATCAGGGTTCTTACCTCACGAGACTTCACCACAATGTCATTGACGTAAGCCTCAGCGTTCCTCCTGAGCTGCCGGCCTAAGGCGATGTGCATCAGCCGCTGAAAGGTCGCGCCTGCGTTGTGTAGCCCAAATGGCATGCACGTATAGCAGTACACGCCACACGGGGTCAGGAAAGCCGTCTTCTCCACGTCTTCTACCGCCATCTTGATCTGGTGATAGCCCGAGAAGGCATCCAGGAAGCACAACAGGTCGCACTCTGCGGTGGAGTCGACTATCTGGTCGATGCAGGGGAGCGGAAATGGATCCTGCGGGCAGGCCTTGTTGAGGTTGGTGAAGTCGATGCACATGCGCTCTTCACCCCCTTCTTTGTTATGACAACAGGATTAGCCAGTCAATCGGGGTAGCGGACCTCGCGGATAACCCCTGCTGCCTCTAGCTTCCGGGTCTCTTGAATGATGAAAGCCTGTTGCTTAGTAGACTGCCGCCTTGCCCTCTGCTTCACCGGGCGTACATTGGGGCACACGTTGAGGTGATGCTCAATCACTTCCCTTGGGACCCCTGCTAACTGATCTGGCTCCCACGCGAACACCTTCTTGTTCGCACGCAGGAACCTGATTAGGGCCTTCTCCTGCTCGGGCTCGAGGTTGGCCCCGATGGTGAAGGTGGCGCCAGTGGACCCGTCCTCGTCGACTGGTACCTGCTTGGTTTCCGCCTTGTCTTGGGTGAACAACTACTTCTTTTTAGCCAGCGCAGCCCCCTTGGGCTCAGGGGCGTCGGTGCTAGTGGGCTACGCCACCGCAGCCGCCCTGAAAACAAGCCAGAGCACCTGTAGCGCATCCCTTGTGTCTCCTGACACGGTGAGGGCGCCGCTACTCCCGGGCATCTTCATGAGGTTGTATGTCGGGTGAGTTGCTGCCATGAACCGAGCCAAGGCCGGATAGACCAGGATGGCGTTGTAGGGGAGGCTGATAGGGGCGATGTCGAAGTCGATCAGCTCCGTGCGGAAGTTGTCGCAGGTGCCTAAGGTCACTGGGAGGCAGATCTGTCCCAAGGAGGCGGTGGAACCGGCTCCGGCGCCCGAGAAAGGCCTGCTGGGTTGGAGCCCCTCCAGCGGCACGTGGAGTAGGCTGAAGGCCTCCACCGAGAGCATGTTGAGGCCGGCACCACCGTTGATGAGGGTCCTGGTGACGGCTACCTGGCAGATAGTGGGGGTGCACAGCATCGGGAGCGCGCCCGAACCAATGGGGTTGAAGGGGTGGTCCTCCGAGTCGAAGGTTAGATCGGCCTCGAGCGCCATCCAGCCCGGGGGGCTTCTTGGCGCCTGGAGGCGGTGCTGATCCGGCGGGCGAACGGCTTGACGTGATGACTCGAAGGTGGTGCCTAGGAGCCACCCAGGAGAGCTGTGACGACGGGCGGCGCTGGTGCGGTGAAATGGGCGAGGAAGAGGTCGCGCAGCTCCTCCCAGGAGGTGACAGAGGCCGTCGGCAGGTGGAGGAGCCACGCGCGTGGGATGCCCTTGAGGGCCATGGGTAACCAGTTGGCCATCACCCGATCGTCACCCCCGGCTTCGAGGACGGCCTCCTCGTACGCCATCAGGAAAATCATCGGATCCGTCGCGCCGTCGTAGCGCGGCGGCATCTCGGGCCTGAACTTGCGCGGCCACTGCAATTGCCGCAAGGCGGGGGCCAAGGCCCGGAGCCCCCTGGCCCCAGTGTCGGAATCCGTTGCCGGAGCGGGCGGCGCGTTGTCCGCCATGAGGGCGGTATGCGATGTCAGGGGAGAGCGGGTTGTCAGGATGGAGGACTCCGGTGCACCCCTACCTGGCACGCCAAATGTCGCGTTTCGGGTTCTGGCAGACCCTTGAGGTTCGAACACTGGGGTGCGTGCGGAGATCTCCCCCCTACCGATCTACTCTGTTCCTCTCGTGGGAACTAAGATGAAAATGATGAACAACACAAGGGACACAATGTTTATACTGGTTCGGGCCACCGTTGTGGTGTAATACCCTACTCCAGTGTGTGGTGTGGTGGATTGCCTTTGGGGCTGATGGTGGACAGTACAAGGAAAGAACAGCCTCGCGAGAGGTGTTCTTGAGCTGGTGGGATGAACTGCTAGGGTGAGTTCAGTCGCCTCTCTCTCTCTGCTATGGTTCTACCAGATTTCCAGCAGTCCCCTCCTTCTGTGGTGGCTAGCTCTATTTATAGAGGCCCTGGGCCTCTCCCCAAATAATGAGCGGGAAGGGCACCAACAATTGGCCATTTCGAAGGGGAACATCTAGTACAAGTTATCTTGACCAAAGGTGGTCTTCGGCTGCCAAAAGCACTGGCGATGACGCCGTCTTGGGCTCCACGGTGACCTCCGTCCTACCGTCCGACTGGTCTTGGTATCGTTGCACCGGAATGGTAACCTTTACCTGATGCCTTGGCCTGTGCTTGCCCCATTTGCACCAAAGGGGAAACAAGGACACTGCACAAGCCGACGCCCGCCTGGTCTCGATCGTCATGGCTTGCTTCATGGGTTCCTCACGAGGTAATCCTGCCTTGATCTCTCTGCCTCCTCGCGAGCCTGCCTGATGAGGCTGCCTCTGAGGAAGCTTCCTGTCGTCCACCCCGCGAGGCTGGGCCCCTCGCGAGGGTCTTGAGCTTGAGCTGATGAAGATGGGCCGCGCTGGGCCCCTACTTGAGCCACGCTGCAGGCCGCAGGCAGGCAAGTCTGGGGACCCCCGTTCCCAGAACGCCGACATCGATAGTTCAGTGTGCCATGCTTTATGGCTTAGAACCGGGACTTCAACAACGTTTTGGACATCATGGAGCATATGAGATGTTGCAGGAGTTGAAGTTAATTTTTCAAGCAAATGACCGGATTGAGAGATATGAAGTCTCCAATAAGTTCTACAGCTGCAAGATGGAGGAGAATAGTTCTACCAGTGAACATATACTCAAAATGTTTGGGTATAATAATCACTTGATTCAACTGGAAGTTAATCTTCCGGATGATAGTGTCATTGACAGAATTCTTCAATCACTGCCACCAAGCTATAAGAGCTTCGTGATGAACTATAATATGAAAGGGATGGATAAGACTATTCCCGAGCTCTTCATGATGCTAAAGGCTGCGAAGGTAGAAATCAAGAAGGAGCATCAAGTGTTGATGGTCAACAAGACCACCAATTTCAAGAAAAAGGGTAAAGGTAAGAAGGGGAACTTCAAGAAGAACGGCAAGCAAGTCGCTGCTCAAGTGAAGAAACCCAAGTTTGGACCTAAGCCTGAGACTGAGTGCTTCTACTGTAAAGGGATTGGTCACTTGAAGCGGAGCTGCCCCAAGTATTTGGCGGATAAGAAATATGGCGAGGTGAACAAAGGTATATGTGATATACATGTTATTGATGTGTACCTTACTAATGCTCGCAGTAGCACCTGGGTATTTGATACTAGTTCTGTTGCTAATATCTGGAACTCGAAACAAGGACTACGGATTAAGCGAAGATTGGTTAAGGACGAGGTGACGATGCGCATGGGAAATGGTTCCAAAGTTGATGTGATCGCGGTCGGCATGCTACCTCTACATTTACCTTCGGGATTAGTTTTAGACCTGAATAATTGTTATTTGGTGCCAGCGTTGAGCATCAACATTATATCTGGATCTTGTTTGATGCGAGATGGTTATTCATTTAAATATGAGAATAATGGTTGTTCTATTTATATGAGCAATATCTTTTATGTTCATGCACCCTTGAAGAGTGGTCCATTTTTGATGAATCTCGATAGTAGTGATACACATATTCATAATATTGAAGACACAAGATGCACAGTTGATAATGATAGTGCAACTTATTTGTGGCACTGCTGTTTAGGTCATATTGGTGTAAAGCACATGAAGAAACTCCCTTCTGATGGACTTTTGGAATGACTTGATTATGAATCACTTGGTACTTGCGAACCATGCCTCATGGGCAAGATGACTAAAATGCCGTTCTCCGGAACAATGGAGCGAGCAACAGATTTGTTGGAAATCATACATACTGATGTATGTGGTCCGATGAATATAGAGGCTCGTGGCTGGTATCATGATTTTCTCACCTTCACAGATGATTTAAGCAGATATGGGTATATCTACTTAATGAAACACAAGTCTAAAACATTTGAAAAGTTCAAAGAATTTTAGAGTGAAGTGGAAAATCATCATAACAAGAAAATAAAGTTTCTACAACCTGATTTTGGAGGAGAATATTTGAGTTACGAGTTTGGTCTTCATTTGAAATAATGCGGAATAGTTTCACAACTCACGCCACCCGGAACACCACAGCGCAATGGTGTGTCCGAACGTCGTAATCGTACTTTACTAGATATGGTGCGATCTATGATGTCTCTTACTGATTTACCGCTATCATTTTGGGGTTATGCTTTAGAGACGACTGCATTCATGTTAAATAGGGCACCATCTAAATCCATTGAGACGACGCCTTATGAAATGTCATTTGGCAAGAAACCAAAGTTGTCGTTTCTTAAAGTTTGGGGCTGCGATGCTTATGTGAAAAAGCTTCAACCTGATAAGCTCGAACCCTAATCGGAGAAATGTGTCTTCATAGGATACCCAAAGGAGATCGTTGGGTACACCTCTATAACAGATCCGAAGGCAAGACATTCGTTGCTAATAATGGATCCTTTCTAGAGATGGAGTTTCTCTCGAATGAAGTGAGTGGGAGGAAAGTAGAACTTGATGAGGTAACTGTACCTGCTCCCCTATTGGAAAGTAATTCATCATAAAAATCTGTTCCTGTGACTCCTACACCAATTAGTGAGGAAGCTAATGATGTTGATCATGTAACTTCAGATCAAGTTACTACTGAACCTCGTAGGTCAACCGGAGTAAGATCCGCACAAGAGTGGTACGGTAATCCTGTTCTGGAGGTCATGTTACTTGACCATGACGAACCTACGAACTACGAGGAAGCGATGATGAGCCCAAATTCCGCAAAATGGCTTGAGGCCATGAAATCTGAGATGGGATCCATGTATGAGAGCAAAGTGGGGACTTTGGTTGACTTGCCCAATGATCGGCAAGCCATCGAGAATAAATGGATCTTCAAGAAGAAGACTGACGCTGATGGTAATGTTACTATCTACAAAGCTTGACTTGTTGCGGAAGTTTTTCGACAAGTTCAAGGAGATGACTATGATGAGACTTTCTCACCTGTAGCGATGCTTAAGTCTGTCCGAATCATGTTAGCAATTGCCGCATTTTATGATTATGAAATTTGGCAAATGGATGTAAAGACTGCATTCCTGAATGGATTTCTGGAAAAGGAGTTGTAAATGATGCAACCTGAAGGTTTTATCGATCCAAAGGATGCTAACAAAGTGTGTAAGCTCCAGCGATCCATCTATGGACTGGTGCAACTCGGAGTTGGAATAAATGTTTTGATAGTGTGATCAAATCACATGGTTTTATACAGACTTTTGGAGAAGCCTGTATTTACAAGAAATCGAGTGGGAGCTCTGTAGCATTTCTAATATTATATGTGGATGACATATTGTTGATTGGAAATTATATAGAATTTATGCATAGCATAAAAGGATATTTGAATAAGAGTTTTTCAACGAAAGACCTCGGTGAAGCTGCTTATATATTGGGCATCGAGATCTATAGAGATAGATCAAGACGCTTAATTAGACTTTCACAAAGCACATACCTTGATAAAGATTTGAAGAATTTCAAAATGGATCAAGCAAAGAAAGGGTTCTTCCCTATGTTACAAGGTGTGAAGTTGAGTCAGACTCAATGCCCGACCACTGCAGAAGATAGAGAGAAAATGAAAGGTGTTCCCTATGCTTCAGCCATAGGCTCTATCATCTATGCAATGCTGTGTACCAGACCTGATGTGTGCCTTGCTATTAGTTTAGCAGGGAGGTACCAAAGTAATCCAGGAGTGGATCACTGGACATCGGTCAAGAACATCCCGAAATACCTGAAAAGGACTAAGGATATGTTTCTCGTTTATGGAGGTGACAAAGAGCTCGTTGAGGGAGTCCTGGACTAATGGGTCCTCGGGGTCCGGCCTGTTATCCATGGGCCGGACGGATGTGTTGTGAAGACATGAAGGCCGAAGATTATACTTGAGTCCGGATTGGACTCTCCTTGGCGTGGAAGGCAAGCTTGGCGACCGACTATGAAGATTCCTTCTTATGTAACCGACTCTATGTAAACCCTAGATCCCCTCGGTGTCTATATAAACCGGAGGGGATAGTCTGGAAAGGACACATTCATTATCATAGTCATATAGGCTAGGCTTTTAGGGTTTAGTCATCACGATCTCGTGGTAGATCAACTCTTGTAACACCCATATTCATCAATATCAATCAAGCAGTGCGTAGGGTATTACCTCCATGGAGAGGGCCCGAACCTGGGTAAACATTGTGTCCCCTGTCTCCTGTTACCATCGATCCTAGACGCACAGTTCGGGACCCCCTACCCGAGATCCGCCGGTTTTGACACCGACATTGGTGCTTTCATTGAGAGTTCCACTGTGCCGTCCACGAAAGGTTCAATGGATACTTTAATCGCCTATAGCGATGCTGTCCAAGGAGAAACCTTCCTCCCCAGACATATTTTCGTGTTCGGTGGCTTCGTACTATGGGCCAACTCGCTTGGCCATCTGGAGCAGATCGATAGCTACACCCCCGGACACTAGGTCAGGTTCGGAAGCTTGAACTACGTCGCGGATATCTGTGGAGACTTGATCTTCAATGGATTTGAGATCGCAGTGATCGCTCCCCCTCGCTCCGATGAAAATGACCTAAATCTGTCCCCGGATCACATCCAGTGGATGGTCCCTGCTGCTGCAACGGCCTTAGAACCGGAGCAAATCGTGCCATCTGAAGCCACAGAGTCCCCAGCGTTGGAGCCGCACACGGACTCGGCACCCCGCGATATCAACATCAATGGAACTCCGGACTCGTCTCCGGCTATGAGTTTCGAATCGGGTACGCCTGTGGACACCGAGCTAGATCGGTTATCGATTTTCAAATTTAGCACCGCAGATATCTTCCAGCACTCACCCTTAGGTGATGTGCTAAACTCTTTAAAGAACTTGTCCTTGGAGAAGGACTCACAGCCGAACTATGTTCGGTTCGAGCCAGAGGCTGATGATGGGAAATTCTGTTTCCCACCCGCCACCCACTTCATAGCCACTGTCGATGATTTAATCGACGTGCTCGATTATGGCTCCGAAGACATCGACGGTATGGATGACGATGCCGACCAGGAGCAAGGCCAAAACCCGCCATTTACTGGACGTTGGACGGCCACCTCTTCATACGATGTGTACATGGTCGACACACCTAAAAAAGCTAGCGACAATGACAAAGGAGATCCAGTTGCGAATAAACCTTCTGAGACACAGTCCAAGCGCCGACGCCCTAAACGCCGCTCTAAGCCTTGTCGCTCAAATGACGGAAATACTGGCACCGGAGAAAATAGTACTCCGGGCGACGCCGAAAATAACGAAGACCCTGTCGGGGCTGCATCCGAACAGGAGGAACAAGACAATAGACAAGATAACCCTGATAATCAGACCATGCCCAATGACCCAGATGATGATAGTTATCGTCCAGTATTCAAGGATGACGAGAGCCTCGGCAATGAGGACTTCATCGTGCCTGAGGCACCCATCGAGCAGGAGCGCTTCAAGCGCCAGCTAATAGCCACCGCGAGAGGCTTGAAGAAGAAGCAGAAACAGCTTCAAGCCGATCAAGACCTGCTCATTGATAGGTGGATTGATGTCCTGGCAGCCGAAGAATACTGCCTCAAGCACCCAGCCAAGAGTTACCCAAAGCATAGACTGCTACCTCAGTTCGATGAGGAGGCACTAAAGCCCATACCTCCCTCACGCAATACGGACCGACTACCACGTGGTCGGGATAAAGCAGCAACTCAGGCCGAACAACAGCCCGCCCCACTACCTAGCAAAAACAGGGACAAAACAGCTCGAGACCTTACATACGACCTTCGGTAGGAGCTGGACAGCAGAGCAAGACACACCAGATCAATCCAAGGATCGCGAGGACGCTTCCCAACTCAGGATGATGGCTACCTATTCGGGCGTGACAAACCTAGTCACACCCAGGCCGATAACCACAGACGCACTCCATCGGAGGTGCGCCGTGATGCGGCCCGATATAGAGGCGCCGCACACCCTCTATGCTTCACAGATGAGGTGCTGGATCATGAATTCCGCGAGGAATTCAAGCCCGTCAATATCGAATCATACGACGGAACAACCGACTCCGCAATATGGATTGAGGACTTTATTCTCCACATCCACATGGCCCAGGGAGACGATCTCCACGCCATCAAATACCTTACACTGAAAACTCAAAGGGCCAGCTAGACACTGGCTGAATAGCCTACCCGAGAATTCCATCGGCAGCTGGGAGGACCTGGAAGAGGCCTTTCTTGACAACTTCCAAGGTACATATGTCCGGCCACCCGATTCTGCCATCCAGAAAATCAACAACCTAGTCCAGAATTTTCTAGCTGATTCTCTAGGTCACGCAGAATTGTCTGGACTTAAGCCAAAAAGAACCAGATCGTTGATTGTCCGGATGCCGAAGCCCTAGCGGCCTTCAAACACAGCATCCGTGACGAATGTCTAGCATGCCACCTCGGCCAAGAAAAACCAAAGTCCATGGAAGCCCTTACGGCACTCATGACCTGCTTTTGCGTGTGAGAGGACAGCTGGCTGGCTTGTAGTAAAAGCACAGCTAGTGAGACAGGCCCCTCTGAGGCCAAGAACAGCTCCGGAAAGATCCGGCGCAACACACACAAACGCCGAAGCAATGGCGACAACATCGACGACACCACCATTAATGCCAGATTCAGCGGCTCCAAGTACCGACAGCGAAACAAGCCCTACAAAAGGAACAATGAGGGACCATCCAGCCTAGATCGCATACTTGATCGTCCGTGCCAAATACATGGTACCCTAGACAAACAAGCCAATCACACCAACAGAGACTGTTGGGTTTTCCAACAGGCTGGCAAGTTAAATGCCAAAAACAAAGAAAAGGGATCACAAAGTGAGGACGAGGACGAAGAACCCCGGCAGCCGAACACCGGAGTGCAGAAGAAATTCCCCCCTCAAGTCAAAATGGTGAACATGATATACGCTACACACATCCCCAAAAGGGAGCGCAAGCGAGCACTTAGGGACGTCTACACGGTAGAGCCAGTCGCCCCAAAATTCAATCCGTGGTCGTCATTCCCGATCACCTTGGATCGCCGAGATCATCCAACTAGTATCCAGCATGGAGGCTCAGCCGCACTGGTCCTTGACCCAATCATCGACGGATTTCACCTAACACGAGTCCTAATGGACGGCGGTAGCAGCCTCAACCTTCTCTATCAGGATACAGTGCGGAAGATGGGCATTAATCCCTCATGAATCAAGCCCACAAAGACTACCTTTAAAGGACTCATACCAGGCGTTGAAGCCCGCTGCACGGGATCAATCATGGTGGAGGTGGTATTCGGTTCCCCGGACAACTTCCGAAGCGAGGAGTTAATCTTTGATATCGTCCCCTTCCGCAGTGGCTACCACGCATTACTCGGACGAACCATGTTTGCTAGATTCAACGCGGTACCACACTATGCTGATCTCAAGCTGAAGATGCCCGGTCCGCGCGGCGTCATAACAGTCAATGGAAACACAGAACGCTCCATCTGGACAGAGGAGCACACCGCCGCCCTAGCAGTAGAGGTACAAAGCGGCCTTCTCAAGCAGCAGCATAGTCTGGCTGCCGAGCCCCTAGACATCATTAAGAGGGTTCGGACCACACTGCAACATGACAGCGTGGCTCGTCAAGAGCTCGATTAGAAATTCGGCCTCCGTCCCAATCCCGATGAGGTAGTGGCATTCATACCACGCGTCCATAACCATGCACTCAAAATTCCATGGGCATCGACGGAGGCACAAGCTATCCTGGATCCGCGGTTCGGCCAGACCGATCCTGGACACACATATAACTTTACTACCTCTTTTTTCTTGTTTCAAGTTTCTCCTATGGGGGCCTCCTTCGACGGCCTGATTAACGATCCCGTCAAAGGACAAACACACTGGATTGACACAGAGCACAAGCGTACATGGGAAGCCCTAGAGGCAAACCATTTTAGGACCCACGCGCAATCCGCCTTCGGGTATGGCATGTCAAATAGCCGGTTGCTTTCTGCATTATCTTGTACCAATGTGCTCGGATGCATAAACCCAACTATAATGGAAATAGTTCATGAGCCAAGTTCAAGGGCTCCGGACCCTATGTCTGTTCTCCCTCTGTTATCCTTTATATTTCTTATTTCCTAGCAGTCGTACACTCTGTATGTGTCATATTTTCTAGGGGATCCCCATCGCCCCATGATACGACAAGAAATCCCGAACAATACCTAAAGATAAGTTCGGCACCCCGAATTTAGCATCATATGCATTGGCTCCGAATCATGTCTTTGGTCAATAGTTGGGTTGCTCGGCTCCTATGCTTGCTACCCTACATTCCACTAAATCGGCTAGGGTAGTAAAGGGAGAACTACTGCGATTGTGCCCTGGCCTTGACCAGATGAGCACCTCAGTAGAGAAAGCCGAAAACTGATTGTCATGATACGGCGAGAGCTGGTCAGCTGTTCGAGTGTCACAAATCGTTAGAGATTTTTTTTCTGCATTATGCGAAAGATCGGCACTTCCCGATCAGATGCTAACAACCCCCTGGTTCGAACCAGGGGATGTACCCATGCTTTATTATAAAACTCCTATGGCTAAGTGAGGGCATTTAAGCCGTACAGTCTGATTGCCTTGTTTGTTGCGCTAAACAACTCCTTCATGGACCATACAATTGGATCAAGATTGTTTAGATTCCATTCCGAACACCTCCGTACTACTTATGTGAGGGCAGAAGCCGATGACTGGCCAACCCTCAGATTACATACAAAATGGCCGCACATGAGGAAACAATTCAAAGCATAACAATATTACATTACAAAACAGGCTTTGTTCCCATAGTACAAGGCAAAGGTAACATGAATACAGTTACTCAAATACAATATCCTGCAAACATTGTGCTTCCGCAAGACGAGAACCCTCCAAAACATCCACAAAATACCATTCGGGTGTGCGGTGTTCCTTGCCCTCTGGTGGCCCTCTGGTCACCTCAACGGCGTCCATCTTCGCCCACCACATCTTGCAACGGGCGAAGGCCATGCGCACACCTTCAATGCAAGCCGAGCGCTTGACGACGTCCAGCCGAGGACAGGTGTTCACCATTCGCCTCACGAGTCCGAAGTAGCTACTTGGCATAGCTTCGGCTGGCCATAGCCGGATTATGAAATCCTTCATGGCTAGTTCGGCCACCCTATGCAGCTCCACCAGCTGTTTCAGCTGATCGGTGAAGGACACGGGATGCTCTGGCGCCGCATACTGTGACCAAAATAGCTTCTCCATAGAATCTCCTCCTTCAGCTTAGTAGAACTCCGTGGTGTCTGATACACTATGTGGAAAATCCGCAAATGCTCCTGGGGAACTCCGAACCCAGGTTAGTAAAAGGTACTGCTTCTTCGCATACTTGCTTTGCATCTTAAATGCCTTACCCACCGTGATCTTCTTGGCCTCCTGGATCTCCTGGAGGGCAGCCTGGGCCTCATTCCGTGCAGTCTCCGTGCTCTGACGAGCCTTGGCGAGTTTGGTCCCATGAACCAACGCATCATGCTCCAAGGCTTCGCATTTCATGACCGTATCCTGGAGCTCCTGCTGGATTTCTTTGACCCGGGCCTTGGACTTCTTACGGGCGGCTTGCTGTTGGACAGCCTTCTCCTCGCCCTCGCCCAGGGCCTTCTTCAGGGCCCCGACCTCGATCGCGGATCCTACACATATTACGATGCAACGGTCAATATACAGTGCCTATCCCTTCTAAACACACAGCAAGTCGTCACTCACCTTGCTTCTCCTGGAGCCGAACCTTAACCTCGCCGAGCTCAGTCTCGGTCCGCTCCAGCCTCTGCCTCAGCTCAGAGACTTCAGCAGCATGGGAGGTCGCGGCCAACAGCGATGCCTACTCATTCACACATATTACGTTAGTCTCCTACAATAGAAGAATTGTTCCTCTGTCCGGTTATTCTTGTCGAACACCGGACAGTGTCTCAGGGGCTATTGGCTACATGGGTTTTTTCTCTTTCTTACCTTGAAACTTGTCAACAGGCTGCTGCAAGCTTCATTCAGTCCACTCTTGGCAGACTAAATCTTCTTGATCACAGCACCCATAAGGACACAGTGCTCGTCCATGACAGAGGCGCTTCGAAGCGCCTCCATCAGGTTATCCGGTGCCCCTGGATGGACAGGGGCCACCGGTGGAAGCGGCGCATCCCCCTCCTTTAAAGGGGGCCGCTCGCCTGACTCCGGAGCCATATGGGCCTCCCGAATCATATTCGGCTAAGGGCCAAACTGGATACGGCCCTCTACGCCAATCTCCATGGGGATCGGCTCCCCCACGTGTCCGACAGTGGAGGTCTCGCCTTGTGGCGCCTCCCGGACAGTGCCCTGGGCTCCTCCCTGGTTCAGAGCGGCCCTTCGAGATAACACTTAGGTGTCATCCCTGGCCCCGGGGGAATAAGCGGGCGGTGGCGACATGCTCACCATCTCCGACGGAGCCAAAGAACCCCCAGATGAGGATCACTGGATAAGGTCCCGGGCCGGACTACAATAGCACAATTTACTATGTCATGATAACAAAGAGCTAGATGTGCGCATGAGCGAGCTGTGTCACTTACAATGTGGCCTGGGGCTTAGCACGGGAGCGTCTCTTCAGACTGCTATCAACGTCTCACGTGGTGTTGATTGCTGGGACGCTCTTCCCCTTCTTGGGCGTGTATCCCTCCGGATGCGCCAAAGCCGCCCTCTTCTTCTTCCTCTCCTCAAGGGGAGGGTTGTTTTCCTCCTCCTCCTCCTCTTCCTCGCCGTTGTCCTCAGGGACAGAGGAATGGGCTTCATCGTCTTCGGACGTCACGTCCGAAGTGCCCTTACGACGGGGGGCACCCTTGGCCTTCTTCTTCGGTGCCTTATAAGGCGCCGGCACCAGCATCTTCGCTAGACGCGGGATGACCGGTTCTTCAGGCAGTGGAGCCGGACACCGGGTCCGCTTTGCCCTCTCCATCAAGTCCTGGAAATGCAATAATAAGCTCAGACATCATCCTTGAGATGATTAAGTTGGGGATACATCGAAAAATAGCATACCCCACTGGCGAGGTGTTTACAATCGTGACCATGGTCTGAATCTATGGCCAGTGGCTTCTCATTGCCCTCAAAGAGCAACTTCCATGTGCCTTCGTGAGTAGTCTCGAAGAGCCTCACCAGAGTCTGATCCTTCTTTGGGTTGAACTCCCACAGAGGACAGCTTTGGCGCTGACATGGAAGGATCTGGCAAACCAGCATCACCTGGATCACATCAACGAGCTTGACCTTTTTGGTTGACATGCTCTGAACGCGCGTCTGCAACGCTATCACCTCGTCAGGGGAACCCCAATCCGGACTCTTCTCGACCCAGGAGGTGAGTCGCGTGGGGGCGCCGGAGCGGAATTCGGCAGCTGCGGCCCAGGTGGTGCCGCGAGGTTCTGTAATGTAGAACCACTGCTTCTGCCAGTCCTTCACTGTGTCCACAAAAATGCCTTTGGGCCAGGATACGTTGGACAACTTGCTCACCATAGCTCCTCCGCACTCCGCGTGCTGGCCGTCCACCACCTTCGGCTTCATGTTGAAGACTTTGAGCCACAGCCCGAAGTGGGGTTGGATGCGGAGGAAGGCCTCGCACACGATGATAAACGCCGAGATGATGAGGAAGGAATTTGGGGACAGATCATGGAAATCTATCCCGTAATAGTACATCAGCCCACGGATGAAAGGGTGGAGTGGAAACCCTAGCCCACAGAAGAAATGGGGGAGGAACACCACCCTCTCGGTGGGCTTCAGCATGGGGACGACTTGTCCCTCGGCCGGCAGGCGGTGAGTGATCTCCTTCGCCAAGTATCTGGCCGCCCAAAGCCCCGTAATGTTCTCCTCCTTGACGGAGGAAACCATCCAATTGCCCTGACCTCCGGATCCGGACATGGTTCCTTGGGTGGGAAGGAGATGAGAACTTGGGCGTTGGAGCTCGAGATTGGAACGCGAAGACAGAGAGAGGGCGTGAGGGAGGAAGAGGTAATCCTTATCCCCTTATAAAGGCAACGAACATTGAACGCCTCCTCACTCACCTTAATATTTGCCTATTCCCAAGGGCTGTATAAAAGGCACGGTTGGGTTACCCACACCCGTATTGATGAGAATCACGTAATAAAGGGGCACGGTCTCTGCTTCGACAATATGTGCCAATGGCAACCGCGTCTCGAAACGTGGAGCAGCAGACGAAAAACGGTCCGAAATTATGACCGGACAGAAATGATGTCATACTGTAAAAGCTGTCAGCAGATTAGACTCGTGCAAAAATATATGTTCTCTCTACGGTTATGTATGGTGTGTGTGACAGGTATGGATACTATCATCACGTCCGAAGACTATTTTGAAGTTTGGATAAAAGGGAACCCACGTTGCAATGCCGAAGACAATCTGCGCGCCGAACTCCCCGTCATTGAAGCCAGGTTCTAGGGCTACTGAGGGAGTCCTGGACTAAGGGGTCCTCGGGCATCCGACCTGTTATCCATGGGCCGGACGAATGGGCTGTGAAGACATGAAGGCCGAAGATTATACCTGAGTCCGGATTGGACTCTCCTTGGCAAGGAAGGCAAGCTTGGCGACCGACTATGAAGATTCCTTCTTATGTAATCGAATCTATGTAAACCCTAGACCCCCTCGGTGTCTATATAAACTCGAGGGGATAGTCCGGAAAGGACATATTCATTACCATAGTCTTATAGGCTAGGCTTTTAGGGTTTAGCCATCACGATCTCGTGGTAGATCAACTCTTGTAACACCCATATTCATCAATATCAATCAAACAGGACATAGGGCATTACCTCCATAGAGAGGGCCCGAACCTGGGTAAACATTGTGTCCCCTGTCTCCTGTTACCATCGATCCTAGACACACAGTGAGGGACCCCCTACCCGAGATCCGCCGGTTTTGACACCGACACTCGTTGTAAATGGTTACGTCGATGCAAGCTTTGACACTGTTCCGGATGACTCTAAGTCACAAACCGGATACATGTTTATATTGAATGGTGGAGCTGTTAGTTGGTGCAGATCTAAGAAAAGTGTTGTGGCGGGATCTACATGCGAAGCGAAGTACATAGCTGCTTCGGAAGCAACAAATGAAGGAGTCTGGATGAAGGAGTTCATATACGATCTAGGTGTCATACCTAGTGCATCGGGTCCAATGAAAATCTTTTGTGACAATACTGGTGCAATTGCCTTGGCAAAGGAATCCAGATTTCACAAGAGAACCAAGCACATCAAGAGACGCTTCAATTATCCGCGATCAAGTCAAGGAGGGAGACATAGAGATTTGCAAGACACATATGGATCTGAATGTTGCAGACCCATTGACTAAGCCTCTCTCACGAGCAAAACATGATCAGCACCAAGACTCCATGGGTGTTAGAATCATTATTGTGTAATCTAGATTATTGACTCTAGTGCAAGTGGGAGACTGAAGGAAATATGCCCTAGAGGCAATAATAAATTTGTTATTTATATTTCCTTATATCATGATAAATGTTTATTATTCATGCTAGAATTGTATTAACCGGAAACTTAGTACATGTGTGAATACATAGACAAACAAAGTGTCACTAGTATGCCTCTACTTGACTAGCTTGTTGAATCAAACATGGTTAAGTTTCCTAACCATAGACATGAGTTGTCATTTGATTAACGGGATCACATCATCAGATTATGATGTGATTGACTTGACCCATTCCGCTAGCTTAGCATTTGATCGTTTAGTATATTGCTATTGCTTTCTTCATGATTTATACATGTTCCTATGACTATGAGATTATGCAACTCCCGAATACTAGAGGAACACTTTGTGTGCTATGAAACGTCACAACGTAACTGGGTGATTATAAAGTTGCTCTATAGGTGTCTCTGATGGTACTTGTTGAGTTGGAATAGATCGAGATTAGGATTTGTCACTCTGATTGTCGGAGAGGTATCTCTGGGCCCTCTCGGTAGTGCACATCACTATAAGCCTTGCAAGAAACGCAACTAATGATTTAGTTTTGGGATGATGTATTACGAAACGAGTAAAGAGACTTGCCGGTAACGAGATTGAACTAGGTATTGAGATACCGACGATCGAATCTCGGGCAAGTAACATACCGATGACAAAGGGAACAACGTATGTTGTTATGCGGTTTGACCGATAAAGATCTCCGTAGAATATGTAGGAACCAATATGAGCATCCAGGTTCCGCTATTGGTTATTGACTGGAGATGAGTCTCGGTCATGTCTACATAGTTCTCGAACCCATAGGGTCCGCACGCTTAACGTTCGGTGACGATCAGTATTATGAGTTTTTGTGTTTTGATGTACCGAAGGTAGTTTGGAGTCCCGGATGTGAGTACGGACATGACGAGGCGTCTTGAAATGGTCGAGACATAAAGATTAATATATTGGACGGCTACATTCGGACACCGGAAGGGTTTTAGGTGATCTCGGAGAAAACCAGAGTGCCGGAGGGGTTACCGGAACCCCCCGGGGGCTAATGCGCCTTGATGGGCCCTAGTGGAGAGAGAGAGGGGCCGGCCAGGGCAGGCCTCGCGCCCCCTCCCCTTGAGTCCGAATAGGACAAGGAAGGGGGTGGGGGGGGGGACGGCGCCCCCCTTGCTTTTCCCCTCTCCCACTCCTTCCTTCTCCCTCCTAGTGGGACTTGGAAAGGGGAGTCCTACTCCTACTAGGAGGAGGACTCCTCTTGGCGCGCCCTCCTAGGGCCTGTCGGCCTTCCCCCTTGCTCCTTTGTATAGGGGGGCAGGGGCACCCCATGGACACACAAGTTGATCATTGATCTTTTAGCCGTGTGCGGTGCCCCCTCCACCATAATCCACCTCAGTCATATTGTAGCGGTGCTTAGGTGAAGCCCTGTGTCGGTAGCTTCATCAACACCGTCATCACACCGTCGTGCTGACGAAACTCTCCCGCGAAGCTCTACTGGATCATGAGTTCGTGGGACGTCATCGAGCTGAACGTGTGCAGATCGTGGAGGTGCCATACGTTCGGTACTAGGACCGGTCGATCGTGAAGATGTATGACTACATCAATCGCGGAAGCGTTATGACAACGCGGTTGATGTAGTCATACATCTTCACGATCGACCGATCCTAGTACCGAAAGTACGACATCTCCGCGATCTGCACACGTTTGGCTCGGTGACGTCCCACGAACTCATGATCCAGTAGAGTGTCGAGGGAGAGCTTCGTCAGCACGATGGCATGATGATAGTGATGATGATGCTACCGGAACGGGGCTTCGCCTAAGCACCGCTACAGTATTACCGAGGTGGATTATGGTGGAGGGGGGACCGCACATGGCTAACAGATCAATGATCAACTTGTGTGTCTATGGGGTGCCCCGTTCTCCCGTATATAAAATAGTGTAGGAGGGGGGAGGGCCGGCCCTCTATGGCGCACCCTGGAGGAGTCCTACTCCCTCCGGGAGTAGGATTCCCCCCTTCCCTAGTTGGACTAGTAGAGAAGGATGGGGAGAGAGGGAGGAAGGAAAGGGGGGCACCGCCCCCCTTCCTAGTCCAATTCGGACCATAGGGGGAGGGAGCGCGCGGCCTGACCTAGCTTCCTATCTCTCTCTGTGTCTCTCTCTCTCCTCTAAAGCCCATTAGGCCCAATATACTCCCCGCGGGTGGGGGTCCGATAACCCCCCTCATACTCTGGTATATGCCCGAACTCACTCGTAACCTTTCCGATGTCCAAACATAGGCTTCCAATATATCGATCTTTATGTCTCGACCATTTCGAGATTCCTTGTCATGCCCATGATCACACCCGGGACTCCGAACAACCTTCGGTTCATCAAAACACATAAACTCATAATACTGATCGTCACCGAGCGTTAAGCACGCGGACCCTACGGGTTCGAGAACTATGTAGACATGACCGAGACACGTCTCCGATCAATTACTAATAGCGGAACCTGGATGTTCTTATTGGCTCCCACATATTCTACGAAGATCTTTATCGGTCAAACCACATAACGATATACATTGTTCCCTTTGTCATCGTTATGTTACTTGCCCAAGATTCGATCGTCGGTATCTCAATTCCTAGTTCAATCTCGTTACTGGCAAGTCTCTTTACTAGTTTTGTAATGCATCACCCCGCAACTAACTCATTAGTCACATTCCTTGCAAGTCTTATATTGATGCGCATTACCGAGAGGGCCCAGAGATACCTCTCCGACAATCGGAGTGACAAATCCTAATCTCGATCTATGCCAACTCACAAACACCATCGGAGACACCTGTAGAGCACACTTGTAGTCACCCAGTTACGATGTGACGTTTGGTAGCACACAAAGTGTTCTTCCGGTATTCGGGAGTTGCATGATCGCATAGTCATAGGAACATGCATAAGTTATGGAGAAAGCAATATCAACAAACTAAACGATCATCGTGCAATGCTAACAGAATGGGTCAAGTCAATCACATCATTCTCTAATGATGTGATCTGGTTAATCAAAGGACAACTCATGTCTATGGCTAGGAAACTTAACCATCTTTGATTCAACAAGCTAGTCAAATAGAGGCATACTAGTGACACTCTGTTTGTCTATGTATTCACACATGTACTAAGTTTCCGGTTAATACAATTCTAGCATGAATAATAAACATTTATCATGATATAAGGAAATATAAATAACAACTTTATTATTGCCTCTACGACATATTTCCTTCAGTCTCCCACTTCCACTAGAATCAATAATCTATATTACACAGTAATGATTCTAACACCCATGGAGTCTTGGTGCTGATCATGTTTTGCTCGTGAGAGAGGCTTAGTCGATGGGTCTGCAATATTCAGATCCGTATGTATCTTGCAAATCTCTATGTCTCCCTCCTTGACTTGATCACAGATGGAATTGAAGCGTCTCTTGATGTGCTTAGTTCTCTTGTGAATTCTGGATTCCTTTGCCAAGGCAATTGCACTAGTATTGTCACAAAAGATTTTCATTGGACCCGATGCACTAGGTATGACACCTAGATCGGATATGAACTCCTTCATCCAGACTCCTTCATTTGCTGCTTCCGAAGCAGCTATGTATTCCGCTTCACACGTAGATCGTGCCACGACACTCTGCTTGGAACTACACCAACTAACAACTCCACGATTTAATAAAAACATGTATCTGGTTTGTGACTTAGAGTCATCCGGATCAGTGTCAAATCTTTCATAGACGTAACCGTTTACGACGAGCTCTTTGTCACCTCCATATACGAGAAACATATCCTTAGTCCTTTTCAGGTATTTCAGGATGTTCTTGACCGCTGTCAAGTGATCCACTCCTGGATTACTTTGGTACCTCCCTGCTAGACTGATAGCAAGGCACACATCAGGTCTGGTACACAGCATTGCATACATGATAGAGCCTATGGCTGAAGCATAGGGAACACATTTCATTTTCTCTCTATCTTCTGCAGTGGTGGGGCATTGAGTCTGACTCAACTTCACACCTTGTCACACAGGCAAGAACCCTTTCTTTGCTTGATCCATTTTGAACTTCTTCAAAACTTTATCAAGGTATGTGCCTTGTGAAAGTCCAATTAAGTGTCTTGATCTATATCTATAGATCTTCATGCCTAATATATAAGAAGCTTCACCGAGGTCTTCCATAGAAAAATTCTTATTCAAGTATCCTTTTATGCTATTCAAAAATTCAGTACCATTTCCGATCAACAATATGTCATCTACATATAATATTAGAAATGCTACAGAGCTCCCACTCACTTTCTTGTAAATACAGGCTTCTCCAAAAGTCTGTATAAAACCATATGCTTTGATCACACTATCGAAGCGTATATTCCAACTCCGAGAGGCTTGCACCAGACCATAAATGGATCGCTGGAGCTTGCACACTTTGTTAGCACCTTTTGGATCGACAAAACCTTCTGGTTGCATCATATACAACTCTTCTTTAAGATATCCATTAAGGAAAGCAGTTTTGACATCAATTTTCCAAATTTCGTAATCATAATGCGGCAATTGCTAACATGATTCAGACGGATTTAAGCATCGCTACGGGTGAGAAGGTGTAACACCCCGGATGTAATTTACCTTATATGTATCCCAACTCTTGTCGTTTCCGGCCGAAGTTATTTTATTTTCTTCGGTGTCTGGTTTTTGTCTCTGTGTGTTGTTGCCTTTGTCATGCATCTCATATCATGTCATCATGTGCATTGCATTTGCATACGTGTTCGTCTCATGCATCCGAGCATTTTCTCCGTTGTCCGTTTTGCATTCCGGCGCTCCTATCTCCTCCGGTGCCCCTTTCTACCTCTTTTCGTGTGTGGGGGTTAAATATTTCCGGATTGGACCGAGACTTGCCATGCGGCCTTGGTTTACTACCGGTAGACCGCCTGTCAAGTTTCGTGCCATTTGGACTTCGTTTGATACTCCAACGGTTAACCGAGGGACCGAGAAGGCCTCGTTTGTGTTGCAGCCCAACACACCTCAAATTTGGCCCAAAACCCATCTAAACATCTCCCATCATCTAGAGTGTTCGATCACGATCGCGTGGCCGCAAACCGCACTCCATTTGGAGCTTCCTAGCTCCCTCTATGCCTATATATAGATCCCCTTCCAAAAATCTCGGGTAAACCCTAGACCTTTCCTCTCCATGCGCCGCCGGACAAATCTCTGTCCGCCGGACAATGTCCATTTCACCCCGCCGCCGCCACATGGCACTCTCGGATTCGTCCGCCGCCCGCGCCCCACATCGTCGCGCCTCCCACCGCGCCGGCCCGCGAGGCCCGGGGCAGGCCCCCGCGGCCCAACCGGCGCCCGCCGCCGCCTGCCTTTCTTCCTCACCCGAGCTGTTGAGCTTCGGCCACCGCCGCTCGCTCTGGCCGGCCCCATCTCTGGCAGCCGCCGCCCCACCTCGCCTCCGCCACCCGGCGAGCCGCCGCGCCACCTCGACGCCGGCCACCTCCTCCGCTCTGCCTCGTGCCGCCCTTGCCGCCGGTGACCGCCGCCCGTCGTCCTACTCCTCCGACGGATCTCCACCGCCGTCGAATTCAAGCTCCAGCGACGTTCATCCTCGGTTCGCGCGCCGGTGAACAGTGCGTGCTACAGTGCTCGGCCAGATCTCAGATCCAAAAACCCTAGGGTTGACTTTCCCCTCTCCCTTTATTTTTTTGCAATCTTCATCATGTCGTAACTCCGCATCTGTAGTTCCGATTTGTGCGTGTAGCATATCAAAATGTTCGTATCTACGAGTACATCATTTCATCTCATTGGATCATTTTCATTTGAGCTCATCTTGATGCCTGAAATGCTGTTAGAAGAGGGCTATGTGGTGAATCTGTCAGATCTGTTTCATCAAATAGTTATTTGTCATTTTTGCCATGATTAATGTGTGCATGATATGCTCCTAAGCTCTACATGTGTTTTTTTATATGCCATGGCATCTTTACAGAGGTGCTTACCATGTATTTTTTGTGATATTTGTGGTGACTAGCACAAGCTTGCAAAGTCCTTGTCCTGATTTTGTTATTATGCCATATGTTCATGTTGTTTCCTAGTGATCTGTGCCTCTTTTGAGGATGATCAGTAAGGATAATTTGTTAACATTGTGGTGCTTTATCCATCCATGTCTTTGTTTGCATTTATGGAGCAACCTATCTTGAGTCAATCGAGCTCTACTTTTGCTATATCGTGAATCCTGGCAGATTGTTGACATGATTAGCGATTTTGCCGAGGATGTTGCTATTGATCCGTGCATGCTATGTTGTTGTTCTTGCCATGTCTAGCTCTGTATGTGTCTAGCTCTGTATGTTGTTGTTCTTGCCATGTCTAGCTCTTTATCCATCCGTGCATGCTGATATGCCATGTATTCTTGATGGGTGTATGCTTAGTTTGTCATGCCATGCTCTGTAGTGAGTGCATCGAGCTCGTAAACATGCCTACTCGTTAACTGATTTGCATGCTCAAGTTTTTCACTAAGTTTGAGATCTTTTTATGTTTTTGCCATGTTGACATGCTTGAAATTGTATTTTCTGATCCCTTTTGGCTCAAGGTCACTAAGGGACTTTTGTTAAGTGCTTTGAGTAGCTTCATTCCATGCCTTGCTTTGCCATGTCAAGTTCCTGTAGCATGTAGTTTTCATGCTCTAAAGTGTGCTTCCTGATGATAAATTCCAGACTTGTGTTAATTTCACTGTGTCTGAAACCTGTTATCATTTGCACTTTTGCCATGCTTGCTTGAACCTGTTAATGGATGAATTAGCCGTAGCTCAGTGTTCATTTTTTGTCAATCTTCATAAGTGGATCCATGCCATGTATTTTTTTGTTATGTTTGAGTGTTGTAGCATATTTATCTTGATGCATTTAGTTGGTTATTTGCTGATTATTGCAGACCGGTGCCATATTTGTTTTGCTTGCCATTTCCAAACTGTGCATCCAATTCCGGTGATCTTTATATAGATTTCAACCGAAATCACCTCACCTTTCCAGTGGCACTCTTGGATTTCCAAGTTGAGGCCAGGTTCTATCATTCTTTGTCAAATCTTGCATATGCATCACATACCGCATCCCGCATATCATACCACGTTTGCATCATGTTGTTTGAGCATTGCACGTGGTTGATTGTGTTCCGTTTGCTTGTTGTTCTTTTTTGGGTAGAGCCGGGAGACGAGTTCGTGAACGAGGAGCCCGTTGAGTTCTCTTACGAGGATCAAGTCAACTCTGACAACTTTGCAGGTAAGATGATCATACCCTCGAAATCACTTCTATCTTTGCTTGCTAGATGCTCGCTCTTTTGCTATGCCTATGCCACGATACCTACCACTTGCTTATCATGCCTCCCAAATTGCCATATCAAACCTCTAACCCACCATGTCCTAGCAAACCGTTGATTGGCTATGTTACCGCTTTGGTCAGCCCCTCTTATAGCGTTGCTAGTTGCAGGTGAAGTTTGGAGATCGTTCCTTGTTGGAACATTGTTTATTGTTGGGATATCACCTTATTATCTTGTTATCTTAATGCACCTATATACTTGGTAAAGGGTGGAAGGCTTGGCCTTTTCCCTAGTGTTTTGTTCCACTCTTGCCGCCCTAGTTTCCGTCATATCGGTGTTATGTTCCCAGATTTTGCGTTCCTTACGCGGTTGGGTTATAATGGGAACCCCTTGATAGTTCGCCTTGAATAAAACTCCTCCAGCAATGCCCAACCTTGGTTTTACCATTTGCCACCTAGCCTCTTTTTCCCTTGGGTTTCCGGAGCCCAAGGGTCATCTTTATTTAAACCCCCTGGGCCAGTGCTCCTCTGAGTGTTGGTCCGACCGAGTAGACTGCGGGGCCACCTCGGGGCAACTTGAGGGTTGGTTTTACTCATAGGATGTCTCATCTGAGTGTGCCCTGAGAACGAGATATGTGCAGCTCCTATCGGGATTTGTCGGCACATTCGGGCGGTGTTGTTGGGCTTGTTTTACCATTGTCGAGGATGTCTTGTAACCAGGATGCCGAGTCTGATCGGAATGTCTCGGGAGAAGGAATATCCTTTGTTGACCGTGGGAGCTTGTGATGGGCTAAGTTGGGACTCCCTTGCAGGGATTTTGAACTTTCGAAAGCTGTGCCCGCGGTTATGGGCAGATGAGAATTTGTTAATGTCCGGTTGAAGATAACTTGAAACTTAACTTAATTAAAATGAATCAACCGCGTGTGTAACCGTGATGGTCTCTTCTCGGTGGAGTCCGGGAAGTGAACACGGTGTTGGAGTAATGTTTGACGTAGGTTGTTCTAGGATCACTTCTTGATCATAGTTGTTCGTCCATGCTTTGCCTTCTCTTCTCACTCTCATTTGTGTATGTTAGCCACCATATATGCTAGTCGCTTGCTGCAGCTCCACATCATACCTTGCTTTCCTATAAGCTTAAATAGTCTTGATCGCGAGGGTGCGAGATTGCTGAGTCCCCGTGACTCACAGATTACTTCCAAACCAGATGCAGGGACCGATGATACCGTTCCAGACGATGCGCTTGAGCTCAAGTGGGAGTTCGATGAAGACTCTCGCCGTTACTATGTGTCTTTCCCAGATGATCAGTAGTGGTGCCCAGTTGGGGCGATCGGGGACTTTGTCACATGTGGGGGTTGATCTTTATTTTGGTACCGTAGTCGGACCATGAGTGTATTGGATGATTGTAATGTTATTCATGTATTTGTGTTACGTGGCGAGTGTAAGCCAACTATGTATCCTTTCCCCTTTTATATATTTACATGGGTTATTGTGAAGATTACCTTACTTGCGACATTGCTTTCAATGCGGTTATGCCTCTAAGTCGTTCTTCGACACGTAGGAGATATAGCCGCATCGATGGTGTTACAGAAGGTCTCATCGTAGTCAACTCCTTGAACTTGTCGAAAACCTTTTGTAACAAGTCGAGCTTTGTAGACAGTAACATCTCTATGGCCTGCCGATCATCAGGAAAGTCAACCAAAATCCATACTTTGTTCTCATACATGGATCCGATCTCAGATTTCATGGCCTCAAGCTATTTTGTGGAATCTGGGCTCATCATCGCTTCCTCATAGTTTGTAGGTTCGTCATGGTCAAGTAACATGACTTCCAGAACAGGATTACCGTACCACTCAGGTGCGGATCTTACTCTGCTTGACCTACGAGGTTTGGTAATAACTTGATCAGAAGTTTCATTATCATCATCATTAACTTCCTCACTTACTGGTGTATGAATCACTGGAACTGATTTCTGTGATGAACTACTTCCCAATAAGGGAGAAGGTACAATTACCACGTCAAGTTCTACTTTCCTCCCACTCACTTCTTTCGAGAGAAACTCCTTCTCTAGAAAGGATCCATTCTTAGCAACGAATATCTTGCCTTCGGATCTGTGATAGAAGGTGTACCCAACAGTCTCCTTTGGGTATACTATGAAGACACATTTCTCTGATTTGGGTTCGAGCTTATCAGGTTGAAGCTTCTTCACATAAGCATCGCAGCCCCAAACTTTAAGAAACGATAACTTGGGTTTCTTGCCAAACCAGAGTTCATAAGGTGTCGTCTCAACGGATTTAGATGGTGCCCTATTTAACGTGAATGCAGCCGTCTCTAAAGCATAACCCCAAAACGATAGTGGTAATCAGTAAGAGACATCATAGATTGCACCATATCTAGTAAAGTACGATTACGATGTTCGGATACACCATTATGCTGTGGTGTTCCGGGTGGCGTAAGGTGCAAAACTATTCTGCATTGTTTCAAATGAAAACGAAACTCATAACTCAAATACTCTCCTCCATGATCAGATCGTAGAAACTTTATTTTCTTGTTACGATGATTTTCCACTTCACTCTGAAATTCTTTGAACTTTTCAAATGTTTCAGACTTATGTTTCATTAAGTAGATATACCCATATCTGCTCAAATCATCTGTGAAGGTGAGAAAATAACGATATCCGCCACGAGCCTCAATGTTCATTGGACCACATACATCAGTATGTATGATTTCCAATAACTCTGTTGCTCGCTCCATTATCCTGGAGAAGGGAGTTTTAGTCATCTTGCCCATGAGGCATGGTTCACAAGTACCAAGTGATTCATAATCAAGTGATTCCAGAAGTCCATCAGAATGAAGTTTCTTCATGTGATTTACACCAATACGACCTAAACGACAGTGCTACAAATAAGTTGCACTATCATTATCAACTCTGCATCTTTTGGCTTCAATACTATGAACATGTGTATCACTACTATCAAGATTTTGTAAAAATAGACCACTCATCAAGGATGCATGACCATAAAAGATATAACTCATATAAATACAACAAGCATTATTCTCTGATTTAAATGAGTAACCATATCGCATCAAACAAGATCCAGACATAATGTTCCTGCTCAACACTGACACCAAATAACAATTTTTTAGGTCTAAAACTAATCCCGAAGGTAGATGTAGAGGTAGCGTGCCGACTCACATCGACTTTGGAACCGTTTCCCATGCGCATCGTCACCTCATCCTTAGCCAATCTTCGCTTAATCCGTAGCCATGTTTCAAGTTGCAAATGTTAGCAAATGAACCAGTATCAAATACCCAGGCACTACTGCGAGCATTAGTAAGGTACACATTACTAACATGTATATCAAATATACCTTTCACTTTGCCATCCTTCTTCTCCACCAAATACTTGGGGTAGTTCCGCTTCTAGTGACGAGTCCCTTTGTAGTAGAAACACTCAGTTTCAGGCTTAGGTTCAGACTTGGGTTTCTTCACTTGAGCAGCAACTAGCTTGTTGTTCTTCTTGAAGTTCCCCTTCTTCCCTTTACCCTTTTTCTTGAAACTAGTGGTCTTTTTGACCATCAACACTCAATGCTCTTTCTTGATTTCTACCTCCGCAGCCTTTAGCATTGCGAAGAGCTCGGGAATAGTCTTATCCATCCCTTGCATATTATAGTTCATCACAGAGCTCTTGTAGCTTGGTGGCAGTGGTTGAAGAACTTTGTCAATGACACTATCATCAGGAAGATTAACTCCCAGCTGAGTCAAGTGGTTGTGGTAACCAGACATTCTAAGTATATGTTCACTAACAGAACTATTCTCCCCCATTTCGCAGTTGTAGAACTTATTGGAGACTGATAATCCCCAAGTGCAGGGAATCATCGTAGCAATTTCCAAAGGTGGAAGTGATAAGTATGGAGTGTCGAACCCACAAGGAGCTAAAGGTAAGATCAATATTCTCTCAAGTCCTATCTGCCACTGATATGACTCTACGTACACCGAACGTTTGCTTCCAACTAGAAACGAGAAATAAAACTACGTTGTGGGTATGAAGAGGATAACTTTGCATGGTATCGAAGAGCTAAAATATGAAAGTAGGTGTTGTTATCATAAAGTTAGAATATATTACTAAATATTTTAAATAGCGAGTGTGGAATAATGATGGGTCGGTGTGCGGAATTGTCCTAAGCAATTGTTAACAAGACCGATAGTCGTCATTGCAATTTCATATGAGGGAGAGGCATAAGCTAACATACTTTCTCTTCTTGGATCATATGCACTTATGATTGGAACTCTAGCAAGCATCCGCAACTACTAAAGATCATTAAGGTAAAACCCAACCATAGCATTAAAGCATCAAGTCCCCTTTATCCCATACGCAACAACCCCCTTAATCGGGTTTATGCTTCTGTCACTCAAGCAACCCACTATAAGCGAATCATGAACGTATTGCAACACCCTACAGCGGGAATCCCTCATGCTTGTGCGACACGGAGGGCACAATAGGACAGCACAAAAATAAAACATACAACTCATACCAATCTAGATCATCAATCAACCCAAAGACAAAGGACATCTACTCAAAACATCATAGGATGGCAACACATCATTGGATCATAATATGTGGCATAAAGCACCACGTTCGAGTAGGGATTACAGCAGGGTGCGGGAGAGTGGACCGCGTAAAAGAGATGATGATGGTGATGTTGATGAAGACGATCACCACGGCGATGATTCCCCTCCCGATGGCACTCCAGCGCCACCGAGAGAGAAGAGGAGAGGTTCTCCCCCTTGTGCTTCCTCCTCCATGGCCTCCCCCTGGATGGGGAGAGGTTCTTCCTCTGGATCTTGGCCTTCGTAGCGATGATGGCCCCTCCGAGATAGTCCTCCATGGCCTCCGGTGATGATGGCCCCCTCTGGCAGGGTGCCAGAGAGGGCCAGGATTGATTTCTCATGGCTACAGAGGCTTGTGGCAGCGGAACTTCTGATCTAGGTTATTTTATGGAGCTTTGGGCATTTATAGGAGAGGTTGGCATCGAGAACAAGTCAGGGGGCCCCATGAGAAGTCCAATAGGCACAGGGGCGTGCCTTCCACCCTCGTGGGGCCCACGGGACTCCCCTCCGGTAGATTTTTGTTCCAGTATTTTTTATATTTTCTAGAAAATTCTCCGTTGATTTTCATCGCATTCCGAGAACTTTTATTTCTGCACAAAAACAACACTATGGTGGTTCTGCTGAAAACAGCATCAGTTCGGGTTAGTTCTAATCAAATCATACCAAAATCATATAAACTATTGTAAACATGGCATGAATACTTCATAAATTATAGACATGTCGGAGATGTATCAGCATCCCCAAGCTTAATTCCTGCTCGTCCTCGAGTAGGTAAATGATAAAAGAAATAATTTATGAAGTGTGAATGCTAGCAAGTGCATAAATTTCATCAATGATAGTTCCAATCACTTTTTCTAGCATTATCATATATCATAACAATAGCTCAACTCATAAAACTTCTCATGATCAAGTAACAAGCTATTCATATGTTAAAGTATAGATCATAAACTTTCTTGAGAACTAACAAACCGTGCTCTTAGTCATCAAACAATTGCAATTCATCTTATTTTTAGGAAGAGTCTATGTAAGAGCTTTGATTCGGCATACTCCACATACTCAACTATCATTTAATCTTTCACAATTGCTAACACTCATGTGATATTTATGGGTTCAAAGTTTTAATTGGACACAGAGAAAGATAGGGGCTTATAGTTTTGCTTCCCAACCTTTTACCTCAAGGGTAGTGTCAAGAATAATAATTTATGAGAACCTACATCCAAGTGGATATATATATCCGGACCGATCCAACACAAAGTGCTTTCCAAAGGATAAAGTGTAAAAAGGAAAGGTGATGACCACCATGACTCCTGTATAACGGTAGAAGATAAAAGTAAAAGATAGGCCCTTTGTCGGGGGTTGGGTGTGACATATGCCAAAGGATGGCTTATCATGGTGGGAGCGAGTAGAACGTCGCCGGTGCCTAGAAGCGGGATTAGGCGTAGACACGAACGCCGGTGTACTTTACCCAGGTTCGGGGCTCTCCTAGGAGATAACACCCCTAGTCCTGCTCTACGGGGTCTCCGCATGATCACTAAGGCAAAGTGAGTACAAGGGTGCTCCTCGAGCTGTATGTTGGAGGTAGGAGAAGGCAAGGCTAGCTTTATCCTTTCTATATCTCTGGTCTAGTTCTAATGGGTCCGAACCCTTTGCATGGGTGCCCTGGGGGTTTATATAGGCCTATCCCCAGGGGTACAAGGGTAATATGACTGGCCGCAGGCCCAGCCGTCAGTCTCTTCGGCCGCCGACTTCTCCGCCGACTGCTGGGGCCCCGCCGACTGGTCTGGTACGGAGCCGATAGGTCGTACCCGCCGCTTGGCGGTCTTGCCGGCTGCAGATCATTGTAGCCGCACTTCTAATGACGCAGGCTTGGTCGAAGGATCATGGCTACAGCACCGCCGTCATGGCAGGCGATTACTGTAGCCACTCCCCGTCTTGTCTGGTTAATGGCGCGTGGGGCCCGTGGGAGGAGCACGCCGACTCCTAGGGGCCGACTCCCATCGGGTCCGATTGGTAGGGCTCTTCGCCGTCTTCTGGACTCTCGCTGACTAGTGGGGCTCGTCGTCCTTGGGCCATACAGACAGGCCATCGTGGGAGCAGGACTCCGCCTGCCCGTGGTGACGTCAGGGCTGGCATGGCAACTGTGCCGCGCCGGGCGGGGCTCCTCCTTGGTACAACGCACTGTGACCGCGCCAGCCCTTAGGAAGGGGAAGGGATGGGCTACACTCTAGCCATCCCCCGCCCTGTCCCCCTTGATGTGGGTACGAGCTTTGAATGGGCCGCGGGCCGACTCCTCAGAGCCGGCTTCTCTGGAAGCCGCCTGGCAGGAGTCGGCTCGTCTCGACCTCGCCTTCTGGACTCGGCCATCTACGGGCAGCCGATACTTCTCCAGCTGGCTTCTAGAAGGCGGCTCTTTACCTTGGCATCCTAAGGGGCGCGATCAGCCCTGATGTCTTGAAAGGTTATGGGCGTCGGGTTGGCCTACCCGTTGCCCATTACTCCGACAGTAGTCCCCGAAGCTGGTGAGGCATCGCGGGCGACTGGTCGAGGAGCCTCAGCAGTTTCCTTTCTCCAAGTGCTTGAGACGAAGCTTCGTTCGGCTTCTGCTGGGCCGACTGGCAGGAGTCGGACTCGCCCAATCTGACTTGTCCAAAATTTTCGAACGCCTCAGCGGGGTCCAAGTGGCGTGCTAGCTAAGCTTCCGGGCCACCGCCCGTTTCGGGCCTGTCACATGGCGATGAGCGGCCGGGCCAGTCTGCCCACCAACAAGCGCGACAGGACACGCCTATAGGCGGGGCCCACCACTACCATGCCACGGCACGCGCGCGGATCCACTGCGGCTTGGGCGGACGGTTGAGATTCCCGCGGAGTTACTACGCAGTAACTTTGCACGATATACGTGGGAGGTGTGGGGTAGTGGGCGCAGTAAATCCCACACCCGCCCCCTCGGCTTCGCAGCCCACTGGTCTATAAGTAGGGGGAGGAGGGGGAGCGGCACAGCACGCGCGCCCCTCCTCCCCACCGCTTCCTCCTCTTCTTCCTCTCACCGCCGTGCCACAAGCCACGCCGAGCGCCACCGTGACCCATTCCCGATGAGCTCTTCTTCCGCCGCCATGCCCCCCGCGGTGCACTCCGGCATCTAGGACGGTTCAGAGGTCCACGATGATCACATAGATTTCCTCCACATGACACGGCGGCTGCCTGGAAAGGACTTCGTGAGGGTCCGCCTCACGCCGAAGAAGGTAATCTCGCCGGCGCCGGAGGAGGGCGAGCGGGTCATCTTCGGCTCGCACTGCCTACGCGGTCTTGGCCTTCCGGCGAGCGGCTTCTTCCGCGCATTTCTTGAATTCTATGGTCTCCAGCCGCACCACCTCACCGCCAACACAGTGGTGCTACTATCCGCCTTCGTCGCCTTGTGCGAAGGCTTCCTCGGCGTTCTCCCCACCATCGAGCTCTGGGGGGAGTTCTTCTACTCCAAGCTCGGCAACCAAGCCGCAGGCGTGCCGACTCAGTGCGGCGCATTCATCGTCGTGCGGATATCGGGGGCCGTCAACCCATTTCCCCCCATCCAACTGATAAAGTCGGTGAAGATGTGGCAGCGGTCGTACTTCTACGTGAAGAGCGTCTTCGCGGAGGGCGACTGGGTCAATCTGCCGGCCTACGTGGCCGGCCCGCCAGCTTGGAGGTAGCCTAACTGGTCGTATCGGGCCAGGACGCTGATGCCCGTAGGAGCCGGCGCCATCGCGCGACTCCGAGTGCTGACGCAGTCGGAGGGCCTGACCGGGCCAGATTTGCTGGCTGCCTTCGTAGTGCGCCGAGTGCTCCCACTCCAAAGTCGCCCCCACATGATTTGCCAGATGAGCGGGCATCGAGACCCGAGTCGTCTGTGCACCAAGCAGATGCCTCACGCGGAGGTAGCCCACATGGTGAACTACCTTGCGAACTGCGAGCTCATGGGAGAGAGGCAGTTCGGCAAGGAGCCGTATTCACGCGCCAACCCTCCGCCCATGGTGAGTTGTTTCTTTTCCTTTTTCTTTGACTCCTTTGCCGCCGAGTCCGTCTTGGCCAATCTGACCAATCGGCTTTGGTTAGAACCCCCCTCCATCCGGCAGCCGGCACCGTGGGGCCGGCCCATGAATTCCTACCCAACCGGGCGGAGAGCGACGTCGACGACCCCGACTTGGGGGCGGCGGCCTTGGAGGACGACACCGAGGGAGGAAGCAGCAAAGTGGGCGGCCCGAGGCTCGGGGCCAGTTTCGAGGACTGGCCTGACGATGACGCGGAGGAGGTCACCCCACGCCACCAGCCAGGAGCTGGCCAGCCTGGCGCAAGCTCTTCTGCCGCGCCGGACGCCTAAGGCGGCGCGAAGAAGCGCAGGGCCGCGCCGAGCCTGTTCGGCAGCCGGCCGAAGAAGCCCAAGGGCTCGGCCGCGGCGACCAAGCGGGACGAGGCGGCTGCAAAGGCTCACCGCTTCCGCAAGGAAGTGAAGAAGCCGCTGCTGGTCTCCGCGTAAGTGCTAGCTTTCTTGCACTTTCATTTTTTCTTTCATTGATTTTTTCTGAGTTTGCTTGCTTGTCGCCCTTGGGTCAGGGCTCCCCTCTCTCTTGACAAGGTCGCTGCCGCCTCCATCGTGGGGTCGGCGGAGACTTCCGCCACCACTCGGCGGATTGACCCTACCGCCGACCTCCAGGAGGCGACAGAGCGGAACGCACGAGAGGTGCGTGAAGAGCAGGAAGCCACCTGCCTGAAGAAGGCGGAGGCTGGGAAGGCGAAGGCCGCCACCAAGAAGAGACTGGCGGAGGCCGAGGCCGCCGATGCACTGAAGAAGCGAGCTGAAGAAGCCGCGCACCGCTAGTCAACGGTTTTTGTTATTCCTCTGAACTCCGCGGTGCCACCCCCGGAGTTCACGGCGCAAACTTGGGAGGCCGGCGGCGAGAACCCAGTCATGGAGAGGGATGGCGGCGACACCGCCACGCCGGACGTGACCGTGCCGCCACCGCCGCCATCTGGGAGCGCGCAAGGCGAGCAATCGGTGGACCCGCCGGTGCCGCCGACTGTAGACGAGGTGGTGGCGGGCCTAGTTCTCCAGGTCGGCGTGCCGATGCGTCGCCGTCTTGCGAAGGCGGCTTCGACGCCGCGAGCTCCACGATCCTGGACACCGAAGCGACGAGCGCCGCGCCCACTGGGTGGGTGCGGGGAGGCGGGACGGGCCCATTGAACCGGGCGCTTCTGGACGTCCAAGCCAGGCTCCGAGCCGAGGGCGATGCCATCAAGAACTGTACCAAGGCGTATCTGGCATCGCGAGAAGCCATCCGGGTACGTCCCCTTCTTCTTTGTCTCTGTTTCTTGTTCTTCTCGGTGGGGGCGCGCCAGCGCACCCACTGGGTGTAGTCCCCGAGTTTCGGGCCAGCTGCTGAGCAGGCGGCTCGGAACTCTGATCGGCGAGTTCCAAGTACTAATACTTGTCTGAAATTTTGTCACATGACTACCACAATCTTCGCGTGACCACCTTCAATGCCAACGTCGAGGAGCTGGCCAAGCAGACCGCCGACTTGTCGGAAAGCCGGAGTGAGTCCTCTTCCTTCTCTGCGAGGGCGCGCTGGCACACCCGCGGGTTGTAGTCCCCGAGATTCGGGCCGACTGCTGAGCAGTTGGGCCGGATCTCCCCGGCGACTATTCTTTTTTGTTGGTAACTAACACCTTGTTCCGCTCTTTCCTTTGCAGAGGCCAACGCCACCCTGCAGCAGCAGCTGGGCGAGGCCAACACTGCCCTGCGCACCAAGGAGGAGGAGTGCGGCCAGCTGGCTGAGGAGCGTGACCGGCTGGCCACGCAGCTGGCGGAGCAGAAGGAGCTGCTCAAGAAGGCCCAAAAAGAGGCGGAGGACAAGGAGACCGCCCAGCTTGCCGAATTCGCGTCCGAGCGCTCCTCCTGGACCGACAAGGAGGCGATGATGTCCTCCGGCTTCCATGAGATCGAGGATCTCGTCAATGGTGAGCCTCTCCTCACTTTTCTTCTTTGAGTTGCCGGCTGTTGGTCGAGCTGGCTTCTAAGCTCTAATTTGGTTCTTTGCCTTCCTGTCCTGGCAGACTTCTTCCCTGGCCACTCGGATGCCGCCAACCAGGCCATCGAGGCTTATCATGAAGGGCGGAGGGCGGATGGCGCGAAGATCGCTGCTGACTCCCCCCAAACCCTTAACAAGCAGATCCTGAGCATTGAGGCTCGTCCTCGGCCGGCCCACCGGATGCTACGCTGGCTTCAACGTGTCGGCACCCAGGCGATCGCCGCCCTGTGGCCGGATATGCAGGCACCGCGCACCCCAAGTCGGACTGCCGACTGGCTGGAGGTAGCGGCTGGCCGCCTTGAAGCCTGGAAGGGCTCTTTGGCCCGGGCTGGAGCACGCCGGGCCTTAGAGTTCGTCAAGGCATGGTATCCTGGGCTGAGTCTAGCCCAGCTAGCCACGTTCCGGCTTGAAGCTCAGGTGGAGTCGGCGGTCGTGGAAGATGACCTCATCAAGCATGCGTCGTCGATCTCCGAGTACACTGACACCAACATCTTCGTCCTGGAGCGGGCTGAGAATGGCGATGAGGCGCCGCCGGAATGGTTCGGGATGAATCCGGCTGACGGCGAGGATTCAGTGGAGGTGATCGACTCCAGTGGTGAGGAAGAAGGCGGGGCGGAGGAGGAAGGCGAAGGGGAGGCGCCGGAGGTTGGAGTGGACGACCAGCCTCAGCTCGACCGCGCCTCCAACAATGAGCCGCGCCCAACTGAGCCGGCTACCACTGGGGGCGACCAAGCGGAGACTTCCCAGCCGGCCGCTCCACCAGCAGGCGTCGCCGATTCCGCCGTTCCACCAAGCCCGCCTGCTGCTTCCTAGGCTGCCACTTTGTTTATACCTGCTTATCGGTCTCGATGAACTTTGTTAATTTTGCACAATTCCACCCGCGGGGTGTATCTTGAACTGTTGTTTGAAGATTGGTCAAGGGCCTTTGCTATGTAAATACATTCCGAGTTCTATCTCTTCTTGCCTATTGCTCTTTGGCTTTTTCCTTTGCCGCCTTCCCTTGGTTGCCGTCTTGCCAGTCAGACAGCCACTCTACGGATTGTTGCTGGGTCAAGTACTTAGCTTCTTTTGGGAAGGCAAGTACTTAGCCGTTTAGAGTTCTTTGGCAAATTAAGTAGAACAAGGCGAGCCGACTACTCAACAGTCGGTCGTAAGAGGCGGGAAGCCGGCTTAGACTATGCCCATGCATGTGTCCTTATCCATTTTTCATATGGGCACCCTTTCTACCTTACTCCTGCCCACCGTCCAGTCGCTCTGCGAGCTGCGGCTTCTAGCAGGAGACGGCTTAGGTGCCACACATTACTTGTCCGGCTGCAGGAAGCATTTCGTAGTGCAAGGCGGCAAGTCCCCGGGCCGACTAGTCGGACTTGGTGCCAAGCGGCATAAAAAATAATACACTTATGGGCATGATTCTTATCATATTGATAAAAGAGGGCAGTCCCCGAGCTCGTCTCGGGGGACCCAGAGTCTTCGTACTTAATACAAAAGGTAGCGCGGTACATACTGCTTTAACTGTAAAATCTTCGGAGGAGGTTTGCGTTCCACGGTCATTCCGTCTCCTTGCCGGAGTCGTCCCTCTTGCGCGCTCAAGGCTTCTGAGCGTTGATCGGGTAGTAGGAGTCATTGCTTAGCACTTTGCTGATGACGAAGGGGCCTTCCCAAGGCGCTGAGAGCTTGTGCTGACCGGCTGTTCGCTGGATCAGCCGGAGCACAAGGTCTTCCAGTTATAATATCGGCGCAGGCTCTGCTGGTAGATGCTGGACCGACTGAGTGCTAACAGCCGGCCCTCTTCCAGCAGATCGACGCCGTCTTGACGTGCTTCTTCTGCCTCCTCTTTGGTGTACATGGTGACTCGAGGGGAGTCGAACTCTATGTCTATTGGGATGACGGCTTCGGTACCATAGACAAGGAAGAAGGGCGTGAAGCCGGTTGACTTGTTTGGAGTTGTGCGCAGGCTCCAGAGGACGGCCGGCAGCTCGTCGAGCCAATAGCCGGCCGAACGCTCCAGAGGCTCGACCAATCGAGGCTTGATGCCGGACAAGATGAGGCCGTTTCCTCGCTCTACTTGTCCGTTTGACTGCGGATGGGCAACAGACACTAAGTCCAGTCTGATGCCCCACGTCACGCAGAAACGGGCCAAGGCGCCTTTGGCAAAGTTTGTGCCGTTGTCGGTGATGATGATGTGCAGTATGCCGTATCTGATGGTGATGTCGGAGATGAAAGTCACAGCAGTCGGACCATTCAGCTTCTTGATTGGTTTGGCCTCTATCCACTTGGTGAACTTGTCTACCGCGACAAGCAGATGGGTCATGCCGCCTCGCGCTGTTTTGAATGGTCCCACCATGTCCAGGCCCCAGACAGCAAAGGGCCAGGCAATGGGAATAGTCTTGAGCGCAGAAGGCGGCTGATGTGGCTTGGAACAAAACTTCTGGCACCCTTTGCATTTTTGGACCAATTCCTTGGCGTCTTCAAGAGCAGTCGGCCAAAAGAAACCATGGCGAAAGGCTTTGGCGACGAGTGCTCTTGAAGCCGCGTGGTGGCCACACTCGCCTTGATGGATGTCTTTGAGAATTGCTTGGCCTTGCTCCGGCTCCACGCAGCGCTGGTAGACACCAGTGACACTGCGCCTCACGAGCTCTCTGTTGACAATGGTGTAGGCTGCTGCCCGACGTTGCACTTGCGGGCCGAGATCTCATTAGTTGGTAGCTCTTTGTTCACCAAAAAACTGAGGATGGGCTGGGCCCATGAAGGTGCTGCGACTTCTGCAACTGTCAGGACTGCAACTTGGACAAGGGAGGCTGGGCCGCGAGGCGGCGGGTTGGAGTCGGCAGCCGCTTGCTGTGTCGATGAAGTCCCTGGGCCGATTGGTGCAGTCCTCAGGCCGAGTTCTGAAGTCCCCGGGCGAGTCGCTGCAGTCCCCGGGCCCGGTTCTGAAGTCCCTGGGCCGGGTGCGACTGCTGCGACCCCCGGGCCATCCATCAAAACTCCCGTGCCGGCTGACTGAGCTCTCAAGTCGGATCCGACTGCTTGAGGAGGAGCCGGCACAAAGATAGAATCTGACTCTAGTGATGGCTTGAGAGACGGTTTGAGAAGGCGCTGAAGGGCGACGCCGGTTGGTATTGCTTTACGGGTGGAGCCGATTCATGCCAGGGCGTCTGCTTGGTCGTTGTCGTTTCTTGGCACATGGAGAAACTCTCATCCCTCAAAATATCCACTGAGTTGCTGAACGAGGAAGCAGTAGCTTGCCATGTTTGCATCTTTGGCGTCCCAGTCGCCCGACGACTGCTGGACCACCAAGTCAGAGTCCCCATAGCACAGGATCTGGCGAATACCGAGCTCTTTGGCAAGCCGGAGCCCGTGAATGAGTGCCTCGTATTCGGCGACGTTGTTGGAGGCGGCAAAGTGGATTTGCAGCACATATTTGAGCTTGTCTCCTTTGGGAGAGGTGAGGACGATGCCGGCTCCCAAGCCGGTGCGCATTTTGGAGCCGTCAAAATGCATCCGCCATTGGGTGGAGTCGGGCGCTGGCGGCAAGTACTAGGTCTCAGCCCAGTCGACGAGGAAGTAGGCCAGCGCTTGTGACTTGATGGCGGTGCGAGGCTGGTAGTAGATGGTGTAGGGGGCCAGATCTATGGTCCATCTGGCCACTCGGCCCGAAGCATCCCGGCTTCCAATGATCTCGGCCAGTGGAGCTGTGCAGACCACAGTGATTGGATGCTCTTGAAAGTACGGTTTCAATTTTTTGGCAGCAAAGTGCACACCGTAGCACATCTTCTGGTAGTGGGGGTAGTTTTGCTTAGAGGTCGACAGTACTTCGCTCAAATAATATACCGGTCTCTGGACTGGTAGGGCTTTTCCTTCCTCCTTGCACTCTACCACGATGACTGTGCTGACCACTCGGCTGGTGGCGCCGATGTATAGGAGCATGGGCTCCTTAGGAGTTGGAGCCGCCAGGACAGGTGGAGTAGTCAACATCATCTTCAACTGGAGAAAAGCTTTGTCAGCCTTGTGGTTCCACTCGAAAAAGTGGTCTTCTTCATGAGTTGGTATAGGGGAGAGCCTTCTCGCCCAGCCAACTAATGAATCGGCTGATGGATGCCAAATAGCCGGCGAACTTCTGTACGTCCAGCAGTCGGCTGGGTGCTTCCATCCTCTCAATGGCCTTGATCTTCACAGGGTTGCATTCTATGCCGCGTTCGGAGACCAGGAAGCCAAGAAGCTGGCCGGCTGGTACTCCGAAGACGCATTTCTCTGGGTTGAGCTTGATTTGAAATCGGCGCAAGTTCTCAAAGGTCTCCTTGAGGTCTTCTAGCAGCGTTCCACACTTCTCTGTCTTCACCACCACATAGTCCACGTAAACGTGGGCGTTTCTGCCGAGTTGCTTGAGGAGGCACTTTTGCATGGAATGTTGAAAGGTGGCGCCGGCATTCCTCAAGCCGAACGTCATAGTCAAGTAGCAGAAGGATCCAAATGGCGTGATGAAGGTGGTCTTCAGTTTGTCAGCCGGGTTCAACTTGATCTGGTGGTATCTTGAATATGCATCCACAAAACTCAACAGCTCATATCCGGCTGTGGAGTCAATTACTTGGTCGATTCTTGGTAAAGCAAATGGGTCCTTGGGGCATCCTTTGTTGAGGCCGGTGTAATCAATACACATACACCACTGCTTGTTCTTCTTCAGCACAAGGACCGGGTTGGCCAACCACTCTGGAAAGAACACCTCCATGATGAAGCCGGCTGCCAGCAGCCGGGTAATTTCTTCTCTGACGACTCTTCTCTTCTCTTCTGACAGGCGGTGCAAGGGCTGCCTGACTGGCTTGGCATCAGACCGGATGTGTAATTTGTGCTCGGCGAAATCCGTCGGGACACCTGGCATGTCTTTGGGGGACCATGCGAAGATGTCCCGATTCTCACGGAGGAAATCGACGAGCTCGCCTTCCTATTTGCTGTTGAGGTTTGTACCTATGACAGCATACCTCTCCGGGTGCTCTGGGTCCAAGGGCATCTTCTTTGTTTCTTTGGCTGGCTTGAACGAGCCCTCAGCTTCTGACTCCTTGGGATCGGGCGACATCTCTAGCTGCTTGCTTGCCATCGCCACAACCTGGTCAAGGAGCCGCTTCTCAGCTACGATCACGAGGGACTCGGCCAATCGACTGCTCTCTGCTGCGCAGGTGGACGACTTCTTGTAGTCGCCAGTTATGGTCAGAATTCCCTTGGAAGTCGGCATCTTCATCTTGAGGTAGGCATAGTGGGGAACAGCCATGAACATGGCCAAAGCAGGCCGACCAAGTAACGCATGGTATGGGCTCTCAAGGTCCACCACTTCAAACCATACTGACTCTCAGCGGAAATGATCTTTCTCTCCAAAGAGGACGTCTATCATAATCTTGCCGATTGGTGAGCAGGAAAGGCCAGGAACTATGCCATGGAATACTGTCCGGCTGGGCTGAAGCTGCCTCTGTCTGATTCCTAATTTCTCCATGGTATCCTTGTATAGGATGTTAATGCTGCTGCCGCCGTCTATTAGGACTCGGGAGAAGCGAGCTGCTCGCTTGTCCGTGGCAAAGGTGGCATCCAAAATTAGGGCATAGGAGCCGGGCTTAGGCATCACCTCCGGGTGGTCAGCTCTGCTCCAACTGATGGGCTTTTCAGACCAATGCATGAACTCTGGGGTCTCTGATGCTACCGCATTTACTTCTTGTTGCTACAGCGACCTGCTGCGTCGATCATCGGCCACACTGGTGAAGATGACATAGGCTCCATGCTCTTCTGGGTATTCGTCTTGTATTGCGCCGACTGGTCTGACCACCGGCTGCTAGGGCAGGGGAGGAGGCAGCTGCCCAGCAGGCGGGGGAGGCATGAGGCCGTCTCCCTTGACGATCCTGGTGAGCCTGTGGCACTTCCGAGTGGTGTGGTTGGACAGCTTCGCACCACTATGGAATTTGCAGGGAGCATCCAAAGTCTGCTCATATGAGAAAGCCGGCAACCAGTTGGGCTTGCCGCCATTCTGTCATTTGGGCGGAGGCGGCCCTTCCGGCTGCTAGTCTTCGACTGTTGCCACCTGCCGGCTGGTGGAAGCCGGTTGTGTGGCCCTGCGCTTGTGGTCGTTCTGTTGTTGACGCCGACTGGCGTCTCCAGCCGGGGTTCGTGGAGGCTAAGGAGCCACCTTGCCAGTCGCACTAACTTGGATTTCCGCCTTCATGGAGGAGTCGGCCATGGCATATTTGTCTGCTATGATTAGCAGCTCGTCGAGGGTCTCTGGCTCGTCGCAGTGGAGCTTGTGCTTGAGGAGGGTGCCCTCTCGGCACCCGGCGGTGAAGTATTCGATGGCCTACACCTCGTGCACGGCCTTGCAGGAGTTACAGAGCTCAGCCCGGCGCGTGAGGTATTCGTGAGTTGACTCGTTGGGGCCTTGCACGCACAAGGAAAGCTGGCGAGGTTTGGGAGGCCGCTTGTACGTGCTGGTGAAGTTGCGGACGAAGGCATCGGTGAAGTCGACCCAATTTTTGATGCTACGGGGCTTCAAGCTATTCAGCCAAGTCCGGACCGTGCCCTAGAGCATGAGCAGAACATACTTCACGGCAACACGCTTGTTGCCGTTTGCTATGCTGACTGTTGTGGAGTAGTCAACCAGCCAATCTTCCGGCTTCACAGAGACGGTGTATTTGGGCGTGTCTCTTGGTAGTGTGAACTCTCTGGGAAAGGCTCGTCTCGAATGCGAGGGCCGAAGCACGGCGGGCCCAGCTCATCTTCTTCTTCAAGCACCAGGGATCGGTGGAGACGGTTGATCCGGTGGCGGGCATCATTCTCCCCGACTCCCTCTCATCGGCCAAGATGGTCGCCGAGTGTCGGGTGGTCAACAGGCAGCAGGGAGACTCGCCTTTCCCTGCGAGGGGGAGGAGGCAGACAGTCGTCCTGTCATTCCACTGCTCTTGGGCGGCCGTCTTGGTCGCGCTCTATGGTGATACGAGTCCGACTGTGGCTAGCAGCCAGCTCCTTGTCTTTTCTTCCACGGACGCCACCGGTCGGCGTCCGAGATGTCGCGCCTTGGTCTCGGAGGGGGTGCAGGTCGTCATTCTGCCGACCCAGCGCGTCGGTGCGGCAGTCGGCCTCGTTCAGCTCGGCACCCGCGTCGAGGAGCCGCTGAACGCGCTCCGCCCTCAGGCGATGCTCCTCGCCCTCGAACTTGTCTAGCTCGTCTACTGCCGCTTGGGCAGCTCGGATGTTTTCTGCCAGCGTGGCGTAGACAGAGCGATCTGCCCCGAACAGGTTGGCGATGGCCATGCCGCGCTGCTGGACTACGCCAAGGCGGCTGGGCCCGGTGGGAGCCGGCGTGTCGCCCACAGCGCGGTCCATCTCACGCTGATAGGCCTCCGACAGGCGTCTCATGCTGGCTAGCTTCTTGGCACCTTCAACAAGCTGAAGGCAGCGCGCCTCCAGCGTCTGGGCGTCGGCGTCTTCGGGAATGGGCGCGGTCAGGTCTTGTAGTGCCGCATCAAGCGGGTCGCAAGCACCTCCGTCGGAGTGCTCGCCATGACCGATGACAAGTACGTCTGTGACGGTGCTTCCGCCGCTCTCCGCGCGAGGGAGCGGCTCGTCATAGACCACCACGTTGGTGGGGAACGCGTCGAGTGACACAGTGTCGGAGTCGACCAACATCAGGTCGGTGGAGCCTATGGACTCCAAGTCCACAGCAGGCTCGATGGCGACGTGGAGTTGGTCGAGGAGGCCCGCAAGGAGGCTCTTGGGGTGACCTATGCCCGCGTCGGATGTGGGCTTGTCGGAGAGGCGGACATCGCCAACAAGTTCGGCGAGGCAACTGGCCGCACAGGCGATTTCCGCGCCAAGCAACGCGTCGGCACAGACTCCGTCTGGCCTGCCGGGATGGCTGCGCTCGCCAGGGAGAAAAAGGGTTCCTGTCCAGAACAGGTCTCCGGACGATGGTGCACCTTGTCCCAAGGTGGGCGCCAAATATCGGGGGTTGGGTGCGACATATGCCAAAGGATGGCTTATCATGGTGGGAGCGAGTAGAACGTCGTTGGTGCCCAGAAGCGGGATTAGGCGTAGACATGAACAGAGGCGTACTTTACCCAGGTTCGGGGCTGTCCTAGGAGATAACACCCCTAGTCCTACTCTACGGGGTCTCCGCATGATCACTAAGGCAAAGTGAGTACAAGGGTGCTCCTCGAGCTGTGTGCTGGAGGTAGAAGAAAGCAAGGCTAGCTTTCTCCTTCCTATATCTCTGGTCTAGTTCTAATGGGTCCGAACCCTTTGCATGGGTGCCTTGATGGTTTATATAGGCCTACCCCCCAGGGGTACAAGGGTAATATGACTGGGTGCAGGCCCAGCGTCAGTCTCTTCGGCCGCCGACTACTGGGGCCCGCCGATCGGGGGGCCCCTCCGACTGGTCTGGTACAGAGCCGACAGGCCGTACCCGCCGCTTGGGGGTCTTGCCGGCTGTTGATCACTGTAGCCGCACTTCTAATGACGCAGGCTTGGTCGAAGGATCATGGCTACAGCACCGCTGTCATGGCGGGCGATTACTGTAGCCACTCCCCGTCTTGTCTGGTTAATGGCGTGTGGGGCCCATGGGAGGAGCAGGCCGACTCCTAGGGGCCGACTCCCATCAGGTCCGATTGGTAGGGCTCTTCGCCGTCTTCTGACTCTCGCTGACTGGTGGGGCTCATCGTCCTTGGGCCATACAGACAGGCTGTCGTGGGAGCAGGACTCTGCCTGCCCGTGGTGACCTCAGGGCTGGCATGGCAACAGTGTCGCGTCGGGCGGGGCTCCTCGTTGGTCCAACGCACTGTGACCGCGCTAGCCCTTAGGAAGGGGAGGGGATGGGCTGCACTGTAGCCATCCCCCGCCCTGTCCCCCTTGATGTGGGTACGAGCTTCGAAGGGGCCGCGGGCCGACTCCTCAGAGCCGGCTTCTCTGGAAGCCGCCTGGCAGGAGTCGGCTCGTCTCGACCTCGCCTTCTGTACTCAGCCGTCTACGGGCAGCCGGCTATTTCTCCAGCTGGCTTCCAGAAGGCAGCTCTTTACCTTGGCATCCTGAGGGGCGCGGTCATCCCTGATGTCTTGAAAGGTTATGGGCGTCGGGTTAGCCTACCCGTGGCCCATTACTCCGACACCCTTCGCAGAGGGAAGCAGAGGTTGTCTTGCGCTTTTATGGTTGGATGCACAAAATCTTAATGCAAAAAACGTCACTTTATATTGCCACTTGTGATATGGACCTTTATTATGCAGTTCGTCGCTTTTATTTCTTCCACATCACAAGATCGTATAAAGCTTATTTTCTCCACATTAATAGATCATACATATTTAGAGAGCAATTTTTATTGCTTGCAACAATGAAAACTTACTAGAAGGATCTTACTCAATCCATATGTAGATATGGTGGACTCTCATGGCAAAACTGGGTTTAAGGATATTCGGAAGCACAAGTAGTATCTCTACTTGGTGCAAAGAATTTGGCTAGCATGAGGGGGAAAGGCAAGCTCAACATGTTGGACGATCCAAGACAATATAATGTTTCTGATATAGAAAAACATAACCCATTAAGTTGTCTTCCTTGTCCAACATCAACCTTTTAGCATGTCATATTTTAATGAGTGCTCACAATTGCAAAAGATGTCCAAGATAGTATATTTATATGTGAAATCTCTCTTCCTTCAATATTCTTTCATGAATTGTTCAAGTGACCAATTCTGTGTTTGCTAACTTCCAATAAGTTTACTACCTATACTTATTATGTGTGAAGTCATTACTCCCCATGTTGTAAGCATATGAAACGTATATAAATTCAAATTTATGATATTCAATTCATTCAACCTTTTACTCATAGGATATATGTGAAGCACGTGAGTATATGACAAACTACTCCAAAACGATATAAGTGAAGAATACTAAGTAGTCAAATAATTAAATAGCCATGGGAGAATTCTTCTTCATTCAAGATTTCAGATACAATGATTTTATTCAAATATCAAGTAAAATTGAAAATACGCTCCAAGGAAGACACATATCATGTGACGAATAAAAATATAGCTCCGAGTAAGGTATACCGATAGTTTTGAAGACGAAAGAGGGGATGCCTTCCAGGGCATCCCCAAGCTTAGGCGCTTGAGTCTTCCTTGAATATTACCTTGGGGTGCCTTGGGCATCCCCAATCATAGGGTCTTTCCACTCCTTATTCTCCTCATATCGATATCACACCCAAAGCTTGAAAACTTCAATCACACAAAACTTAACGAAACTTCGTGAGATAGGTTAGTATGATAAAGATTAAACCATTCACTTTGGTACTATCAAAGACAAGGTTCATCATTGTCTTCACACAATGTCTGTGGTACCATATCATTTCTACAATTTATATTGAGAAATATAAGCCATAGAAACTAGAAAACAAGCAAACTATGCAATGAAAGCGGAATTTGTCACAAACAGAATAGTCTGTAATGATCTGTACACCAACCATACTTCTGCTACTCCAAAAATTATTAAATAAATTGGTGGACGTGAGGAAATTGTCAATTAATCTTCTGAAAAATAATCAACTCAATCGCACTCTTCTGTAAAAAAAATGACAGATAATCTCGTGAGCACAAAGTTTCTATTTTTTTACAGCAAGATCACATTAACTCTCACCAAGTCTTCCCAAAGGTCTTACTTGGCACTTTATTGAAACAAAAGCTATAATACATGATTAATACAGTAGCTTAATCATGATAACAGACAAAAACAGTAAGGGTAAATATTGGGTTGTCTCCCAACAAGCGATTTTCTTAAATGCCTTTTAGCTAGGCATGATGATTTCGATGTTGGAAATATGCCCTAGAGGCAATAATAAAAGCATTATTATTATATTTCCTTGTTCATGATAATTGTCTTTATTCATGCTATAATTGTGTTATCCGAAAATCGTAATACATGTGTGAATAACAGACACCAACATGTCCCTAGTAAGCCTCTAGTTGACTAGCTTGTTGATCAACAGATAGTCATGGTTTCCTGACTATGGACATTGGATGTCATTGATAACGAGATCACATCATTAGGAGAATGATGTGATGGACAAGACCCAATCCTAAACATAGCACAAGATCGTATAGTTCATTTGCTAAAGTTTTCCAATGTCAAAGTATCTTTTCCTTAGACCATGAGATCGTGTAACTCCCGGATACCGTAGGAGTGCTTTGGGTATACCAAACGTCACAACGTAACTGGGTGACTATAAAGGTAGACTACGGGTATCTCCGAAAGTGTCTGTTGGGTTGACATGGATCAAGACTGGGATTTGTCACTCCGTATGACGGAGAGGTATCACTGGGCCCACTCAGTAATGCATCATCATAATGAGCTCAAAGTAACCAAGTGTCTGGTCATGGGATCATGCATTATGGTATGAGTAAAGTGACTTGCCGGTAACGAGATTGAACGAGGTATTGGGATACCGACGATCAAATCTCGGGCAAGTAACATATCGATTGACAAAGGGAATTGCATACGGGGTTGATTGAATCCTCGACATCGTGGTTCATCCGATGAGATCATCGTGGAGCATGTGGGAGCCAACATGGGTATCCAGATCCCGCTGTTGGTTATTGACCGGAGAGTCGTCTCGGTCATGTCTGCTTGTCTCCCGAACCCGTAGGGTCTACACACTTAAGGTTCGGTGACGCTAGGCTTGTGAAGATATGTATATGCAGTAACCCGAATATTGTTCGGAGTCCCGGATGAGATCCCGGACGTCACGAGGAGTTCCGGAATGGTCCGGAGGTAAAGAATTATATATTGGAAGTGCTGTTTCGGCCATCGGGACAAGTTTCGGGGTCACCGGTATTGTACCGGGACCACTGGAAGGGTCCCGGGGGTCCACCGGGTGGGGCCACCTGTCCCGGGGGGCCCCATGGGCTGAAGTGGGAGGGAACCCAGCCCAAAGTGGGCTGGGGCGCCACCCCCCCAAGGGCCCATGCGCCTAGGGTTGGGGAAACCCTAAGGGGGGCGCCCCCTTGCTTGGGGGGCAAGCCCCCCACCCCTTGGCCGCCGCCCCCCCTAGTAGATTCCATCTACTAGGGCCGGCCACCCCCCTTGGCACCCCTATATATAGTTGAGGAGAGGGGAGGACTTCATACCTGAGCCTTGGCGCCTCCCTCTCTCCTCGTTACGTTTCTTCCTCGTAGTATAGGCGAAGCCCTGCTACTGTGACGCCCTGCATCCACCACCACGCCGTCGTGCTGCTGGATCTTCATCAACCTCTCCTTTCCCCTTGCTGGATCAAGAAGGAGGAGACGTCTCCCGTCCCGTACGTGTGTTGAACGCGGAGGTGCCGTCCGTTCGGCGCTTGGTCATCGGTGATTTGGATCACGTCGTGTTCGACTACATCATCACCGTTCTTTGAACGCTTCCGCACGCGATCTACAAAGGTATGTAGATGTATCTGATGACTCGTTGCTAGATGAACTCCTAGATGGATCTTGGTGAAACGAGTAGGAAATTTTTTGTTTTCTGCAACGTTCCCCAATAGTGGCATCATGAGCTAGGTCTATGCGTAGTTCTTCTTGCGCGAGTAGAACACAATTTGTTGTGGGCGTAGATTTGTCAACTTTCTTGCCGCGACTAGTCTTTTCTTGCTTCAGCGGCATTGTGGGATGAAGCGGCCCGGACCAACCTTACACGTAAGCTTACGTGAGACCGGTTCCACCGACTAACATGCACTAGTTGCATAAGGTGGCTGGCGGGTGTCTGTCTCTCCCACTTTAGTTGGAGCAGATTCGATGAACAGGGTCCTTATGAAGGGTAAATAGAAGTTGACAAATCATGTTGTGGCTTTAACGTAGGTAAGAAGACGTTCTTGCTAGAACCCTAATTCAGCCACGTAAAACTTGCAACAACAATTAGAGGACGTCTAACTTGTTTTTGCAGCATGTGGTTTGTGATATGATATGGCCAAAGTTGTGATGAATGATGAATGATCTATATGTGATGTATGAGATGTTCATGCTATTGTAATAGAAATCACGACTTGCATGTCGATGAGTATGACAACCGGCAGGAGCCATAGGAGTTGTCTTTATTCTTTTATATTACCTGCGTGTCATGGAGAAACGCCATGTAAATTACTTTACTTTATTGCTAAACGCGTTAGCCATAGTAGTAGAAGTAATAGTTGGCGAGCAACTTCATGGAGACACGATGATGGAGATCATGATGATGGAGATCATGGTGTCAAGCCGGTGACAAGATGATCATGGAGCCCCAAGATGGAGATCAAAGGAGCTGCGTGATATTGGCCATATCATGTCACGTTTATTATTTGATTGCATGTGATGTTTATCATGTTTTGCATCTTGTTTACTTAGAACGACGGTAGTAAATAAGATGATCCCTCATAATAATTTCAAGAAGTGTTCCCCCTAACTGTGCACCATTGCGACAGTTCGCTGTTTCAAAACACCACGTGATGATCGGGTGTTTTATTCAGACGTTCACATACAACGGGTGTAAGACAGATTTACACATGCAAACACTTAGGTTGACTTGACGAGCCTAGCATGTATAGACATGGCCTCGGAACACAGAAGACCGAAAGGTCGAGCATGAGTCGTATAGAAGATACGATCAACATGAAGATGTTCACCGATGTTGACTAGTCCGTCTCACGTGATGATCGGACACGGCCTAGTTAACTCGGATCATGTAACACTTAGATGACTAGAGGGATGTCTATCTAAGTGGGAGTTCATTGAGTAATTTGATTAGATGAACTTAATTATCATGAACTTAGTCTAAAATCTTTACAAATATGTCTTGTAGATCAAATGGCCAACGTAGTCCTCAACTTCAACGCGTTCCTAGAGAAAACCAAGCTGAAAGACGATGGCAACAACTATACGGACTGGGTCCGGAACCTGAGGATCATCCTCATAGCTGCCAAGAAAGATTATGTCCTACAAGCACCGCTAGGTGAAGCTCCCGTCCCACAGAACCAAGACGTTATGAACGCTTGGCAGACACGTGTTGACGACTACTCCCTCGTTCAGTGCGGCATGCTTTACAGCTTAGAGCCGGGGCTCCAAAAACGTTTTGAGAGACATGGAGCATATGAGATGTTCGAAGAGCTGAAAATGGTTTTTCAAGCTCATGCCCGGATCGAGAGATATGAAGTCTCCGATAAGTTCTTCAGCTGTAAGATGGAGGAAAATAGTTCTGTCAGTGAGCACATACTCACTATGTCTGGGTTGCATAACCGCTTGTCTCAGCTGGGAGTTAATCTCCCGGATGATGCGGTCATTGACAGAATCCTCCAGTCGCTTCCACCAAGCTACAAGAGCTTTGTGATGAACTTCAACATGCAGGGGATGCAAAAGACCATTCCTGAGTTGTTCTCAATGCTGAAATCAGCGGAGGTAGAAGTCAAGAAGGAACATCAAGTGTTGATGGTCAATAAAACCACTAAGTTCAAGAAAGGCAAGGGTAAAAGGAACTTCAAGAAGGACGGCAAGGAGGTTGCCGCGCCCGGCAAGCAAGCTGCCGGGAAGAAGCCAAAGAATGGACCCAAGCCCAAGACTGAGTGCTTTTATTGTAAGGGAAGCGGTCACTGGAAGCGGAACTGCCCTAAATACTTAGCAGACAAGAAGGCCGTCAAAACAAAAGGTATATGTGATATACATGTAATTGATGTGTACCTTACTAGTGTCCGTAGTAGCTCCTGGGTATTTGATACCGGTGCAGTTGCTCACATTTGTAACTCAAAGCAGGGGCTGCGGAACAAGCGGAAACTGGCAAAGGACGAGGTGACGATGCGCGTCGGGAATGGTTCCAAGGTCAATGTGATCGCCATCGGCACGCTTCCTCTATATCTACCTTCGGGATTAGTTTTAAACCTTAATAATTGTTATTTAGTGCCAGCTTTGAGCATGAACATTGTATCGGGATCTCGTTTAATTCGAGATGGCTACTCATTTAAATCCGAGAATAATGGTTGTTCTATTTATATGAGAGATATGTTTTATGGTCATGCTCCTATGGTGAATGGTTTATTCTTTATAAATCTCGAACGTGATACTACACATGTTCATAATGTGAGTACCAAAAGATGTAAGATTGATAATGATAGTCCCACATACTTGTGGCATTGCCGCCTTGGTCACATAGGTGTCAAATGCATGAAGAAGCTCCATGCAGATAGACTTTTAGAGTCTCTTGATTATGAATCATTTGACACATGCGAACCATGCCTCATGGGTAAGATGACCAAGACTCCGTTCTCAGGAACAATGGAGCGAGCAACCAACTTGTTGGAAATCATACATACTGATGTGTGCGGTCCAATGAGTGTTGAGGCTCGCGGTGGCTATCGTTATGTTCTCACCCTCACTGATGACTTGAGTAGATATGGGTATATCTACTTAATGAAACACAAGTCTGAAACCTTTGAAAAGTTCAAGGAATTTCAGAGTGAGGTTGAAAATCAACGTGACAGGAAAATCAAGTTTCTACGATCAGATCGTGGAGGAGAATACTTGAGTCACGAATTTGGCACACACTTAAGAAAATGTGGAATAGTTTCACAACTCACGCCGCCTGGAACACCTCAGTGTAACGGTGTGTCCGAACGTCGTAATCGCACTCTATTAGATATGGTGCGATCTATGATGTCTCTTACCGATTTACCGCTATCTTTTTGGGGCTATGCTTTAGAGACTGCCGCATTCACTTTAAATAGGGCTCCGTCGAAATCTGTTGAGACGACACCGTATGAATTATGGTTTGGGAAGAAACCTAAGATGTCGTTTCTAAAAGTTTGGGGATGCGATGCTTATGTCAAGAAACTTCAACCTGAAAAGCTCGAACCCAAGTCGGAAAAATGCGTCTTCATAGGATACCCAAAAGAAACTATTGGGTACACCTTCTACCTCAGATCCGAAGGCAAGATCTTTGTTGCCAGGAATGGGTCCTTTCTAGAGAAAGAGTTTCTCTCGAAAGAAGTAAGTGGGAGGAAAGTAGAGCTTGATGAAGTATTACCTCTTGAACCGGAAAATGGCGCAACTCAAGAAAATGTTCCTGAGGTGCCTGCACCGACTAGAGAGGAAGTTAATGGTAATGATCAAGATACTTCTGATCAAGCTCCTACTGAAATTCGAAGGTCCACATGGACACGTTCCGCACCAGAGTGGTACGACAACCCTGTCTTGGAAATCATGTTGTTAGACAACGGTGAACCTTCGAACTATGAAGAAGCGATGGCGGGACCGGATTCCGACAAATGGCTAGAAGCCATGAAATCCGATATAGGATCCATGTATGAGAATGAACTATGGACTTTGACTGACTTGCCCGTTGAACGGCGAGCCATAGAAAATAAATGGATCTTTAAGAAGAAGACAGACGCGGATGGTAATGTGACCATCTATAAAGATCGACTTGTTGCTAAGGGTTATCGACAAGTTCAAGGGGTTGACTACGATGAGACTTTCTCACCGGTAGCGAAGCTAAAGTCCGTCCGAATCATGTTAGCAATTGCCGCATTCTACGATTATGAGATATGGCAAATGGACGTCAAAACGGCATTCCTTAATGGTTTCCTTAAGGAAGAATTGTATATGATGCAGCCGGAAGGTTTTGTCGATCCTAAGAATGCTGACAAGGTGTGCAAGCTCCAACGCTCGATTTATGGGCTGGTGCAAGCATCTCGGAGTTGGAACATTCGCTTTGATGAGATGATCAAAGCGTTTGGGTTTACACAGACTTATGGAGAAGCCTGCGTTTACAAGAAAGTGAGTGGGAGCTCTGTAGCATTTCTCATATTATATGTAGATGACATACTATTGATGGGAAATGATATAGAACTCTTGGACAGCATCAAGGCCTACTTGAATAAGAGTTTTTCAATGAAGGACCTTGGAGAAGCTGCTTATATATTAGGCATCAAAATCTATAGAGATAGATCGAGACGCCTCATAGGTATTTCACAAAGCACATACCTTGATAAGATATTGAAGAAGTTCAATATGGATCAATCTAAGAAGGGGTTCTTGCCTGTGTTACAAGGTATGAAATTGAGCTCAGCTCAATGTCCGACCACTGCAGAAGATATAGAAGAGATGAGCGTCATCCCCTATGCATCAGCCATAGGTTCTATTATGTATGCCATGCTGTGTACCAGACCTGATGTAAACCTTGCCGTAAGTTTGGTAGGAAGGTACCAAAGTAATCCCGGCAAGGAACACTGGACAGCGGTCAAGAATATCCTGAAGTACCTGAAAAGGACTAAGGAAATGCTTCTATTTTATGGAGGTGACGAAGAGCTCGTCGTAAAGGGTTACGTCGACGCTAGCTTCGACACAGATCTGGATGACTCTAAGTCACAAACCGGATACGTGTATATTTTGAATGGTGGGGCAGTAAGCTGGTGCAGTTGCAAGCAAAGCGTCGTGGCGGGATCTACATGTGAAGCGGAGTACATGGCAGCCTCGGAGGCAGCACATGAAGCAATATGGGTGAAGGAGTTCATCACCGACCTAGGAGTCATACCCAATGCGTCGGGGCCAATCAAACTTTTCTGTGACAACACTGGAGCTATTGCACTTGCCAAGGATCCCAGGTTTCACAAGAAGAAAAGGCACATCAAGCGTCGCTTCAACTCCATTCGTGAAAATGTTCAAGATGGAGACATAGAGATTTGTAAAGTACATACGGACCTGAATGTAGCAGATCCGTTGACTAAACCTCTCCCTAGGGCAAAACATGATCAACACCAGAATTCCATGGGTGTTCGATTCATCACAATGTAACTAGATTATTGACTCTAGTGCAAGTGGGAGATTGTTGGAAATATGCCCTAGAGGCAATAATAAAAGCATTATTATTATATTTCCTTGTTCTTGATAATTGTCTTTATTCATGCTATAATTGTGTTATCCGGAAATCGTAATACATGTGTGAATAACAGACACCAACATGTCCCTAGTAAGCCTCTAGTTGACTAGCTCGTTGATCAACAGATAGTCATGGTTTCCTGACTATGGACATTGGATGTCATTGATAACGAGATCACATCATTAGGAGAATGATGTGATGGACAAGACCCAATCCTAAACATAGCACAAGATCGTATAGTTCATTTGCTAGAGTTTTCCAATGTCAAAGTATCTTTTCCTTAGACCATGAGATCGTGTAACTCCCGGATACCGTAGGAGTGCTTTGGGTATACCAAACGTCACAACGTAACTGGGTGACTATAAAGGTAGACTACGGGTATCTCCGAAAGTGTCTGTTGGGTTGACATGGATCAAGACTGGGATTTGTCACTCCGTATGACGGAGAGGTATCACTGGGCCCACTCAGTAATGCATCA